>NC_090023.1:154823162-155163662 GCF_037176765.1 Anolis sagrei
GTATTATATGGTTTTTTTTAACATCAACTGAAGTTTCAACAACTTGTCTTTGGGCTGTGTACACTTTTTTTAAAAAAAATACACATTTTTTACAATGCAGGGCTCACACAAAATTGCATTTTTCAGTGATGCCTTCTGTTCTTGTAGCACGCTTGGAAAGTACATAAATTAACTGGAAATGCAGTTCTAGTTAATTTATTTCCTAACTCTAAATTAATCTAAAACTATGGTTTCTATTATCATAGTTTGAGAGTAAAATTCCATCTAACACCAATATAGCTAATAGTCTGAACACAAAGCTTTTGAAAGTAAATCTCAGACATGCCACTTTCTGTATGAAATCACATTATAGTGCATTTTAAAAGTTTCAGTGTGCAATTATCTGAGTTAAAATGATTAATAAACACATAGCACCATCAACAAAAATGTTGTTTACTATTTAAGAACATTATTTCAATATGCTGTAGTGATAGTATTATTTTATTTATATACACTATGATTCCTGTTTCCATGGGGGATATGTTCAAAAACAATGGATAATAGCAAACCTTATCTTTTGACTATATTTGGGCAGGAAGCATACTGTAGAATCACACTGGAGGACCTAGAAAGACCCACAAGAGGAGGGAACACTTTTTGGAAAATGGGTAAGTGAAGTCATGGACACCAAATATATGGATAAGGGGGCTATATTGTATTACAATTAAACACATCATAATGTTTACATAATAGAGATAACCATGCCTCAAGGAGCCAAATTGAGGTTGAAGTGATTGGTAACAAACTAAGAATGTGAAAACAGATGTCAAATGACATTATGTTGACCTTTCTTACACTTGAAAGAAAGGATAAAAGGTTAAGTTAAATGCACTGTGATTCAAATGAATATTGAATTGCAGTGAAAAGTGGATGAATATGTTTGTGCCATTTTTACCATGTTGATGCATAATTATATCACACTCACCTGTATATCAACATTAATCAATTAATCCATTATTTTAAAAAAATCTCATAAAATTTCATATTTAAATCTGCTCTCACAATATGTATATATTGATTGAGATACTACATCACACTGGCAAATTGGAAAGCTCAACTTGGGATAGATATGTGTCTTCCCTCTTCCTAACTTAGTATACCTGTCTGGGTGCGCTCCACAGCCATTAATATTCAATAGAGTACAGGGGAGGGGTGAGAAGCTACAAGTAAGCAAGCATCCTTCTTTTGTGCAGCCACAAGCAGAAGAATAGCATTGTCTTTGATGAATGACTACCGCAGGTTCAGGGGCCTGGTGTGCCAAGCTCCAAAGATTGATTAAGACACAGACAGGTTGAAGGAAAAAGGGAAAGAGGTATTAATTCACCTTGACCTAAGCAGAAGAAAGAAGAGCCTGTGCTCTAAAGAGTGACATATCCCAATGCAAACACATTATTTATAGGACTTTGACAACAGTTTGAAACAGAGAACTTTTGCCACCCTGGGTGATGACTGGCCCACTCCAGGACATCCTAGGATCTATGCACAGGTTGGCTTCAGTATACTATTGGTCATCATTGCTGGTTAGCTCCAGGGTCTGGTGAGAACTTTAATAAACTCATAATGCTTGGTTTAAAATTTTGAGGCTGTTATTGATGCAAGGAAAGAACGTGGGTAAATTTGGGCTGATGGGTGCCAATAGAATTCTCACTGTTTGCCTGGAGTAAGACAATGGGTCCTGAGTGGCTAAACAACTGGTGGTAGGGATGTTGGAATGGCTTGAATGACCTTCCAGGGAAGGTCTGACTGGATGTAAGATTTGAATGGATTTCCAGGGATAAGATCTGGCTGTGTGTTAGGAACCCCCGTGGATCTTCCCTGGGTCCATTGTGTAACAGACAGCTCTATTGTGAAGGGACTACATCCCTTCCCTGGATAAAATGAGATTTGTCCTGAGGTATGTATATCTGTTTTGTGTAACTTAGCAAAATTATGTTGGAGGTCACTGAAACTGGGTTGGGGGGGGGGGGTTAATTTGCGGACTCTGTGCCTGCGTGCCTTCAGAGCCACAGGTTTTGGGATCTGCTTTGGTGTCCTGTCAACATAAAATTAATATTAAAGATTCAGCTGTATGCTGATTGGTTTTAGCAAACCTGATCAACTCCCAACAACAGTTGATGTCTCCTCATGGCCTGTATTCTTTGCTGAGCTTTGTGCTAAAAGTGCTATAACTGCAATATTAGGTGTCCAGGGCCAACAACCAGAAGGTATGTTTCATTCTGTGCCAAGCTCTGAGAACATCCTCTTAGACAACAAACTATCTTTGGTTACATTCTGTATTGGTCACTCAGACTTCAGATAAGGATTACCAAATGTATGTTAGATATTATTCATGCTCACTTCGCCATTGTCTGTGTAATTCTGCAGTTCTATAAAATATGATGCTTGGGATAAATGTCATCTATCTCAACCAGTGCTGGATTAAAAGCAGTGATCTTATTAGATATTTTGACCAAAGTTATTGTTTGCTGTCTATTGATGATTTGCCTTCCTGCTCAGTTTTAGGGAGCATTTCAGCTCCATGATGCACTTAGGAAATATGGTAGGGCTGATATTACTTAGATCTTTACAGACGCCACCTCTCTTTGAGAAAGGAATAGAGATATCTGCCTGCCTGCCTCTTGCCTCCATCCTTTCCTGATCATTGAATGGACTTAGTGGGAGGTTATTGTTTTCACTGCTTTCAAGGAAAAATGAAAAAGGGAACCTAGTTTCAGAGATCACTTAACCATTTCACATGTCCTCTTTGTACCCTGGAAATTACTGTATTGCCCACCTTTCAGCTCAGCTTTTTTTAAAAAAAGAATATTGTAAATCACTGCTAATTTTGAAAAGTGTATCCGATTTTATAGTTTTCAGATTATGCATTAACTAGCAATGTTTTATTATCCCCATTTTAATTGAATAGGATTATCTCCACTGCAGCAAAAAAGTAAAGCTGCTTGTTAGATTTGCCTCCCGGGTCCATCTATTACTGCAGATGCATTATTCTACTCAGTCAGTACTTACTGCTCAGTGGGTAATTCTGTAGCCAATCCTTAGTCTTAAAAAGTCACACTGGGCATTCCGATCCTAAAAAGTATTTATTTGGAAATAAATTTCTATAACTTTGGAGAACTTTATTCCCGGGTTATCATGGGTAGACTATTTTGCACCTTAGAAAAATGACTCTGCATTAAAACTATACATTTATTTTATTCTGAAGATATTCTGGTCAGACCAATTTATAGATACATACACTTGTGTTTGGACCATGTAGTTCCACTGACACACACTTCATCTTATCAACCAGGTTCAAGGGGAAATCAGGAACAGATTCCATTCCATGTGTAACATGGATTTTATTAAATGCAAGTAACATTGATACATGCAGAAGAAGAATTCACAGCTTCATTTCTTATATTATAGGGACTCCTAGAAATGCAAGGAATGTGTTGCAGTTGCTCTGTAGTGTAATGATCAATCAATCAAAATTTTATTTGTATCCCACCCCTCTCCCCATGGCAGGCATATAGCCGGGGGGGGGGGCTTGAGGGGCTTCAGCCCCCCCCCCAAAAAAATTCTCATGGTGGTTCACGAAAAGGACTTACTGGTGCATTATTTAAACTGTTATGTTTATTCATATCATGATCTGATCACCATACTCAATATATCCCATATGCATGGGGGTATTGGGGCAACGATACAAAAGGTTTGCTAGGGTAGACCCTCTTTCACTCAGACTCAGCCCCCCCCCCCAAAAAAACAAACTCAGCCCCCCGTCGAATCAAAATCCATGGGGACTCAGGGTAGCTAACAACATGAAATAATAAAGCAAATGGGCAGTAAGTCAAGATAGAGGTGGATGTTTATCGACTTTAGTGTTTCTTCTGATACTTCTAGGAGCAGCCAGAATAGATAAACAAAATGAACACAGTGAAGTAAATCCCCCCTCTTCCATGATGAGAAGGAATAAAACTCACTGCTGGAAGTTTGTGTGAACTACCTGATCTCTGGAATGTTATGCACAGGATGTTCAGCACACATGAAAACCCCATGCATGAAACCCCTTCATGTCTATAGCAGCTTTCAGCATTACCTCTGTAAACAAATAATGCTCTTGCCTATCTTGCTGACAATTTCTTTTGCTTGTTTAAGCACTACAAGGTGCATTAAATGCCATATTTGTTCCCTTGTTTTGAATTTGTCAGTCTTTCAAATCTTAGGACATTTTTCCTCATAAAGATGATTGTTCTGCAGAGTCATATTTTCCAGAAGAAGGCTTTCAGAGACAATGTCATTTATTTTCTGTGTTTCAGGGAGCCTTGTCTACCTAAAACCTTTACAGAAAATTGAAGCTCAGTGGTAGATCATATATTCTACAGGCAGAAGATCCCAAATTCAATTTCAGATACCTTCAAGTAGTGCTGGCAGATTCCAATCTGAAGCTCTTAAGAACTGCTGACAGTTCAGGCCCTACTGAGCTAGACAAGTTCAGGGATTTGAATCAGGATCCATCTCTATCCTGTTTAAAAGAAGAAACGGTCTTGAAAGGAAAAAGAACTAATACGTGAGCAAATAGTTTTGAGTATTAAAACTTCTCTGGGTATTGACTATATGATGAGACTGAAGCTCTGAGTATGGATGCATCTCCACTTAATTATATTTGATACCACTTCAACTGCCATGGTTCAGTGCTATGAAAACATGATAGCCATAGTTTTACAAGATCTTTGGCTATTTCTGTCAAAGAGTGCTGATACCTCACCATGCTACAAATCCCAGGATTCCACTGTATGGCAGTTAACATGTTAAACTGCATTAATCCTACCGTATAGATGCACCCTTATTATGCTCCTACACTATTCTTCTTTTTGAGGAATGTCTGAAAGTGATGTAGAATAGTCTTGATTTATGCAAACTTTCATAATATAATAATAATAACTTTATTTATAATCTGCCCTCTTGCTCCGAAGGGACTCAGGGCAGCTTACAAAGACAAAAACAAAATAGAGATAAACAACAGAAAAAAAAACAAAACAAGGAATGAAAAATCACAAATAACACAGTAATTGTTAGAACAAGTAATAAGTTCCATATATTACATAGTGATTTAATAAGGCCAACATGAAAATAGAACAATAAAAACGTGGATGTGCAATGAGTTACGGCAATATGTTCTCAGTTAGTCAAACTATTCTTTGCAATTTGGCTGAAGTATTATTATGCATGTAGGCGGAATTATTTGCCATACTTCAACAGTTGTATTCTGGTGACAGCCATGGAGAAAAATGGAATGCAACAAGGTTGCCCATTGTGGTTGTGCACAATGCGGTGAGGATGCAGTTTCTGAGAATTCAACAGGGAATCAATATGGTCCACCCAGGTCTCTGGTACTTATGTACTCCTAATACAAAAGTTCATTTCCATTGACACTTGGGACCTCTTTACATGGGGCAAAATAGCCCCTTTTTGCTTTTAGTTGCGCCTTGGATGAGGCCTGCCGAGCACCATCAGAGGATGCATGGCAGGCCCCACCCATATTCCTCTCAAAGTGGAGGGGATGTGTCAGAAGGTGCTTTGTCCTCTACCACAGGGAGAAACATCTCTTTTGGGTAGCTCTATTGGAGCTACCCACTTTTTCCTCTCCTTTTCCCCATATGATGGAAGAAAGGGAAGCAGGACAATCCACATTTCCGCATGTTGCCACCCTTTCTCCCATCTGATAGGGACACTGTCCCGTCCCCACCATATGATAGAGGAAGGTGGGAGGGCATGCAGGGCACCCCGAGGCACCCCATGTGGCTTCCCTTTCACCAGCAATTGCTGGCAAAACAGCATGGCACAAAAGGAAGTAGTATTTGATCTGGCCTCTTTCCTCCTTCTCCTTCTTTCACCAATAAGGACATTGTGCTTTTCATCCACCAATCTACTTACAACAGCGTATTCTAGGTGGCAAGGTGAGGCACAAATCCCATTCTTGTTGAATGCGTATGGCATGGTAGATGGTGTGTGTAGGCTTTTAACAAGGAAACAGTTTGGTAATGTTATATTCTTGGACTATATATTCCACAATCCCCCAAGAAGCATGGCCACTGAATAATGTTATGTTATCCTCACAGTAACCTTTTCCTTGGTAAACCCCTCACAGCTTTTTCCAGAGAAAAAAGTACACCTCTTCAATAATTTGCCTTGTTTTTAAAGAAAAATCATTTCACAAGAGAGCCCCAAAATTGTAATGCAATTTTTTAAGGCTGTGGTATTTAATGTGTTGTTTCTGTTTATTCTCATCTTATGCATATTTGCTCTCTGCAGCAAATATTACCATGGGGGTCATTTTCAAAATGCCTATTGCTGGAAATTACTTCCTAGAAAAATTCAATATAATATTAATGAATAGTATAGTGAGAGTGTGGATGAACTGGTATAAAGGAGTAGCATAGAAAAGCCATATCTGCCGGAGTTTTTATCTGCTAAGCTAGAGCCATGTTTCATTTTCTCATTCTCTCCCAAGTGCTTCCTGGGAATGGATGGGTTCAGTAGGTATTTACTGATATGTGAAAAATTAACTTTCTGCTCACTGCCTGGAATTTGCTCTGCCACTAGAGGCTGAAGATTGATGTTTGGGGAGAGTGGTTAATGTCTCAAAAGTAAGACAATGGTTGTCCCTGATCCTGGTTTGTCTTTTTTTTAATATCTCATTACATCCAGATGCATGGAGGCAGTTCAGCTGACTTTTTCTGTCTTTGTGTAGCTGCTCCAGAAGGGAGTGGCAGTCTGCAAGTTAAGTCCTAGAAAATCTCTGTGATGTCAGGGATATCTTACCTTTGTCTGAAGTTGCGCCTTCATTCTTAGATGGGACCTGAATTGCAAAAAGAGCAACATTTTTTAGAGTTTAGCTATGGGCAAATTCTTTGATGGGACAAAAAGTTAAACATATTGAGGCATTAACACACTTTTTGGCACCATATCCATCAGGTAAATGTTTGGAGACAGATGAAGGCAGATATTAAAGTAAGTGTGAAGTGAACAGACAGGTTATAGACAGCATATGTAGTGGGCTTCATGCCAGGAATAAATCTGTTTCAGAGCTTTTATAACACTACAACATACCAAAAAATGATTTCAATCAGCCGTGCTCATGTCAGGGTGAGATTAGCAGCAGCAATCATTGCTTCTTGATTAATTCCAGCACTAAATAAGTGAGTGAAAACCAGCCATTTTCCTAGAATTTAGATTGGTGCTAAATCTCCAATCCAGCTAGAGATGATAATTTATGTACTTCTATTTTTCAGCTCCCTGTGATCAGTAACCAAAGCCTAGTTTTGATGAAGCTGAACTGCTTCTGAGAGCTGGTAGCAGCCATGTGACTGAACAATTTTAGATAGCTAGGTGACCTTGAGGTGCCCCACACTAGCACAAGCATACGGGTGGTATTTTGAGATTTTTTTCCAATTAAAAATGGCGTAGAGCTGTACCTCTCCATGACCTACCTAGAAGTGCATGGAGGTGCTGGAACTCAGGTGGTGTCCGAGCCCACATAAGAAGATGCATGTTTCAAGATGTGGCAAAACGAACCAAAGAACCATGTGACCATAAGACTTGGCTTGCCATGGAGTTGGTGGAAAATCCAAAAATACATAAAGTTGGCCAGAAGGGCAAACAAATGTGATAATGTGAACCACATGTGTGGAATAGTGTGTTTTCCCCATTTACACATAGAACAGATTGTTACATGGGGAAAGAACTTTCTGATTTGTATTATAAGATTTATATGAGGTTGAAACTGTCACAAATTAATGGGATTCTATATGAAGCAACCCCCTTTTGCAGCAGATATACAGCACTTGTTTTCGTAGCAGATAAAATTTTATATAACAAATATTTACAGTACAGTATTTACACTTCTTCTTACTTGCAAAAGCCTCTCACTGGTTTTGTTTTCCAATTCTTCCCATTCTTCTCAAACCCTTCTTCCAGGTAGCTGAAAACTTACTTGCAAAAGCCTCTCAGTGGTCTTGTTTTCCAATTCTTCTGTATCTTTTCAGCTTTTTCTTCAACAGCAACTCTTCACCAACACAACGCCTTCAACACCAACCCTCAGCATTAGAGAAGCTTTGTGCTACTTTAGTACTTTTACAGCTGCTCCAACCTGGCTGTAAATTACACAAGGCTAACCAGGTGGCTTGATTCTTAATGCTTACAGTATGTTTGGGCTTGATCCTTATACTTACTTACACTTTCTTATTGTTACTGAAGAAATGACATACTGAATAACTCTGACAAAACCAGCTGCTTCTCAATCACTCCACAATCTCAATCATCATCTGTTTGGGTATACGTCAACGACTTAAATCTAGAAATAGTTTTCTAAGAGCTACAGAAACACTCACTGGAACACATCAGCAAGCGAGAGTCCAAAAGTGGCAGGCTCAAACCCAGAACCTCAACCAATGGCTGATACCAAATGAGAGACTCCCCCCTGGGCACACAGAAAACTGGGCGACTTGGAAGGCGCTGAACAGACTGCGCTCTGGCACCACGAGATGCAGAGCCAACCTTCAGAAATGGGGCTACAAAGTGAAATCCTCGACATGTGAATGTGGAGAAAAGCAAACCACTGACCACCTGCTGCAATGCAACCTGAGCCCAGCCACATGCACAAGGGAGGACCTTCTTGCAGCAACACCAGAAGCACTCCAAGTGGCCAGATACTGGTCAAAGGACATTTAATCAACTACCAAACTCACAAATTTTGTCTGTTTGTTTGCTCTGTTCTGTTAGAAATGTAATATAATTGACTGGCTGCCCTGACACGAGAAATAAAATACTCCACAATCCATCATCCTAGAAGCTCAACACTACTTATTTTCTGTACCAGCGAAGATATGCAAGAAGAGTTAAAATTATTTGATGTGAGGCGGTAACACAGGGAAAATCTGGCACTTCTCATCCAATTATTCATTTGATGTTAAAATTTTACCCCTTTCTTTACATATGTCAGTTCCTTTCAGGTTGCTTTTCTTTGCCCTTTACTTTCAAGATTTCTTGGAAAGAAAGAAATATTAGGGAAATACAAGCTAAACTCAAGGGATTTCTGAGCAATCTCTTTTGGTAATGGAAAACCAGTGGAAAGCAGTGGATGGTTAGTGTTCTTGTTTCAGAGATGCTCACAGCTCTCAGAAAATGAATCTTGTTATCATAATTGATCCTGTATGGAATGGGCAGTTATGTTCATTTATTCCAACAGCAATATTCTCTGAAGTGGCAAACACAAAGCCTTGACCTTGCACTTGGCCCATACTGCCAAAGAAATGGCACTCAAGGGAATGTGGCATTCTCCTGTAGATACAGAAAGCCCAGCAAAGGAAGATCTTACAAAATGATTACTAACATTAAGTGTCTTTTGTGAACAAAGAATCGCTTCTCTGCGGACTGATTCAGCATGTAACATTTCCTTTCATTGTACTGAGCAACAATATCAGTCATAGCAAAAGAGAATCAGTATAAAACATTCCATCAGCAGAAATAATTCCTGTTATGCAAGGCTCTGCAGAGATCAAACAGGGAAGCATTTAAAGAATGAAAAAAGCCAATCTTAAAAGAAGATGTTTCAGATCTGTAGGAGGATAACATAAACAAATATTTAAATAGTGCTGTAATGTAGATGCTCATTTTAGTATCCCTTAAGAAGTAGTGTTTTCTTATTTATTACGTTTATTTATTACGTTTGGACCACCAAATGCAGCATTGCCCAAACACGAATCAAGGAACATGAAAGGCACTGCAGACTACCTCAACCAGAGAAATCAGCCATAGCAGAGCACCTGATGAACCAACCTGGGACACAGCATTTTATTTGAGAACACAGAAATGCTGGACCACTCTCACAACCACCATGTCAGACTACACAGAGAAGCCATTGAAATACACAAGCATGTGGACCAGAAAGGAGGAAACCATGAAAATGAACAAAATCTGGCTACCAGTATAAAAAAACTCTAAAATTGCAACAGCACAACAACAGAGAGGAAACAAACAAGGACATCTCATCACCTCTTAACAAAAGTTTGCTGCAGGCACTGTCAGGCCATTATATGCGAATCAAGGTGGTCAGTTGAAACATTCACACTTAACTCTAGCAGACAAGAGTCCTTTGTCTCACCCTTATCATTCCACAGATATATAAACCCTTTTTCCTAGTTCCAACAGACCTCACTACCTCTGAGGATGCTTGCCATAGATGCAGGCGAAACGTCAGGAGAGAATGCCTCTAGACCATGGCCATATAGCCCAAAAAAACCTACAACAACCCACTTCTTATTTACTATTTGTTTATGTTATCTTCCAGAGATTGTTGGACAACAACTCTGGCATTGCTAACCAAATATTGAGAGCTACAGTTGTGACATCTGGATTTCCTTCTTTAGACATTTGGATATTGTTGTTTGCTATTGGGATGCCAGAAAACTCCACTGAAGATCATTCTGAGTGGAGGATTTAAAAATCCATCCCAAGAGTAGTAACTTTTTTCTGGGTGCACACAAATTCAAAGCTCATCTAGACCAATTTTGTAGTCTGCAAAAGTAAAAAGAAATTTAAATGGAGGTATTAAATGATTTTGTGGGTGCTGTATACTATTTAAAAACGGTTGCATTGTGGTGACGTGGAGAGAAGGAACACCCATTACCATTGGCATCCAGTTCCTTATCCTCCTCTCTGTCCTGCAGCACCCCTCCAAGCCCAAGCAGGTGCTCTACCCCATTAGGAGAATTTATGTGGAGTGGACTCTACACAAGTTTGTGTGAACACACACTTACACCTGCACACATGCACACACACAGTATGTGTGGAAAGAGGCTATAAATCTCAAAAATATAGCAGAAGTCTTCAGTCTCCCAGGTCAGCCAACTCAGTTTTCCTTTTGAGATACACTTCAAGAGGAGACCGGCACCAGAATCCTGTTGGCACCTTATGCCAGTGTAATGGTGTGTTGCACTGGCCATAATGTTATCTTTTGCTTGTGTAATGGTGTGTTAAACTTGCTTAATGGTGTGTGCTACTGAGAAATATTGTATTTTGCTGGTATAAGGTGCTTTTTGAAGTGACTTCTAGCAGAATGGATTGCAGTGAAAGCCATCTTCCTTACCAGCAAAAACTGCCCTATCATCTCCCGACCAGTTTTTGCTCCTGAGAAAGACAGCTTTTGAACCTCCTCGCCGCAACTATCTTCACAGTGCCTATGGCCATTTTGCCCTACCATCACACTGCCACTTACAACCAGGGGCAGCTCAACCCATTACACAAAGTAAGCATTTGCAGTATAGTTGATGTTGCCCAGGAGCGCTCTTGAGGCACTCTTGGGGGAAAATAGACCTTGACATATGCGAGTTGTAGTTACTGGGATGTATAGTTCACCTACAATCAAAGAGCATTCTGAACTCCACCAATGATGGAATTGAACCAAATATGGCACACAGAACTCCCACAACAAACAGAAAATAGTGATTGGCTGGGGGGGGGGGGGGGGGGGAGTTTGCCAAAATACTGTTTGCTTACCGTTGAAAATTACCTAGGGCCGCCTCTGCTTACAACAATATAGTTATGCTCACTGACAGAACCGCAATTGCGCTGTGCTAAAATATAATGCGGATGAAGTGATATAGACTCTCTTTCTTGGGTTTCTTCAGCAGCAGTGTAAATAAACACATTGGAGTTTCCTTCGTGCTTTACATTCTGATGATTATTCAAGAGAAGTAAGGTAAAAAGAGAAAAGAAACCAAAAATATCAAGGGATACCTACATTTCAGCATGTATACAACACTTTGTCTTGAACTGTTTCCGTGCATTTTCTACTTATTATATCAGCCAATGTGGAACAATGGATGTATAGTTAAACAATGGAAAAATAATTATAGAACAATTGTAACACAGACAATAGAGGGGACAGCAATATTTATTTATGGACAATTCATTGAGTAACTAACAACTGTATGTCACTGTTCACTACTGATATAAAGGAGGTTTCAGTTTACTTTGTTTTTTGTTCAACTAAATTTCTTCCACAATTGTGGTATTTATAGCTATTTTGAATCTGTTCTAATGTCCCTTTTAGCCACATCTGCACAAGATATATCTGTGAAATATCCAGGGTGGGAGAAAGAAATCTTGTCTGCTTGAGGCATGTGTGAATATTGCAGTTGGCCACCTTGATTAGCATTGAATAGCCTTGCAGCTTCAAAGCCTGGCTGATCACTGTCTGGTAGAATCCTTTGTTATGTGAAGCGATGTTCCTCTGCCACCAACTTCGCTGGACTGGCCACATTGTCCGAATGCCCAATCAGCATCTCCCAAAACAGTTACTCTATTCTGAACTCAAGAACAGGAAATGAAATGTTGGTGAACAGGAAAAAAGATTTAAAGATGGACTTAAAGTGAACTTTAAAGACTATGACATAGACACCAAAAACTGGGAAACCTTGGCCCTTGAGCACTCTAACTGGAGATCAGCTTTGACCAGCAGTGTTGCAGAATTTGAAGAGGCACGAATGGAGGGTGAAAGAGAGAAATGTGCCAAGAGGAAGGCACATCAAGCCAACCCTGACTGGGACTGCCTTCTGTCTGGAAACTGATGTCCTCACTGCAGGAGAACATGTGGATCAAGAATAGGGCTCCACAGACACCTACAGACTAGACACCACATCTGGAAGACTATCATCCTCGAGCTATGAGGGTCACCTAAGTAAGTAAATAAGTGTTATGTGAATTGCAACATTCACACCTGCCTCAAGCAGACAAGAGTTGTGGGTTGCTGTAGGTTTTTCCGGGCTATATGGCCATGTTCTAGAGGCATTTTCTCCTGACGTTTCACCTGCATCTATGGCAAGCATCCTCAGAGGTAGTGAGGTCTGTTGAAAGTAGGAAAATGGGTTTATATATCTGTGGAATGACCCGGGTGGGGCAAATGCAGGCGAAATGACAGGAGAAAATGCCTTAGAACATGGCCATATAGCCCGGAAAAACCTACAACAACCCAGTGATTCCGGTCATGAAAGACAAGAGTTGTGTTGTGAAAGGACTTCATGGCCGGAATCACTGGGATGCTGTGAGTTTTCTGGGCTGTATGGCCATGTTTCAGAAGCATTCTCTCCTGATATTTCGCTCACATCTAAGGTAGTTCCTACAAAATACCATTGAAAGCAATGAGATATGTAATAATAATAATTATTATTATTATTATTATTGTTATTATTATTATTATAACAACAACTTTATTTATTTATGCCCTGTCCTCTCTCCCTGGAGGGACTCAGGAGGGACTAGCTGCAACTTACTTCATTCACTAATTTCAATAAAACTTGGCTGTAATTTCATTTCAGATGGACTAGAGTGAGTCATTTCATTTTACCTAAAGGGCCAATTCATAAGGATGCACAGAACTTGCACGCTTGTTTACAGCTCTGGGCTACAATGGTTAATTCTTATGTTTCATTGATTTGACAGATCCAGTTGGTCACTAACATTGTAAGCCTTATATCCCAGATTTGGAACAACTTTTGCCAGAAGCTTTATGAAGACTCTACCTTTGTGCAACATGGGGGACAAGAGGAAATCCTGCAGAGCTTCCTCAGTTAATGTAAGAAAAAAAAAAAACATTTTAAATGAATAGAAATGCAATGAATGTGCTTGTGGAATTTTCATGCATCCCCGTTAGAAAAGCCCAAGTATACTCCTTTGTTGCAAGGTCATGACTTGGATATAGCTGGGGAGGGGGATTCTGCCATTTAATTACCCAGTAATACAGGATTCAGAAAAATGTCCACTCAGCACATCTGTTCCAGACAGAGGCGGCCCTAGGTAATTTTCAACGGTAAGCAAACAGTATCCCCCCCCCCCCCAACCAATCACTGATATGTATTTTCTGTTTATCGTAGGAGTTCTGTGTGCCATATTTGGTTCAATTCCATCATAGGTGGAGTTCAGAATGCTCTTTGATTGTAGGTGAACTATGCATCCCAGTGACTACAACTCGCGTATGTCAAGGTTTATTTTCCACCAAGAGCGCCTCAAGAGCGCCCCTGGGCAAAATCAACTATACTGCAAATGCTTACTTTGCATAATGGGTTGAGCCTCCCCTGGTTCCAGAGGAGCTGCAGATGAAGCATATACAATACCTTTCAATTGCAGTGATTCAGCTAGATTCCATTTCTTCGTTCTTTTTAATACTCATATACTATAGCTTGGGAGCCTCCAGTGGCACAGTGGGTTAAACCACTGAGCTGCTGAGCTTGTTGACCGAAAGGTCACAGGTTTGAATCCGGGGAGCGGCATAAGCTTTCGCTGTCAGCCCCAGCTTCTGCCAACCTAACAGTTCAAAAACATACAAATCTGAGTAGATCAATAGGTACTGCACTGGCGGGAACGTAATGGTGCTTCATGTAGTCATGCCGACCACATGATCTTGGAGGTGTCTATGGACAACACCAGCTCTTCAGCTTAGAAATGGAGATGAGCACTAACCCCCAGAGTCAGACACAACTGGACTTCATGTCAGGGGAAAACCTTTACCTTTACCTTATACTATAGCTTCTAGGCAGAGCTTCAGGATCCTGCAGCTAGCTCTGGCGGCTCAGTTGGAATAAGGCAGATTGTGATGTCATCAGAATACTGTCCAAGTGCAAAGCTCTGGAGTCTCTCTCCCAGTGGCATGATGTGAAAATCACTCCATCCAGGCCCGTAGCCAGGATTTTGATTGGGGGGGGGGGGCTGAGTTTGATTCGGGGGGGGGGGGGCTGAGTGAAAGAGGGTCTACCCTAGCAAACCTTTCATATCGTTACCCCAATACCCCCATGCATATGAGATATATTGAGCATGGTGATCAGATTATGATATGAATAAACATAACAGTTTAAATAATTTACCAATAAGGCCTTTTCGCAGACCACCATGAAAATTTCGGGGGGGGGGGGGGTTAAGCCCCCAAAGCCTCGCCTACATGCCTGACTCCATCCTAATTTCACTGTGTTGCTCCAAAGTTTGCCAGGCTTCCTTTCTTTCTCTCTCTCTGGGATTTGTATCTCCTGCCCTTGTTGCACGTTAAATACGATATGCATTTTTGGTAAAAGCAAAGATTTCCCCTCAACATTAAGTCTAGTCAAGTCCAACTCTGGGGGGTGGTGCTCATCTCCATTTCTAAGCCAAAGAGCTGGCTTTGTCCATGAATGCCCCCTAGGTAATTTGGCCGGCATCACTGCAATGGTTTAACTCAACCATTTTACTTGTGCATATCTGTGCATTTTTCAGTTTTATAAATGTTTAGCCAGTACCGGAAGTTTTAAAAGTCAAAACATGGCTTTTGTGGACATTTTATTTCTTTCTAATACACTACAAAGCGAGGTGCCCTTCCTCATACGATGAATCCTAGAAGGTGCAAAACTGATACGTTCACCAAAAATGTCAGAACTGATCAGGTTCTTTCCCATTGTCACTACTCACCAACTGAGAATTCCCAATTATGTGAATGACACTTCAGTTGTTTTAAAAAGTTGTAGAGTTGCCTCTACCTATTTTCAGTGGCTGCTGTGATGCACTCCCTGGATGTCATCGAAACTATTGGTGTGACAGATGATTGCGGAGATGAGTGTATTGGGTCAGTGAAGCATTTAACTGCATATCTGTCAAGGGGAATCCTCTGTTGGATCACACAGATTTTCAGCCCTGTGGAGATGGAAGTATCCATAATTACTAGACATAGTGAAGGCCCTCACAAAGCTCCAGTGCTGATATATCATAACTATCTCAGCAAAGGCAGAGGAAACGTAGAGTGTAGCTAGAGAATTGTAAGATTTTGCTGTGTCTGGGTTTGCTGCTCTTTTAAAATGAACTGTAAAAAAACACAAAGTTCCCTTCTTCTATTCAAGACAGCCACTCTGTATTAAGCACATTTCGTCTCTGCTGAACACTTTTAAAATCTCCTTTCCTGTCAAAAAATAAAGCATGGAAAGACATTTTTTTCCTCAAGGTCTAGTGAGAAATGCATCAAATATCTAGCACTGTATGTAACATTTACTATAAAGATAGGATTGATTTTATCAGATAAGGTTCCATTAATTTGCAATGAAATCTTATACATGCCTACTTAGAGGAATGGGATTTCAGCCTCAGAAAATAAATTTGTTTTCTATAGTTAAAAAAAAAAGGAATATGTCATTGGTTTCTTTGGAACTAAGCATATAATATTTTAAGGGTTATGGATGCTACCTATTTTATTTATTCGTTATTTATTACCTGTTTTATTTATTCGATGGAGGCCCAAATAACTACCATAAGTAAGCAGGACTTTTTTCATCTTTGACAGGCAAGGAAATTGGCATTCTACCTTTCGGTAGAAGCATTGGCAAGAGTAATCCACACAACAGTCACCACGAGGTTGGACTATTGCAACTCCTTATATGCTGGCCTTCCAAAGTCAACAACCCAGAAGATTCAGATGGTCCAAAATGCAGCGGCCAGGCTGCTAGCGGGATCATCTATAAGATCCCATATTACATCGATTCTGCAACAACTGCACTGGCTACCAATAGAACATCAGATCTCTTACAAGATACTGATCCTGACATTTAGAGCTCAAAATGGCCAAGGACCTTTATATCTTAGGGACCGCCTCATTCCTTTTCTCCATCAGTGGTCACCTCGATCCACCCAGGAAAATCTCCTATATATACCGGGCCCTAGGGTGGTACACCTGGAAGCTACACGGCATAGAGCTTTTTCTACCTATGCTCCAATTCTGTGGAACTCATTGCCCCCATACATTAGAGCAATGTCGGTGTTGCGACCTTTTGTAAAGGCACTCAAGACTTGGCTGTTTGGTTGTGCATTTAAGTAATCCGATCTAATTTGCCAAATAGTCACTGTTGAATGTTTTTATGTTGAATGTTTTTATATTGTGTAAATGCTATTTTAGATTGTAAGTCGCTCGGAGCACCTTGGTGGAGAGCGACTAATTAAGAAATAAAGTGAAGTGAAGTGTTATTCTAAGATTTTTTTAATATTCAATCTTTTTTGTGTTGCTTTTGGTGTGAGAGAATTGGCCATCTGTAAGGACATTGCCCAGGGGATGCCCAGATGTTTTGATGTTTTACCGTCGTTGTGGGAGACTTCACTCATGTCCCCGCATGGGGAGCTGGAGCTGACAGAGGGAGCTTATCCGCATTCTCCTGTGACCTGTTGAGAATGGGAAAACATGTAATGTCATCTTGCAAAGCGCAGAAAAATTCAAAAATTGCCTGCAGTTCTGAGGTGCACTGATTTAGAGGCTCAAACACTCAGAACCACTGCTTTAGATGGTTAGAATGCAGTATGATGTAGTGTCTAAGAGATACAAAAACTCACTGTGGCCCTCTTGATATTAATCACCCCTCATTATTTATTGTGCTTGCTGATGCAGATGGTTGTTACAATCCAACAACAGGAGGGCCTCACATTGTCCACCTCTGCTGTGTTTGATTTTATGGATTGATAATCATATATCCACAGAGGTACCCAGATTATACCACCAGGAGTCCTTTCCCACTACACAGTTTTGTTGCTACGATTCTGCTTTAACTGCCATGACAATATCTTATGAAATCCTTATGAGGAGCAAAAGGGGCTTTCTTACTAAGACTTCAAATACCCCTCCCTAAACTTGAACTGAAAACAGTCCATACAATGGAACCATGGTATTTAAACTGGAATCATAGTGCTATAAATGTGATGTAGGGAAAGAGCCCCTGAACAATATCACCACACTGAGTGAAATTTTGTGAATTCTATCACTGAGGACATGAATGAACGAATGTCTAAGTACGAACCTTCTGGAGAGTCCCTTCTCTCGCTCCTGCATCCATTGCAAGTGCAACTTGTGGGGACGAGGGAGAGAGCCTTCTCTGTGGTGGTCCCTTGGCTCTGGAATTTGCTCCCCAGAGAAATTAGACAAGCCTCCACTCTGGCAGTCTTCAGGAAGAGCTTAAAAACTTGACTGTTCCAGTGTGCCTTCAATGAATGAACAACAATCCCTGACTTTGGCTAAACCCAGCACAAAAGGCCCTTGGATGCATTTTATTTCACTCTCTACTGCAAATAAATCCCATTGCTTTGTCCCACCTGAACCTCCTCCCAGATACATTACATTGCTCATCTCACCCAATGTTTTTAAACCTTTTAATTTTTGCAGTTGGCCCTGCCCATTGTGTCCAATTATTGTGATTTTATATTGCATTGTGGGTTTACCTTGTATTGTTTTTTGTATTATTATTTTCATTATATTTTATTGCTGTACTTTTATGCTGTATATATGTTTGTTGTAATTATTGTGCTTGGCCTCACGTAAGCTGCCCTGGGTTTCCATGGGGAGATGGCGAAGGGGTATAAATAAAGTTATTATTATTATTATTATTATTATTATTATTATTATTATTTGAAACACAACAAGATGAGTCCACAGCAGACAAGGTCACTCTGCTGGCTGTTGTATTAGATCACACATTGGACATTTCCCAAGTGTCTAGGACTGTGTGATGTATCGGCGAATAATGCATGCAGATCCCAGTAAAGTGGCCTTCTGCAGTTGGCAGATGGTAATTTTGTCAGCGCCGATTGTGTTTAAGTGCAGGCCAATGTCTTGCACTACACCCAGTGTGCCGATCACCACTGGGACCACCTTTACTGGCTTGTGCCAGAGTCTTTGTCTTATTATTATTATTATTATTATTATTATTATTATTACTACTACTACTACATGTGTAATACATTGTAATCTGCCCTGAGTCCCCTGCGGGGTGAAAAGGGTAAAATATAAATACTGTAAATAAATAAATTTTAAAATACATAATTATATTATTATTACATTTATTCAATTTTTTCTCAGCATCAAGACCCATAATGGCTTAGCTAAGTATACATAAAAGGAACCAAGATTTCCAAGTCCAGTGTGAGGAAGTTTATTGGAAAGATTCACAGAGATGCACTACCTGGACTTTGTTGCTTTCTTTAAAATGTTAGAAATGCAAAGCATGCTCACTGCCTTCCCTTCAAGGAAAGAGTTCTTCATTACACACACACACACACATGCTTGCCTGATTCCCATATTGGATACAGACTGCTGTCATTGACATGCGCCAAAGCAAGCACAAATATCCAGACCAAAAAATAATAATGCTGAAATGATGGAGGGGCTGTTTTAATGGTGTTATTTTTAATACTTCTCCATATTTATTCATAGGACCTCTGTTTCCTGGGAAACATCACATTATCATGAGTAAGCTACTTGTTTGCAATTCTTAGGATTTTCATAGCTTTATAAAAGGCTACTTGGTATCATCACTGGCATGTTAGTTATATGTAGACAGCACATAACTGAAAGGTTTTACTCTTTACGTAAACTTTCATGCTATTCTAAACATATTTTTGAAGGGTTGTGCTGTGCTTGGAGAAAATTATTCTTAGCTCAGAAAATCACGATGCTTGCTTGTACTCTTTGCCACAAGTACTGTGTCCAGGTAGTTATATTAAACTCTCTAGAACTGGAATCAGTCCTTCTATATCAATAAAGATATGCAAGTAATATTCTAGCAACAAATAGTATACATAATATTTATGCCTAAATATTATGTATACTAGGCCAATTGACACCAAATTTGGGCGGCATACACCTAACAATCCATTGTATGTCCTTCACTCAATTCTTTTTGATTTTGTCATTTGGGAGTTTTAGTTCCTGGGATTTATAGTTCACCTACAATGAAAGAGCATTCTGAACTCCACCAAGTATGGCATTGAACCAAACGTGGCACACAGGATTCCCATGACCAACAGAAAATACTAGAAGGGTTTGGTGGGCATTGACCTTGAGTTTGGGAGTTGTAGTTCACCATCCAGAGAGCACTGTGGATTCAAACAATGATGGATATGGACAAAACTTGGCACAAATATTCCATATGCCCAAATATGAACACAGATGGAAGTTGGGGAAAATAGACCTTGACATTTTGGATTTATAGTTACTGGGATTTATAGTTCACCTACAATTAAAGAGAATTCTGAATCCCACAAATGACAGAATTGAGGCAAATTTCCCACACAGGATCCCCATGACCAATAGAAAATACTTAAGGCCATTCAGTCCAACTCTCTTTACCAGGGCAAGAAAATGTAATCAGAGCCCTCCTGACAGTCATAAAGATAGATAGATGATAGATAGATAGATAGATAGATAGATAGATAGATATGATTCACACATAGAGAGAGATATAGTATTTGAAAGGGACCTTGGAAGGAAGTACAATAATATGTTGCATGTTCCAGAGTAGGCAAACCAGACAATCTCTACATTAACACTGACAAAGAAACAAGAAGAAATACTGTTTACCCACAAGCATAAAGAAATTACATATATTAGAAACCATCACTTTCTCATTACTTTATTTTCCACATCACCAGACTGGGCCACAGCAACGTGTGGCAGGGGACAGCTAGTAAATTATATAACTCATTTAAACCATGGGATGTTGTGACATCTAAGGCCCCTTCTACACTGTCATATCCCAGGATTTGATCCCAGAATATCTTCTTATTCCAGATGATATGGCAGTGGAGACTCATATAATCCAGTTCAAAGCAAATAACCTGAGATATAGGGCAGTGTAGAAGGGGCCTAAGACCAAAACTGTGGCTTGGTGTTGGCTTATTTTCTCTAACTTTCCACTATGCAATAGGAGTTAATGAAAGGAGAATTATGCAAATATACCTTGTTGTTTACATTTTATACCCTTTTATACCAGGTATTTCAAATATTAGCTCTGTTCCAATCCTAATTGGTTCTGTTCCAATGCTAATAAAAATATTTTAGATTACCAGGACAAGAAAGTTAAACAGGCATCCTATCAGTCACTATGGAGGCAAGAGGGAGTCCTGACCATCCAGTGGTGCTGAACACAGCTACCCTTACTGTCCCCTCCCATTCTTCTCATCACAGCAACCAGTAGGCAGAACATGAGTCATGCTGGTCACTCTGAAGTGATGTCAGCCAAGGTGCCAGAGCAATGAGAGTCAGGGAAGGGGGAGAGGATGAATTGCCATCTCTTCTCCTCACTTCTCTGATTGCTTTGTCACTCCGGTCAGCATCACTCCAAGTGATGTACAATTGGCATGACCCATGTTGCATGCACTGGCCACCATGATTAGAACAAGAGGGGGCAGTGAGTTTCATCTCATGTCATCCTGTTGCCCATGTAGCATGGGATGGCTGTGTAAATAGTTGTGGCTGATTCCATCTTGGAACTCAAGGTCATAGTTTGCGCCGAATTCTAGAATAAAATTCAGAGCAACCTGCAACTTTGGTTAATGTGGTTCAGAGCTGTGTTAAGTAGCTTTATTAACCTGGATCAGCTCAATGTGCCATTTAGCCACCACAGAGCTGATTCACTCCATGCTACGTGGTAAGTGTAGATATACCCCTAAGTACACAGAAGTCTTTGTTCTACTATTGTCTCTGGTTAGATAGGTTCTACTATTGTCTCTGATTAGACAGCAATTACATTTATTCCTACCAAACCAATTAGTTCAGAGATAATAATGAGATGAGGATACTCACTCACCAATTATATTTCTTTCGGTATCCAAAAAGTTCCCTGATCCAGAAATGAAGACAAGTGAGAAAAATCCAGAAACAGAAGAACCAGGCATTTCAGAACCATTTTAGAGGAAACATAATGTTTTTCTCCTGCTCTTTGACTTCCCTTCTAGAGCTAAGCTTTCTAGGATTGTAGCTAACAGCTCTGCTCCTCTGGCTTCTCTCACTCCAATATTCCCTCATCTATATTTTAAAGCATTTCACTAGCCATAAATTTTAGGTGATATATTATTACTCCATGGTTACTCTTGAAATAATAATTCATTAGGAGCAGCCCAGCTAAAACTCTGCCCAAATTTGAAATCATTCTGGTAGAATGAAAATTAACCACTCCTAAAAGATTGATGTCACAACATTTTAAATCTACTTTTGACTACATCATGGGGAATAGATCGTAGCATAATTTTAAAAGAAAGGTAACTCATATGAGATCAAATGGCATGGGAAAACTTTCATCATCTCCATGTCCTGCTTATAATCTCCCCAGATGTATTTGGCTAGTCACTTAGAAACAGATGCTTCAATCCTAGTATATCTACCTCTGAATGTGAACGCAACACCAAATGAATACGGTGCACTATGACATAACTATAAAAACAATTGTGTGTATGTCTGATTTTACCGTGTGTCTATTTTTATTGTTAAGTTCCTTCATATTGGGGTGATTTGAATGCAATATTCCTGCATCTTGGCAGGGGGTTGGGCTGGATAGCCCATGAGGTCTCTTCCAAATCTTTGATTCTATGATTTTATGACATTAACCCTGACCTATGGCCATCCTATCATAGCATGCTTGTGGATCTCAATGGCTTCTCTGTGTAGTCTGACATGGTGGTTGTTGGAGTGATCCAGCATTTCTGTGTTCTTGAATAATATGCTGGGTCCAGGTTGGTTCATCAGATGCTCTGCTATGGCTGACTTCTCTGGTTGAAGTAGTCTGCAGAGGAACAAGGAACATGAAAGGCACTGCAGACTACTTCAACCAGAGAAGTCATCCAGGAATTGTTGTAATTGTCCCAGTACAGCCCGCTCTATCACTTTACCTAAGAATGGCAATCAAATGCAATCAAGGTGGTCAGCTGAAACATTCACACCTAGCTCCAGCAGACAAGAGTCCTTTGTCTCATCCTGGTCATTCCACAGATATATAAACCCTTTTTCCTAGTTCCAACAGACTTCACTACCTCTGAGGATGCTTGCCACAGATGCAGGCGAAACATCAGGAAAAATGCCTCTAGAACATGGCCATATAGCCCGAAAAAACCTGCAAGAACCCAGTAATTCCAGCCATGAAAGCCTTCGGCAATACATTCTACCAGCTGTGTGTCATTTTTCTTTCTTCTCCTCTTACTCTGAAAACTGGGAGTGACCAATATTTAAGATAGAAGGGTAACACTTGTGGTGTGCTTTTTATCTCTCCAGGGCATTGACTGCAATCTAAACAGCCTAGAATTTGTCCCTGAGAATCTTCAGAGTGACCTGCCCTATTAAATGTCATTGGACCTTGATCCTGCAGGAATGCTGTGCCATATCTCTCACTGCCAGCTACCTCATTGCCTAGCAACACTCAAAACTCAGCAAAAGCTACAGAAAGCTGAATGTAAAAATTGAGAAGGAGGTAAAACAGTAGTTGCCCTTGGTCTGTACATGATTGAGAAAATTCCCAAGTCCACAAAGTGGTCATTTTGATTACATTAACAGGGTCCCTGCCACTGTAGATTTGCATGGTCTTTTAAAATCTGTTTTAATCTTAATCCTATTATTAATCTACATGTTAATATCCTCCTTAAAGTAGAGATATGAGACACAAACACAGGGGCGGCTCAACCCATTACGCAAAGTAAGCATTTGCAGTATAGTTGATTTTGCCCAGGGGCACTCTTGAGGCGCTCTTGGGGGAAAATAGACCTTGACATATGCGAGTTGTAGTTACTGGGATGTATAGTGCACCTACAATCAAAGAGCATTCTGAACTCCACCAGTGATGGAATTGAACCAAATATGGCACACAGAACTCCCACGATGAACAGAAAATATATATCAGTGATTGGTTGGGGGGAGGGGCCAAAATACTGTTTGCTTACCATTTGCCGCCTCTGCACATACACACATACAATGAAATAGGTATAAGTGTGAATATAACACACAGCTTTATAGCACCACCTTTCTAACGTAAACCTGAACTTGAACTTTCTAAGATCAGCTTCAAACCTAAACTGTATTATTAAGTATACCAGAGAATCGAACCCCATTGTGGCATTAGAAACAGATCAGAGGATCCTGGAATGGAACAAGGTTCAGCTGATCCATTCCAGCCAAAATGCACAAGCCTATTGTTTAATACAATTCGTTTGACTGCTGGCAACAGCATACACACTCCCCTCGCACACATGCACACACACATCCTACCATGACTCAACTCCTGCTTCCTTATATTATTAACACGATCCCTCCCAACCAGGGGTCATAAAGAGAGATTATCACTGAAATCTGTAGTGAATTACATTTGGGTAAATGACAATGACATTGTAGTTAGGATTACCTGATCTCAGGGACTTATTTATATGAAGGGAGTTGCTAGATAAGCCTGGACTAAGCTCAGAAAATGGCATGGTGTATTGTCAGGTGTAGCAATAGAATGTAAAACTAGCAGGGACTTGTCTCTGTGAGAGCCAGACAGGGTTAGGATTTGAAAGAGACAGGGAAGGACTGCTATAGAGGAAAGATAGTCAGTGAGTAAAAGGAGGTGATGATAATTTCAGGCAGTGTGCCATCGCGCCTGGGGGCTATAACTCTTAATGAGAGAAGCATGGACGTGGCATCTTTCCCCAGGGGATTGCTTCTTGCCCTCCTATAGGAAACTGGAACTCCCAAAGACCAAAACACAACAGATAACTTGAAATGGTATTTATTGTTCACAATGAGTTATCTTTCTCAGGCATAAGCTTGATATTTCAACAGGGATAAAGGAAATATACTTTACAATTTCTGAAGTCCAAGGAGTTTGTAGCTGAGAAGCTTTTCCTGTTTCCTCTTTCCTCAATGGCTGTGAATGCCGGAGCAAACCACAACCCCAGTTCAAATGGCCTATGTTTGAAGACTTAGGATCTTCTTCTGGTGCCAAAAGAACTGGTTTGAAGGCGCTTGAGACTTCCAACATCGTTCAGGTAGGTCTGAACATGAAGCCTAAGTCTCAAGGGTAAAAAAACCTCAGAACTGGTGCTGAGAGGTAATTTAAGCAGGGGCTTTTAGAGCCAAGTCTCTTACGTCCATTCGATAGAAACTCTGATGGCAGAATAAAAAGGGAATCACTCCCCTCCTCCAGGAAGAGGTGAAGCCAAACAATACTGATTGACAGCTATAAGTAACCGATCAAACCAACTATACATAAGCAGGGTAAAAAGGCAGGATTAAGCATAATACAACAGTTTAAATCTTGCAACTAACAGTTCTACACATAGGTGGCGCCACTCGCACCGTCACAGGTAGTGTGATTGTTAGTGGGTTCTAGTGCTTATAGATTCATTATTTGTATCTTAACAAACTTACACATGCTTATTTTTTCCAATCTCTCTCTCTCTGTGTGTGTGTGTGTGTGTGTGTGTGCCCGTATTAAATTTTGGGAGAGGTATGATATTAGCAGCACAGCACAAGGGGATGGGAGTGTTAAGCTAGGGGTGGAAAGCATGTGGCCTCCAGTTGTTTTTGCACTACAAAATCCATCAGTTCTAGCCAGCATGACTACTGGTCAAGAATGAAATGATGAAAGATGCAGCCCAATAACACCTGATAGGCTTCATGTTTCCCAGCTGTGGGTTAAAGCTTCCTTTCTCATCTTTAATCTCATTGAAAATCCCCTCCCCATGCAAGTATTACAATTAGAGGAAAATCTCTATTAGCCCTAGGATCATGCATGTAATCTTTTTAGGAAAGATGATGTTATTGCTAATTACATTGTTAGCAAAATATGGACTTCGGGCTAAGGATTTACATGCATTCCAGATGGATTAAAGACCACGCCTTTTTAAAAGCCCCACTTTTCTTAAATATGAGTCTTGCATAAAGGTGGCATCCTTAAGGTGAGAGGTAGATGGGGCCATCCCATTAAAAATCTTTTTCTATTGTCTCTCCCCTTTCATGCTCTTCAGCGAACAAAATGAAAACAAAATACAGCGTCCGTTTCCCATTGCTTCTAACAGATTGCTTTCAGTGAGGGCATTTAGCTGAAAGAGATGTGGACTGATATCAAAGTTAGGTCTTAAAAAGCACTGTAAGGATAACAATGAAAGTGCAATCAGCTTGTCAATATAAGTTGGATACAGATTCATTCTGGTGACAGGATGGAATAATAGACAAAAGTATCTTGCAATTGCAATCCCAGAAAATGTTTGGTTTAAAGTGCCCCCTTGTGGTCGTATTCATTTTTCCATTGACTAGTTGCAAGGTTTCTAATGTGCCATTTTTATATGCAGGTGTCTTTTGCTCAATATAATGTTACATATTTCCTTTCTTCCAATATTCCATAAGCAAGAATTTTAACAATTCCACCTCATTAATCAGAATATGTGACCAGTTCATCCTTTTAAAAATGCCAGTCTATGCCAGAATCAGCTATGCAAATAGACATCCCTTATAAGGTATTCTAATTATTATTCTAATCATCATCATCATCATCATTTTTTATATTCCACTCTATCTCCCCAAAGGGACTCAGGGCAGAATCCAAACATAAAAGGCAAATATTCAACACCCGAATACAACAATACATCCATACTAACAAAAATTTCAAAACCCAACATATAAATACGAATTATAACTTAACAAACTGAAATTAAATAAAAAGCACAGCCTGTTAGAACAGACATAAGACAAAACATCAAATGGAAACAATAACGTTGTTGTTCATCAAAAGGGGGTAAGTGCAGGCCATAAGCAACATGTGTTTCCTTTGGAACTCTAAGTGCAGACTTTAAAACACCCCAAAATCCCCAAATTTATTTTTTCAGGTTAAATTTCATGTGATTTTTCTTACCTAGAAACTGCCCAAAATGTGCCCAAACAGCAGGTTCCCTCCCAAACATCCCCAAAATATCGAAAAGGTGTGGACAGGTAAATCAGCTGCAAATTACACCTGGAAGTGACGTTGTGTTCATTAAAGTACACTGAAACATACTTGTATGGACCACCAAGAATGAACGAATGGGAAAAACAACTCCTGCTTGCTACACAATTACGCAACTCTGATGGTGGTGTAATCATCTTCTGACCCCAAAGCTGCATAATTTTCCCTACTTCCTCATAGATGGACAGTTTCCCTGGCTTCTGGGTTGCTAATAAATTGTACAAACCAACAAACACAATACTAGAAAATTGTGAGATGCTTTTGATCCATCCCTCATTCCCAGGTATTCCTGTACCTTTTCATCCCTTTATGTCATGGTGCACATTTGTGAAACACTCCTTATGCCTCAAAATGTGGCCTTGGTGCCAAGGGTGGATATATTTATGTAAAGCCCATCATTGCAAGTGGCTGTCCAAGAGAGTTTGTAAGATAAACACCAAATCAATGCTCATTGTTCATTTAAGGAGTGGTGAGTTTATTTTTCTGGGCCCACTTTCACTGGTGTTACATTAGGGACATCTTCAACATAACAAGTTCTTCTTCAACACAGCAAACAGCTTCAAATTGGAGGAAAAAGCCCAATAGCTTTTACATTTTTCCAAAGGGATCAAAAATGTAGGAAAGAGACTTAGGATTCTCTTTAGAAAGACAGTGGGCTCAGGCATTGATTTCTGTCCTCATCACTTTTGGTTATGATTTTGGGTGATTTTCAGCCATTTTTTCTTTTCTTTGGGGGAGGTGTTAAAGTGGCAACACCTATGTTGTGGTGGGCTTGAGCTGGGTGAAAAACATCTTGGTAAAAAAAAAAGGTTTTTTTGAGGTTTGGGCAATTCATGGGACACACTCATGGGCTACAGCAAACACTTTTGACTACAGCATATTTTTATTAAGTAATTATGCATTTACTTATGTATTAGCCTTATATACTGCTTTACCTCAAGGTAATGTAGTGAAGTTTACCTATGACTCCTAAATGGTCTCTTGTCGAAGCAGCTCACAAGGCTAGGTTTATCTAGCATCAGAAGTAGAATGTTTGTATGACAGTTGCCTTGACTACAGCTTCTGCATTCTCTTCACTGGAATGGTCATACAAGCTATTTAACCTCAGCAGACTGAAAGCCAAAACCAAGGTTACAACAACATCTGTTATAGAACTTCAGTATGCTGATGACAACATCTATGTGCATGCAGAAGAAGATCTACAAGCCACTCTAAACACCTTCGCAGACGCATACAAGAAGCTCGGCCTGTCATTGAACATCGAGAAAACCAGAGTTCTCTTCTAGCAGTCACCAGCCAATCCCTCTCCAATGCCAGAAATACAGTTTAATGGTGTAACATTGGCAGCCACCTCTCCACCAAAGTCAACATTGACACTGAAATACAACACCGCCTGAGCTCTGTGAGTGCAGCTTTTTTCCAAATGAAGCAGAGTGTGTTTGAGGACTGGGGCATCCATAGGGATACCAAGGTGCTTGTTTATAAAGCTATTGGCCTCCCAACCTTGCTATATGCCTGCGAAACATGGAGTATCTACAGATGTCACATACAACTCCTAGAACGACTCCATCAGCACTGCCTCTGGGAAATCCTGCAAATCTCAAATGTCAGCATGCTGGAAGAAGCAAAGACCACCAGCATTGAAGCAATGGCCCTCTGCCATCAACTCCGCTGGACTGGCCACATTGTCTGGATGCCTGACCACCATCTCCCAAAGCAGTTGCTCTACTCCGAACTCAAGAATGGAAAACGGAATGTTAGTGGGCAGGAAAAGAGATCTAAAGATGGGCTCAAAGCCAACCTTAAGAACTCTGGCAGAGACACTGAGAACTGGGAAGCCCTGGCCCTTGGAGGTCAGTTGTGACCAGGAGTGCTGTAGAATTTGAAGAGGCACGAATGGAGGGCGAAAGAGAAAAACGTGCCAAGAGGAAGGCGCATCAAGCCAACCCCGACCGGGACCACCTGGAAAGCAATGCACTCACTGTGGGAGAAGATGCAGATCAAGAATAGGGCTCCACAGTCACCTATGGACCCACTGCCAGGACCAATCTTGGAGGACCATCATCCTCGGACAACGAGAGATCGCCTAAGTAAGTAAGTATAACATGCCTTAATTCAGTTATCTTGCTCCTTCCTTCACAACCACCTCCCTTTCTGCCCTTTCTTCTTGTCTTTTTTCTAGATTTCTTTGGATTCCAAAACACATACTAATTATGTCAATATAATTTTTAGCTGCTCCTATAAGGTTTTTGTTCCCTTCTGTTGGAGCTTGGACGCTGCACATTACAGGCAATTATGTTAATTTTATGCCTATAAAGCCGCAAAAATACTCCCCTTGCAAAGTAAACAACTGGTAAAGACGGGGGTATTTTTCATGGAACAAATCATTTTTATACTCATTACTTGTTGTCAGGGACTGGGATAACTATAATTATAACTTATATAATGTAGTTTCTTGCTGCAATTATGCTTCCCTCCCATGATAGGAGGATTACTGTCTTTTTTTTTACTTTGAAAGCATGACACAGCACATGGCAGAAGCCTGTTTGCCTAGTTTCTTGCTTCCAGCATACCTTGGCAGAGCAATGAAACACAGCTGGAAATGTGCCAGCCACATTTTTGCAATGCTTACATAGACATGAGTTGAATAATTTCATCAGTTTTACTAGTAAGATTTGTTAGGGCATTTTGCATGTTTATTCATATTTTTTGTACTTTGGAAACTTTTGTTTGCAACACATTAATTTTTGTACAAAAAAATAAGGAACCCTCAGGTTTTTAATAAAGTTTTTTTATTAAAAAATGAAGAATAGTGTACTGCTAGATATTTTAAAATGCAAATACCTTAGAGTTACAGGACAACTCTGTAAAAGACGAGGAACAAATGGCAAATCTATATAAATAAAAATGTAATGTTCGTTTGTGGGATTAACAGAACTCAACAACCATTGGACGAATTGACACCAAATTTGGACACAAGACACCTAACAACCCAATGTATGCCCTTCACTCAAAAAAAATGATTTTGTCATTTGGGAGTTGTAGTTGCTGGGATTTATAGTTCACCTACAATCAAAGAACATTCTGAACCCCACCAACGATGGAATTGAACCAAACTTGGCACACAGTTCTCTCTTTTTTTTAAAATTGTTCGATTAGTTTTTTCCCCACTCCCACACTCCCCTCCTTGTACATGCAATTTATACATCAAACTACAGAAGTTACATTTGAAATATCAGTCTCAATCTTAATTTTTTCTACTCCACATCTTAACACATTATCTAAATAATTCCTAACTGGTTCCCACATCATCTTAGTTATTGTAACCTTTTCAATTTTATCTATATTATTCCATTTGCAATTTGTTATTTCCACATTTAACATATTAACCATATAGTTATACCAATTAATTTTATTTATTTATTTGCTGCATTTATTAACCGCCGCTCTCAGCCCTGGGGCGAATTTTGTTTTGTCTTTCCAACCCCTCACTAAAACAATTTGTGCACACGCTATTAATTTGTCAATTTTTTTCCTTTTGTATATTCTTCACTCCTGTTATTCGTGCATGTAGTACATTGGCACACAGTTCTCTCATGACCAACAAATACTGGAAGGGTTTGGTGGGCAGTGTCCTTTGGTTTTGGAGTTGTAGTTCACCTACATCCAGAGAGCACTGTGGACACAAACAATAATGGGTCTGCACCAAACTTGTAACGTTTAAATGTTAATAGCCACAATTTGTTCCTTTTACCTAGATCCCATTGCAAAAAAACTTAAGTATCTCTTATGAGAACATATGTAAAAGACTGAACTTTGTAAGTATTTCTAAATGCATTCTATTACATTATGTTCAACCTATACAATTGTAAAATGTATTTATGTATGTAAAATTACAGACCACCCGAAGAAGGCCTAAAGCAAAGGCCGAAACCGGTCGTGGGAGGCTGATTCATGAACATACAATGACATCACTAAAAGACTGTACAGAACTTATTTCTTATTGCTTAATTTTGTGACTACTGTGAATTGAACAGTCTAAGTTTCACAATTTACCCATTTGTTGGACTTATTCATTATGTTATCTTTATAAGTGGATTATTGGTGTTTAACCTGTCTGCACCAAACTTGACATGAATATTCCATATGCCCAAATATGAACACAGACAGATTTTGGGGGAAATAGACCTTGACATTTGGGAGTTGTAGTTACTGGAATTTATAGTTCACCTACAATCAAAGACCATTCTGAACCCCTCCAATGACAGAATTGAGGCAAACTTCCCACACAGAACCCCCCTGACCAACAGAAAATACTTAAGGCCATCCAGTCCAACTCCCTTCACCAGGGCAAGTAAACATAATCAAAGCCCTCCTGACAAAGAACCATCCAGCCATAGATATAGATAGATAGATAGATATGATTCACACACAGAGAGATTTGAAGGGAATTCCTAAAGCAGACAATCTCCACATCAACACTGACAAAAAACCAGCAAAAATACTGTTTACCCACAAGCATTAAGAAATCACATATATTAGAAACCAACACTTTCTCATTACTTTATTTTCCAGATCACCAGACTGGGCCACAGCAACGCGTGGGGGGACAGCTGGTTTGTTCCTAATTAATTCAGTTTTACTGGAGGCATTGTTTCGGTACCTCTGGTAAAACCGAGACAGATCTTGTTGCATCTCAGGGTAAAATCACCTTGCTTAAGACACCAAAGAACACACCAGCAATAGTCTTTATGGTTTGTTAAAATAAAGGATAAAAAGTTCAGAAGGCAAAAGTATATTTCAAAAGATCAATCCAAGGTAACATAGGCAAACAAGATCCATGAAGACACAGGCAAGGCAAAGTCCCATGAGAACATGACAAAGTCCTGAAACATGAACATGAAAGCTGCAAGATAAATCCAAAGTCTCTTGGATGAAGCAGGAAGTTGCTCTGACACTGGGGCATGTTCAAACAGCCTATTTAATACCCTTTGGACAACATGCCAAACCAAGATTATGGCAACAAGAATGATTGACAACTGGAAAATAGAGGGAGAAAATGTGGAGGCCGTGACAGACTTTGTATTTCTAGGCGCAAAGATTACTGCAGATGCAGACTGTGGCCAGGAAATCAGAAGACGCTTACTTCTTGGGAGGAGAGCAATGTCCAGTCTCGATAAAATAGTAAAGAGTAGAGACATCAGACTGGCAACAAAGATCCGCCTAGTCCAAGCCATGGTATTCCCTGTAGTAACCTACGGATGTGAGAGCTGGACCATAGGGAAGGCTGAGCGAAGGAAGATCGATGCTTTTGAGCTGTGGTGCTGGAGGAAAGTGCTGAGAGTACCTTGGACTGCAAGAAGATCCAACCAGTCCATCCTCCAGGAAATAAAGCCTGGCTGCTCACTGGAAGGAAGGATACTAGAGACAAAGTTGAAGTACTTTGGCCACATCATGAGGAGACAGCAAAGCCTAGAGAAGACAATTATGCTGGGGAAAGTGGAAGGCAAAAGGAAGAGGGGCCGACCTAGGGCAAGATGGATGGATGGCATCCTTGAAGTGACTGGACTGACCTTGAAGGAGCTGGGGGTGGTGACGGCCGACAGGGAGCTCTGGCGTGGGCTGGTCCACGAGGTCACGAAGAGTCGGAGACGACTGAACGAATGAACAACAACAAGGACAACATGAAGAATTTTCTATGGCCCCGAGCCTCCCTCTCTCGCGTGTTGGCGATCCTGACACTCCTTTGGACCTTAAATTCCAACCGATCAACTCTATCTAAGCCTCCGGCTCCATCAAGTTCAGTTTCCTTGTTAGTGCTTTTTCCCTCATTATCAGGCTGAGAACTATCTTTGCTTCCTGAATCCACCTGGCTCTCAGTAGTTTCACTTTCCCCAGCATCATCCCTTGCTGTGGGAAACAACTGAAGTTCTGCCCCCTGTTCCTGGTCTTCGTCTAACACAGAGACATCATAACTTTGCACCTGACTGTGCATCTGAAACCCATCATCTCCATCAGAATCATTGACACTATCACTCTGAAATTCCAGCTGAGTCACAACAGATCTTGGGATATGGGCCTGTTTGAATGGACCCTAAGATGACTTGTGCAGTTTCTAGAGTTCTTTAAAAAGTGTTTCCATTTGCTAAAATAGCAAGATACCCATTCAAACATACATTTAAATAACAGAAAGCCAAGGACAAGCCAACCCAGAATATTAGTATGACAATATGATTCTGGCCACCTAATTGCATAGAAAGAAAATAGATCTATAACTGGTGTCTACTACTGATTATTTTGAAAAAATCTCTCACTAAAAGATATACTATTATTTTAAATATCTTGCATTTTTATCCGAATGACAGTAAAAAGGCATGCAGAATGAAACATGAAAAAGAACAAACCTAATATAAAATGGACAAAAATGAAAAATTAAATAGGTTGTTTTCTAGCTTCTAAAGGATTCGCTTTCCAGATCTGGGAATTAAATGTGAATGAGAGAGGTGAATTGAGTCTGTGAATTTAGACAAATAAAGCCAATTGCAGACAAGTCATCTCAGTTTGTTGGAGAAAACCACCCAGAGATTCCCTCAACAGAGCCACTAACACTAGCACCCACTTCTCTAACACACACATAACAGCTGACAGGGTAATGTATGTACTGGTCCAAAATCCCTCCTGAGTGAATATTTTCATTTCAGTCCTTGTGCCATAGTTATTTGTCTTATACTTTGGCAGTGACTTAAGATTAGCAGTTTGATTGCCAGCAAACCTGGGCTTCCCACTTGCTTTTTTCATTTCAAAAAGAGCATTAACTTTAAACATTTTGAATGGCTTTCAAATCTCTAAGGAGCAGTATTGTTCAATGTCTAGAGGGTTCATTTTCTTCTTTGTGGAGTTAAAGCCCTTCAGAGCTGACAGTCCAAAGACATTTCTCCACTCTTGCTGAGTTACCCTGATGGATCTGCAGTAACCACACCTGTCAATTACCTTGCCCAGTCAACACAGCACAAGTAATAAGATACGTTTTGAAAAGTGTTCTCAGGTAAGGTCCATTTCACACATTATACAATAATAAAAATAGACCGCCTGTCAGATGAACCTTTGAAAGGAGCTGGAACTAAATCTGAAATGTTGGTTTATGTAGTTATGTGATACACATTTGCATTGTCATATGTTAGTTGCACTCACACTTCATACATCTACATTTAAAATATTTTAAAATGAGAAAGTATTAATTTCGGCAGCCAGATTGCTAACAGGAGCGGCTCTCAGGGAGCATACAACTCCCTTGTTGCGTCAGCTCCACTGGCTGCCGGTTTGCTACCGGGCTCAATTCAAAGTGCTGGCTTTAACCTATAAAGCCCTAAACGGTTCTGGCCCAACCCACCTGTCCAAACGCATCTCCCCTAATGAACTATCAAGGACCTTGAGATCGTCCAGGGAGGCACTGCTCTCGGCCCCGTCTTTGTCACAGGTACATTTGGCGAGGACGAAAGACAGGGCCTTCTCAGTGGTGGCCGCTCGGCTATGGAATGCCATCCCTAGAGAAATTAGATCTGCTCCCTCCCTCTTAACGTTTCGGAAGCAAGTTAAAACATGGCTATTTGACCAAGCGTTCACAAACACAGAGTAATGGATATAGATAACTGATATAGGAAATCTGATGATTTGACAATGGAATTGGACAATGCTTGACAATAAGGAGATGCTAATTATGTTGTTTTTATTGCTTGTTTGTTTTATGTTATTTTAATGTTTAATCTGTACTATGATAATATGTATATTGTTTTGTTGGAAACCTCCTTGAGTTGCCGACAGGCTGAGAAAGGCGGTATACAAATACAGTACATAAATAAATAAATAAATAAATAAATACATTTCTCTTTTGTACGAGAAATGTCCTCCTCCCATTCCCATGTTGCCTCAACTTCCAGTATAAAGTCAAAGTCAGTAGGAACATATGGAACCTAAACACATGATATTCATCCCATACCATGATTTTTCACCTATACTCCCTGAAGTTACAGCTTTGTAACTTTAAAACCAATAGGTAAGATTACAGTTATATTGCAAATATAGTAACATTTCCCTAATTAAGCTGCAACTGTGTTGTAACTTTATTAAGACTTCATTATTGGAAAATGAATTATTATGAGTTTTTTTTTATATCAGAAACTGCACGTTGCTTCCAGTGTGAGAAAATTGGCTGTCTGCAAAGATGTTGCCCAGGGGACACCCCGATGTCGGATGTTTTACCATCCTTGTGGAAGGCTTCTCTCATATTCCCACATGGGGAGCTGGAGCTGACAGAGGGAGATCAATCTGTTCTCCCTGAATTCAAATCGCTGACTGCTGACACAAAGGTTTAATCCATTGTGCCACTGGAGGCTCCTATTATTATGAGTAGTAATTATTTATTTGGAACGTGCTATTTCCAAACTCTGATCAACAATATTTTATAAACATTCTGTCTCTAAATGAAGGTGTTTTTTTCTTTCTTAAGTCTTCTGCTAATCAGCTTAATTAAGCAACATTATATCATTGTATTATGAGAGGTGGAAATCTTAACTTCCACCTCCTTTCTACCCATCCTAAAGTACTTTAGAATGTTTTCAAATTTTCTCTTGAGGACCACCATCAATCATTTGATCATTGTGGCTACCATTTCTTGACCTGTAGTATCCATTCTGAGATACTACAGATACCCTGAATACAAATGTCAAAACTGTAAAAGTATTGAAAGCTACATTCTTGCACAGGGCAGTGTCCTCCTTCCCAATCTTCCATGTAAAATGTAAATATACCATCAGATCTGAAAAGATATTTCATTGTGATCTTCCCATGCATGGGATTCCTTTGAGAGGAACTCTGTTCACCTGCAACACCACACAGTAATTGAGATGTACAGTATATTCTGTTCCTGCTTATCTAACCTTTGTTATTTTTGTGAAACCTCTTTGGCAGGCCAGCAAGTAATAGTATATTTTAGGCAAGCCAGAACCTGCGGCCATTCACAATCTCTATGTTTCACAACTTGTGATGAAAGCCTGTGAACACATAACTCATCTTTGTTCTGTATCTCACAAAGTCCAGTTTCCCCCTTTATTTTTACTGGCATAAAACAATGAAGAAATCTTTCCTGCCTGTAATCCAAAACAAACAGTGGGACAGACATGGGCTGGGGTGGGAGGACAAAGAGTTCAGACAATCAGTGTTCCAATGTAGAAAATGGACTTTTCCCATATTTTCTAATTTTTGGTGGGAAAAACAAACTATTATTCTTTTAGGAGTACAAGTACAAAAAAAGATGAAATTAAAAAGAAAACATAATAACCAGTCCCTCTATGTGTAGACCATAGAGCTAGCTAGCGAGCTATCAATTATAATAGCAGCAGTATTGAGTTGCTTGTTTCACAGAGATATATTCTGCATAAGAAAGCCATGCAAACTTCATACTCGTTCAAATGAAAAGCCTGGAATCCTGTGTACTAAAAAATCACAAGTTTCTGCCCTCTGGGAAACATAGGAAGAAAGATAAGGGAGATTTGTTGGGCCGATTCTGGGGTAGGCAGTGCCCATTTTCCATATCCATATCCACAGCGTGGTGAGAATCCCACCAGCCAGTCAGAACAGGTAGACCTGCCAGGATTCAGACATCTTCCATACAGTCATTTAATCCGGAGCAGGATATGGATTTAAGAGATCCAGTTCCCTCTGGAGTGCCTACACAGAACTGGCTGTAAGCTCCCAACAAAGGATCTCATCACATGAATGAGGTTCAGTATTGTGATTTGCCAGCCCCTGTGGCAAATCTGGCTGGCATCAGAGTGACAGTGGTGCAATTCTGGCACCCTAGTTACCATCTGATACTTCCCCATTCCATGTTGGAAAGCATTGCTGCACGTCTTGAGTCTGCCGGTCACATTTTTCTTAACAGAACATGGGGAGACTTCCATGTTGCTGGCAGTAGTGTCCCACCATGCTGACACCCCAGTTCACCCACGGAGCCCCACTGGTATTCATCCTATGTCATCTGATAGGTAGTGTGAACTTGGGCAGAAGCATCCTAGGTAGCTATTTTTGCCTCATGTGATAAGGCTGTAGATCTCTTAATCCACATTCTGATTCAAATTCTCACCATCAAAACCCAGCATTTTCCCCATACCTAATGGCAGGGACAAAAGGGCTGATTTTTTAAATAAAATTGCTCCAGCCTCAGCCCTGTTTACATTTTCCCATCATATTTGGCAACTGGATCCTTCCTGTGGGATGGAGGAATCCTTTAGATTTTATAGTTGAATTCTGGGTTTCTGATGGGTGTTTTTATCACAGTTTTTGGCTGAATGTGGGAACTCACGTGGGAGATGGGACAGGGTGTTTTGTGGACAGCGCACCCTGATCTCAAGCTGGTTTTTAGTGATTGTGTGGATGGGGCCTTTTTATGCAGAACAAACTGTTTCGACTTGTAGATATTTTCGACCAGGGGTCCTCAAACTATGGCCCAGGGGCCAGATACGGCCCTGCAAGGACATTTACCCGGCCCTCTCTCATGGTCAACCTAAGGCTGACGTGACTTGAAAGCACACAACAACAACAACAACAACAAAACAACAACAACAACAACAACAATCCTATCTCACCAGCAAGAAGCAGGCCAACACTTCCCATTAAAATACTAATCAGTTCATATTTGTTAAAATTGTTCTTCATTTTAATTATTGTATTGTTTTGAAGTGGGGTTTTTTGGTACTACAAATAAAATATGTGCAGTTTGCATGGGAATTCATTCATTTTTTTTTTCAAATTATAATCCGCCCCTCCAACAGTTTGAGGGACTGTGACCTGGCCCTCTGTTCAAAAGGTTTGAGGACCCCTGTTTTAGACCAATCCCAAATTGAACTAGATTGCTAATGCTTAAGGTCATAGACCAGCTTGGATGAAGATGAGATGATCTGGAAGCATATCGTTCTGAACAACTCACCCACCAGTAAGAATGATGAAAATATTTCAGGCCATCCAAATGAGAAGAATGGTTTTTATATGATGTTTTATATGATGTGTTATGTACTGGTTGCTTGATTGTTTTAATTGTGATAACTGCTTTTAACTATGGTTTTGTATATTATGTATAATTTGTATAGGCATCGAATTGTGCCTTTTTTGTAAGCTGCCCTGAGTCCTCCTTCGGGGGTTGAGAAGGGCGGGGTAAAAACACCCTAAATAAATAAATAAATAAATAAATAAATAAATAAATAAGAAGATCAAAATTTGAAGTGAACCTTAGAGAAAGAAATGACACTTACGTAAATAGACCACAAAATGGGAAAAATGAATAGAAACAAAAGTGTATTTGAATAGAGGCAAACCTCAAGTCTATACAGACCAAATAAAGCATCCTCACCTAAAAACAGCCAGTTCCACAGCACTGCTTCTGCTGATCTGGCACAAGAAGAATCGAATTCCAGGAAACTTCAGAGTAATCACCAGTGTTTTTGATGTGTGGACAGCTGGACTGTGCTGGATTCATAGGGATCACACATTAGAAAGACCCACCACTGTGTTGCCAGTCAGAAGCAACATCCAGGAAGAGCCTTGCTGGTGACATTGCTTCTGGTGATTATATGGTTTGACACCCTTTCGTGACTTCAGCAAAAGCAATGTCAGTAGAAAGTCTCTGCCAGAGAACTGCTTCTGGCTGGTGCAAGATGTGTAATGCAAAAAAGTTTCAGCAACTTCCTTGCCAGTTAAGAGATGCCTTCTTAAACACTCTGAAGTTAGTGTGAAAGAATTTCTGCTAATAATGTTGGATGAGCTTTGTGATCCCAAATTTTTGCCAGCTATCTCTGCTAGGAAAATGTTGTATTCTGAATGCTGGGCCATAATCTCTCAGATTGCCCTGGTGGTGCAATGGGTTAAACCCTTGTGCCAGCAAGACTGAAGACTGACAGGTCGGAGATTCAAATCCGGGGAGAGTGCGGATGAGCTCCCTCTGTCAGCTCTAGCTCCCCATGCAGGGACATGAGAGAAGCCTCCCACAGGGATGGTAAAACATCAAAATATCAAAACATCCGGGCATCCCCTGGGCAACGTCCTTGCATATGGCCAATTCTCTCACACCAGAAGCAACTTGCAGTTTCTCAAGTCACTCCTGACACACACACACACAAATCTCTGAGATCTCTTCTATGCCCTACCTGGTAGCTACAATCTCTTTTGTCACAGCTTTTGTCACAGAGAAATAGTCTATACTTCTTGCCCCTTTTAAATTAGCAGAAGGAAAACAAAATATCCTAGACAGTTAAAAATAATAGATAACACAAAGTGAGGTGAGTGATGACAGTGAGCTTTGTTCACATAATATATTCATATATTTTTTACTTCTTTCTTTTCAGTGAATTTGATTTACCTTGCTGCCCAATTTTGTCATTTGTAAGATAGCTTATTCTTTTTAAACGAGTCCTCTTAGACTATTAAATGAAATTATAGCAGACACTAATAATACCATAAAACAATATGAAAGCAGAAAACCAGAAGCTCCACAGTTTTGTATCAGTAAAGATATTTATTCACATATTTTTGCAAGAGAGGATATGCTAGTTTTATAAAACCCCATTTTTTCCAGAGGCTGTGTAATGGTTTTGCTAAAGATACAGAGTCCTGGTTGCTCATGCTGAATTTTATTGTGAATTTGCAAACCACTGGTAAAAGCAAGATGACTCTGTAAATCTATCCAGTCTCAGAGAAGCATATGTGGTGGTGCCAACTCTCTTTCTCAGAACCCTCTGGCACCATGGTAAGTATTTATTTTCAAAGGCTGTGATTAAAAAAAAACCTCAGATCCATGTTAAGCAGGATATGAAAATTTGTGGTCATTCATTTCGTAAATGTCTCACGTAACTGGGGATTTTAGAAGAAAGTTTTAACATAGGTTCCCGGAAAGGTAAAATAGGTAATCCTTCATAGTTTCCTGTTTCAGGCTGTTTGGATTTTAATGAAAATAAACTGTCTTAGGTAAATCAGGACATGCGACATTTTTTCTCTTGAATGGAAGACTCTTTCCTAAATCCTATTATAATGAATATGTCAGTTAAGATTTTTTAAATTAATAGTAACCATGAATCAACTATTTATGTCTTTAAATGTGATAACATCTATCTATAGGAAATTCCCATAAATCATCACATAACAGTTGCCATTGCATAATAGTTGGACCTGTCATGGATTCATCTGACATTTTCAAGATATCAGAACACCTCCATGCCATGAGTATAACCCAGGTTGAAGAATTCAAATCATCCAGAGGGCCAGCATGGGAAAGAGACTGATAATGGAACCAGCTGAAACTGGACCTGGAGGATGGATGAAAGAATTTTTGTGAACCGAGGGCATGGGGTTTCAGGGAGATATTGATTGAGAAGTTGCCTTGGGTTCTTTATTCATAACTTTGCTGTAGTATAGTAACCTGCCATTCACGATATTTCCAAGATCTCTTGTGAGTAACTTTGACTTAAATCAAGGTTCTGCCATCCTCTCAGTACCCTCTTTTTGGAGACCCAGTTTTTGTATTATTTAATTCATTATAGTTGCATCCTCACCCAGGCCCGTAGCCAGGATTTTGATTCGGGGGGGGGGGGAGGCTGAGTTTGATTCGGGGGGGGGGGGTTGAGCCTGAGTGAAAGAGGGTCTACCCTAGCAAACCTTTTGTATCATTACCTCAATGCCCCCATGCACATATATTGGACATGGTGATCAGATCATGATATGAATAAACATTACAATTTAAATAATGTACCAGTAAGGTCTCTTCGCAGCACACCATGAGAATTTTTTTTTTGGGGGGGGGGGGTGCCTGTCCTCACCCATACACCTACACCTTGGAGTTGGCCAGCTGCTGGAAGCTTTATAGCTCTGGCTGAGAGGCACACAAGAGATTTGGTCTATGAGGCCTCCTGTGGCTGGCAGCTGAAGGAGGCCCTATAGGCATCCCATAATTTCACCACATAATAGTTGCATCCCCCTTTTTTAAAGAGGAAAAGGGGGAAAGTGCAACTATTATGTGGTGAAATACAGTATATAGCTGTAAGTTATTCTTCTTCATTTATTCCTACATGGCAGGAGGCTGGTCTAAATGAGACTAAACTTATTTGGCCCACCACCCCCTTTTCAGAAAAAAAAAAATTGCCCAGCACCTGGCTGGAAGATTACCTTCTTTAAGTGAACAAAAATATGCAGTGGCAAGTTTATGTTCTTTTATTTATCTATATTTCTACCTACATCCTACAATATAGTAAATAAAGATGTTGTAAATAAGACACTTTGAAGCCTGAAATTATAAATAATAGTAATATTCACAATGCACACAGAAAAGTAATATAACGACAAATGGTATTAAGATAAAAATTACAAATAACATAAAAGTATCCTAATGAGAAGGATGAATCTGGTATGCTACTATCAATTTTTTAATGTTTGACTCTGTTTTTTTGTCAATACCATGAATTTTTAAATAATATGTCCTACACTTTCACATTGTTGGGGCTTGCCATACAATTCAGCAAAAATATGCAAGTAGTCCCTAAGTTATGAACAACATAGGCTCTGTAGGTTTGTTCTTAGACTGAATTTGTATATAATTCAGAACAGGTAAAATTTTATGTGTAATTCTATATATCTATCTATCATCTATCATCTATGCATGCATGCATGCAAGGGTTTTGTTTGTTTGTTTTGTTCTTTGGCTAGCATGGGGGAAGTGTTAACATCCCCATGATGTTTATTTTTCTGTCATTGCCCCTTTTCAGAAGTTTTCACCTCATTTTCTGTTTCTGTGATAATTGGATTTTGAAAATAAACAGTTTGAAGTGGAAACAAGGATTGGTGATAATGCTTCAGTGGAGACACCTTTTCCCCATGATAATTCTATGTTGGTATGATTTATTTTTGTGTTTATATCTTTTTGTGTTATTAGGTATAAATAATTTTGGGGTGCTAGTTAGAAAGTAAATTAAATGTATAACTTCATAATAATGTTTGCTCACCTTATTATAGTTGTTCTTTTTTTCTTTTCTATAAATAAAATTTAATAGCAGAAAGAAAGAAAGAATCTCTCAGATTTGCTTTTCAGAAGTTATACATCAATAGCTCAAAATTCAGCAATGAAAAGGCCTGAAATGACTAAAAAAAAAAGAGTTTCAAAGACTGTTCTTATAGTTACCAGCCACATCTCAGACAGCCAAATAGGTTGTCAGAAGCGGATCTAAACTTGGCAGCCTTTGAATCTATTAAGGGATAGGATGATTTTGAGGAATTTTGGTCACAAGCTTTTCAGATCTAAATATGAGAGTGAATATTTCAAATCACACCTGCATGTTAAATGGAACTCATTAAGTTTATTTTAAGTTTAAATCCAAATGAAATGCTTTTCCTGCAATCTGTCCTGATTGGCACCTGACTTTTTGTCTTCTGAACCAACAGCAGCTTTTATATTCTCTGTAAATGCCTAAAGCTGCCAGTGACTAAAAGCCAACTCAGCTCCTACATGACCATCCAAAACTGTAGCAAAGCACTCTAGTAACAAAAACCAGTTAGACATCCAGATGAATGTCTATGTCCAACCCGAATGCCTCATTACATGCCTCCCTCATTTGTCCAGATATATCCAGGATAGTAAAACCACTGAGACAGGAATGAAAATATGTACCCTGTAAGTGGCATGGAGCCCACATCCCTTTTTTGTAGTCTACACATATTTCTGACATCACATAATCTGCCAACACTTTCTACATCACTTAAAGCATGACTGTTTTCTTCTCTCTGTTGACTTCTTCAGTAATGAAGAGGAAAAATCCCTCTGCCCTATAGTCTTCACCACAGAGTCACGCCAGTTCCCATTGAACTAAAATAGGATTGTCAGCAGGAGAAGAAGGTGGAGGGTGCAACCCTGAAACATCCACAAGTGCACAATGAGAGCCATCAAATGTCACAAAGCTGCCCATCCCTGAAATAAATCAAATGGGCCTTCTGACTTCAACAGGTACAACTTGTTTATTTTAATGGACCTCTGCTCAGTTTTATCTAGCCCTTTACTAGTTTTATATTTGTACCACGTTAAGCATATATAGATGTTACAGCACAATAAATAAATATATGACAAGAGGGGATGCAAAGTCTTGTCCCCTCCATGGTCAGTTCTGTTCCTCTTCTATTTATGATAAGTGACTTCTTGAACAACAGAGCCTCCATTGTCCATGGAGGCTCTTCGTATGACTTCAGACCCTATATTCAAGATTTCAGCTCATGTAAACAGTCTCCCCAGATACAGGAAGCATGCCTCTAAAGACCTATTACCCTCTTTGTAAAGGGATTAGTGGACAATCCTGCTCCCATTTTCTTTCATGTTTATTCAGGATCCATCAGTAATGACTGAAAAGAACTCATGGTGGAAGACAGGGGGCAAATCCATACCTGTAAAATAATACAAGTTCACTATGTAGTATTCTGCCAAAGGAGAGAGTTAGGATGAAGCATTAGGATGGCCAACCTGGAGAGATATCTTGAAAAAAGAAAACAAAGAACTAAAAATGAGAATACAAGAAAAACTTAATAAGAAATTTATAAATATGTCTTGGTTTAAATACTACCAAATCAAGGATTACAAAAAAAAAAAAAAAAAGATTGCATCTTGGGTTTTGAGGATGGTTCTTTGGCATGGCAAAAAATTACATGACACCGAAAAAGATTGTCAAATTTACTAAAGATACAAATTCTAAATGCTGGAAGTGTGGAAAATGTGAAGGATCCTTCCTACATATGTGGTGGACGTGTGAAATAGCAAAATCTTATTGGAAAGAGATACCAAAATAATCCTAAAAAGAAAACTTCCACTACAACCAGAACTTTTCCTTTTAGGAATGACCCAGATACAATGGAATACTAATAAAGACAAATTATTTACGTATACGACAACTTCAGCAAGAATTGTTTATGCGAGGAAATAGAGACAAAAGCCTAGACTTCCACAATTCCTAACAGATGGGTAAACTGGATGGGATTTCTGGGAACTGAAGTCCAAAAAATCCAGAGGGGTGAAGTTTGCCCATGCTTCGCAAGCGCGATTGGTGGGGACGAGGGACAGGGCCTTCTCCGTGGTGGCCCCTCGACTCTGGAACTCTCTCCCCAAGGATATCAGACAAGCCCCAACATTGGCAGTCTTTAGGAAGAGCTTGAAGATGTGGTTATTCCAGTGTGCCTTCCCGAAATAGGAAACTCCTAGCATCATGTCCCAATTGCACTTTACTAGAGATTTAAGATTGTCTGCACACCGCACCTATCTCCAAAAACCTATCCATCTCACCTGTCATGTTCAGCATTTTAAAATTTTAATCATTACATTTGCCTTAGTTTTAAATGTGTCATGGTGTTATTGTCTAATGTTTATTGCTATTGTTTAATGTTTATTGCTTCTTTTATGAGTTTATTTATTGTTGTATTTGTTATGCTGTTGTTTTATTGATGTGTTGGGCCTCGGCCTCTTGTAAGCCACACCGAGTCCTCCCACTCGTTGCCTGTTGATTTTAATTTCTTATTTATTAGTCCTTTTAAGTATCACTTTCTTTCTACCTTTCTACTTTTATTAACACTCTTCTATATCAAAAAATTAATAATTGAAGATTATCCCTACTTTTGCTGTATAAAAGTAAGAAATATGTCCAAGAGGGAAAGAACCTCTTCCAACTAAGGAACCACATATCAGTCTTGTTGCATGTAACAAACAAACAAGATAAATATTTTTTTCTTGGAAACTGAAGAACAAAATGGGAGTTTTAAAAAGTATTTTAAACCCCTCAAATATTGTATCACCGGGAATGCCATATGTTCTACCAGCACTATTCATGAAGTTTTTTTTTTTGGCCAAAGTGGATAGGGCCTTAGTTTGCTGTGAAATCTGTATGAGGGGACATTTTCAAAGCAGTTCCTTTCTGTGACCACTCAGTGACCCTGGCTCTCTGCCCAGGTTGTGAAATTCTGGGTTTTTTTCTGTAGACCATAGAAAGGATCATTTTTGTACAGAAATAAAAACTGGATTGTACTGCACTGCATTGAGCAATCTGCAGGTAAATTAATGCCCAGCATTTTCCTAGCTTTGTTTCCTCATCTTTTTGAGTTTGTTATTGCTGGAAATGTGTCAGAGTTTCACAATATATAATGATGGCTGAAGGTCCAAACCCTTCTTAAATAAACAACTGTCATGTACCACAAGGAAGAGACTTTTTTTGCACAATTGTATTCAGTTGCTCAATCCACATTTTCTATATAAAATAACAGCGAAATGCTGGAAAAATTAGTTTTGGTGAAGCTCATCTAGTGCACCAGAATTCTCAGAGTTTGTAAGTGATTGCAATTTTATTATATTTTGCTGTTTCTGTCATTTAATCAGGAGCTTCATTGCTTAGAAAATGCATTCTAGATAGAATTTAATTGATATTTTTTTCAATGATAACAATAGAATGAGTTGTATGGTTATTACTTTTGTTAACTTAGTTGTTTGATATTTTAATTTGTTAGTCCATTGTGGAAGCAGTGGAATTCTCTGCCCCGGAGTGTGGTGGAGGCTCCTTCTTTGGAAGCTTTTAAACAGAGGTTGGATGGCCATCTATCAAGGGTGATTTGAATGCAATATTCCTGCTTCTTGGCAGGGGGTTGGACTGGATGGCCCATGAGGTCTCTTCCAACTCTTTAATTCTATGATTCTATGATTCATTGTGAAATGCCACACTTTGCTATAGTGAGACTGGTCCTAAACACCCTAAAGGCACAGATCTTGGAAGCTAAGCAAAGTTATCTAAAAGGAAAGCCTCCTATAAGTAACAGATGCCAGCATAGCCTATATTTTAGAGGAGGGAATGTTAAAAATAGAGTATCCCTTGTTCTAAAAAAACCTAATAAAATTAATGTGCTTGTCATAGGTCAATAGATGACTTAAAGTTACATACATCTACAACCCAATGCAGGCTTTTTTAAAGAGTTAAAAAAACCCGGATCTCAAAAACTCTGAAGCCTGCCTTCTGTTTGTGGGAAGAGGCATAGCAGTGCCTAGCAAGTGAAGGTCATAGCTATTAGTCATTCCTGAACATTAGGAATTCATAATATTAATCTGGTAAGAACTCTACAAATAAGCTGTAGCTCTACATAAAAACATGCAAGTTGAATGTGGAAAGATATCCTTTGCTTGTATTTTCAGGTCAGACACATTGCAAGATGTTTCCATTTCTGATGCTCAGTGTTCTTCTTCTGGGAACATGCCTGGCCAATCCACTTGTTGGAATGAATGATATAATTGATGGTATGTCCATATATGAGCTAAGGGGGTGAGGGGTAAGTTGGATTATAGCAAGAGCTTAGAGTTTTTACTTTTTGGACTATGACTCCCAGAATTGTTCAGCCAGCATAGCTAGTGGCCATGGTCAGGGGCGGCTCAACCCATTACGCAAAGTAAGCATTTGCAGTATAGTTGATTTTGCCCAGGGGCACTCTTGAGGTGCTCTTGGGGAAAAAAAGACCTTGACATATGCGAGTTGTAGTTACTAGGATGTATAGTTCACCTAAAATCAAAGAGCATTCTGAACTCCACCAATGATGGAATTGAACTAAATTTGGCACACAGAACTCCCACAATGGACAGAAAATATATATCAGTGATTGATTGGGGGGGGGGCACCAAAATACTGTTTGCTTACCATTGAAAATTACCTAGGGCCATCTCTGGCCATGGTGGATGGTGGATTCTGAAAGATATACATTTTTTCCAATGTCCATATGCAACAGATTTATTTCATGCCATCCCGAGATAAATGGTCCAAACCTCTGCCTGGAACCCATTTCTCAAAAACTGTAGATGAGAATGAGAAATCAGGTTTCAGATTGCATCAATATCATCTCAGACCATTAGCTGGGACTCAAATGTTTTAAGGCCACATCAGAAGAAAAACAAAAACCTTCACATACAGAACTATAGTCTAGCATTTCAAGTCTAGACTACTGACTTTGGGCACAATGGATCTTCAACTTGGGTGGATGCATGGAGTCACATATTGCCATGCCTCAGACAGTAAAATTCTCGTGCTGACACTGAATTAATTACTGGAGGTCTCCAGAACCTAGAGATGTTGCCCAATGAGAATTATAGTGTTTTCCTTTACAGAGCTGAACCGTATCAAAGAAGACGTGAATAATCTGAATAAAAGAGTAACTGAATTTGGGAACAATTTTTACACAGTACACCACGGTAAGACAATTGAAAATACCCCACAACTCCCCCCCCCCAAAAATGTGTAGAATGCTATCTTAATATTCACTTACCATCATTCAGAAAAGCTGATAAGCCAGTGTTGAATTGCGCATATCATTTTAGCTTTAACAAAGATATAGTATACTACTTATATTAATAACTCGCAGAGGTTTCTTGCTCATGAAAAAAAATCCCAGAAAATGTATAATTTCACTTTTATGCTAATAGCTTCCAAATGTTGTACCTCTGGAGAAGAAGACCCTCTTTTTTGTCTCAAGAAAGATTCGGAACAGATAAAATTATTTCTTTATATAGATCATAGTTAAACTATAGAATTTCCTAACATAAAAATGACTGTGTTTGCAAATTTAGACTACTTTAACATAGTATTGAACAAATTCATGGAAAATGGGATTATCAATGGCTACTAATAATGATGTATCCATTTTTGTACCAGATACAGCATCCCTCTATGGTCAGATTTACTCTGCCATATAATCCAGATTATTAAATCAGATAATCCACATTTTCTTATTTGAACTGGATTATATGAGTCTACATTGCCATATAATCCAGCTCAAAGCAGATATTCTGGATTTTATATTGCAGTGTAGATGGGGCCTATGTCATGCAGTGCTGATGAGCACAAGTGATAAAGTTCTACTGTATTAATCATCAGTGGCCACCTGGTTGACTATCGCTTACATTTTAGCAGCTCTTTATATTTTCTTATATTTTCCATATCAGTTATATATATATCCATGTGCAAAAGTTATACTTTTGTTCAGAAAACAAAAACTTCTGCACTGAAATTAAACCTGTCGCTACTGTTTAAAAAAGTGAATTTTAATCAGAAAAAGACCCAGACTTATATGTATTTATTTATTTATTTATTTATTACTAGTGCTTCTACCCTGCCCTTCTCAACTCCCTATGGGGGACCCAGGGCGGCTTACAAAAGGCACAATTCGATGCCTAACAATTCACAAAATACAATATACAAAATACAATATAGCAATAACAATTATAACTAGTTAAAACAATCAAATTAATACCATAGCAGCAATAAAATCATCTTGCGGTCAACGTTCGCCAATTCATAAATCCATAGTCCATCCAGCATTATCATAGTCCTTTCCTACTCTGGTCGTCATTGTCCTTTATCCATCTGCCAGCTTACCCAAAGGCCTGGTCCCATATCCAGGTTTTTAACTTCCTTCTGAAAGAGAGAAGGGATGTTGATGACCTAATTTCTCTGGGGAGTGAATTCCACAGGTGAGGGGCCACCACTGAGAAGGCCCTGTCCCTCGTCCCCACCAGTTTCACTTGTGATAAAGGTGGGCCGAGAACAGGGCCTCCCCAGAGGATCTTAAACTCCGAGGTGGGACGTAGAAGGAGATACGTTCGGACAGGTACGCTGGTATATACAGAATTTCCCAATCTGCAAGAAATCCTTTCCAACCCTATTTCAAATATTCTTCCAATCCCTAACATGTGCAAACACACAGAGTAGTTGTGAACAAACTAAAATCTGAGGATATCCTGATCCTGAATAGCCAAATTACACACAACATTCATTTCAATTTTTAAAAAGTGTATTTAACTTGGCTTTTTTTTTTTTTTACTTTTGGCCTTACATCAAGAAGGTGGTTCTGGTCAGATTGTGGACTCAGGCTTGTTCCCTGCTGACAATACCAACTTCCTATTTGACTTAAATAGGAAGAGCAAAGAAAGACCTGAGATGATGACATTGTGAATAAGGAATTGAACCCTATCTGGGTCAAGAGTCATTTCTCTTCCCAATGAAAGAAGCTAGATTAAATTCAGACTAAAAAAGTGTGAATTGTGAGGTTACAGTTTGTCCTTCAAACTTTATTTTTCCCTCCTTCCACAAGGGCATTCTACATCCCATAACATACTCCCCTTGAGGTGTCACAGATTGTAATCCAACTTAGCAGTGGTACCAAATTGAGGAAGGCTGAACTAAGAACTCCCAGCTCATCAATTCCCATGTTGTGTTAATGTCCTCATTTCTTCTTAATTTTCTACCTTATCATTAATATTCATATGACCATTTTCTTGAAGCGTACAATTCACTGTTGGTTATGCTGCTCTGTAGAGACAGCTGGTATATTGACTACTGTATGAACAGGTTTTAACAAGAAAGTGTATAAAACAACTGACCATGTGTATTTTTGTATTTCCAGCTCGGTCTTTTGCAACAGGCAGTGAAAAATTATATACCACCAATGAACAAGAAGGGAACTTTGAGGAAGCAAGTGCCACTTGTACCCAAGCCGGGGGTCATATTCCATCTCCAAAGAAAGAAGGGGAGTGGAAAGCCCTGCAGAAGGTCTTAGAGCGGCACAACACATGTACCTTTATTGCAGGCCAAGATTTGGAAAATTCTGAAAACTGGGCCCCTGGCGAACCAAACAATGCTGATGGAACAAAGAACTGTGTAACAATGGACAAAGATGGCAAGTGGCATGCAGCATCCTGTGAAGAGAAGCATTTGTTTGTTTGCCAATTTTCCTTTGACCCCTAACTTTGGTTGGGGTTAAAAGTAGTGTTGTGCAGTGGTGTTGGTTTAAAACCTCTGTTTATTATTTCTTGAAATAATCATTTCACCCATGAGGTCACTTTTAGCCTGTCTGTCTTGCTAAAAGGTTGCAATGATAAAATTGAATAATATCTACATGTGCTTTTTAGTGGAAAGATGGCATATTCATTTGATTAATAAATGCATTATATTCAACTCTCTGTTGTGTTGTTTATACTTTCGTAAATCACATAACAAGCCTACTACAAGAAATATACCTCCCCCCATAAATATGTGGTTTTTAAAAATGATTTGAAACAGTTATTTATTTATTTATTTATTATTCGAACTTATATGCCGCCACTCCCCTGGGGCTCGGAGCGGCTTACAAGAATGACTAAAATCTAACACAATTTAAAACAATTTAAAAACAATTTTAAAACAGCAAATCAGCAATCAAAGGCCTGCCAAAACAGGTATGCCTTGCATGCCCTGCGGAAAGCTAATAAGTCCCACAAGGCACGGACTTCAGGTGGCAGAGTATTCCAGAGTGATGGTGCCACTGCTGTAAAGGCTCTGCGTCTGGTTGCTGTTAGACGCAAGGTCTTGACACTGGGAATTTCCAATAGATCTTGGTCCTCAGACTGGAGGCATTTCTGGGGTTGGTAGGGGGTGAGGCGGTCCCTCAGGTACATCGGCCCCAGACCATGCAAGGCCTTAAAGGTGAGTACCATCACTTTGAAAGTGATCCGGTGCTCAATTGGTAACCAGTGCAGCTGTAGTAAGATTGGTGTTATGTGGCATCTCATCGGAATTCCTGCAAGAAGCCGAGCAACTTGAGCTTCCGGATCACCGAGTTGTAAAATCCGTATGTCCATTCAGCGTTACCATAGTCCTTTCCACATTCTGATCGTCATTACCTTGTCAGTCTGCCAGATTACCCAAAGGCCTGGTCCCATATCCATGTTTTCAGCTTCCTTCTGAAGGAGAGGAGGGATGTTGATGACCTAATTTCCCTGGGAAGTGAGTTCCACAGGTGAGGGGCCACCACTGAGAAGGCCCTGTCCCTCGTCCCCATCAGCCTTACTTGTGATAGAGGCAGGGCCGAGAGCAGGGCCTCCCCAGAAGATCTTAAGCTCTGAGGTGGGACATAGAAGGAGATACATTTGGACAGGTACACTGGGCCAGAGCCGTATATTCCACTTCATCTCCCTGGAGGGACTCAGAGCAGATTACAATACGTATAAGTCAAACATTCAGTACATTTTAACCCAAACAACAACATACAATGCACAGATAGGTAAAAGTCCTCCACTTTTATCAATTTCTAGCATCTGGAGGTGATGCTCAACTTCTTCTGGACATGGGGAGATGCTGTTGTTCTGTTTTTCCAAGATGAAGAACCCTGCTGGCGGTAGCCTTCTCCAATCTTTTGCTGGTATGTCTGCGTGTCTGTATGGGGCACTCTTTTACCTTCCCACTGGAGGTGCTACTTATTGATCTATTCGTATTGCATGCTTTCGAACTGCTAGGTAGGCAGAGAGCAAGGACTGACCATTGAGAACTCACCCTGACATGCAGCTTGAACTGTTGACGTTCTGGTCATCAGCCTTTCCTCCAGCTAGTGGCCTTAAACTGCTGCGCTACCATGGCCCAACCTGAGAAAAATGTTTTAAAAAAGTAGGATGGTGGAGAGTGAACCAGAGACCAACACAATTTGGAGGGTAACTGGGGAAAATGTGGAGGGATGCACTGGCAGCATTGGGCAGGTTTGTCTGGTAGCTATACAGTTTTGCTATGTACATTTTTTTTTTGTCGTGTCAGGAGTGACTTGAGAAACTGCAAGTCACTTCTGGTGTGAGAGAATTAGCCGTCTGCAAGGACGTTGCCCAGGGGACGCCCGGATGATTTGATGTTTTTATCATCCTTGTGGGAGGCTTCTCTTATGTCCCCGCATGAGGAGCTGGAGTTGATAGAGGGAGCTCATCCACCTCTCCCCGGATTCAAACCTGCGACCTGTCGGTCTTCAATCCTGCCAGCATAGGGGTTTAACCCACTGTGCCACCGGGGCCTCATTGCACTGTCCCAAAGGGTTGGTCCCACAGCCAGGTCTTTACCATCCTTCTGAAGGACATGAGAGGGGGGGGGGGTTATTTAATATTGCCAGGAAGGGAGTTCCATAACTGGGGGCAATCACTGAGAAGGCCCTGTCTCTCATCCCCACCAAACGCACCTGTGATAGTGGCGGGACCGAGAGCAGGCCCTCTCCAGAAAATCTTAGTTTCCAGTTTAACAGGTAGACATGCAAGCCCCCACCCTCCCCTGGCCCATGCCTTGCTAATTTCTTAGCTGTTAACCAGAACGTTTTAAATACACTGCACTGAAGACCTGATAGGGATTTTCAAGTATATTCATCTATATTTACCTAGGGGTCACTGTGTAATTTTTTTAATCCAGCCTTATTAGAGTTCTGAGTATGTTCATTCAACATGGTTAAAAACTCTTTTTAGATCTTTGACAGTAAACCTTGCTATATTGAAAGTGTTCATCTCAGTATGCATTAGTTATCTACACTAACATGAGTGTTGTGGACCAGCACATTGGTTGGTAAAGTTCCTATACAATTGTGGCTTTAACTGCCATGGCTGCATTCTATAGAACTTTGGGATTGGCAGTTTGGGGAAAAGAACTTCTCCGGTGCTGCTGGCTAGGCTACAAAGCTCAGGATTTCATATAATGAAAATAGAGGGGGTGTGGTTTTAAAAGGGGAATTTTCAGAGATGTTGCCAATGCTTATATGTTATGATTTACTGACATATTGGTTTTTCTACAAGTGCAACCTTCTTCCATTTTCTACCCCACAGATCAAATTCTTCCATCAGCGTGTCAATATCTTGAAGGCATCCATTGTTTTGCAGTAGGCCTATGTTTACAGAAAATGCTGATTGCTTGAGAAATCAGTGCTCCAGAGAAGAAGTTACTTTTCAAGGATAACAGTACATCCGGAGAAACCCAGCTAACTGTTGACTAGTTAGTACTGTTCAAATTTCCCAGTCGCTCTGGAGCCATGTTTAATATTTTGTTTGTTGGGACATCTAATATTATTTTGTTTGTTGGGGAATCGAATTGTGCCGGCTATAAGTCGCCCTGAGTCCCCCTACATGAATTGAAAAAGGCAGGGTACAAATGTTTGAAATAGTTAATAAATAAATTTGCAACAGACTAAGATACAGTCATGGTCAGGGAACAGTAGACTATGGTTGTGTTATAGTTGTGCCATTGGGTTGTTGTAGGTTTTTCCGGGCTATATGGCCATGTTCTGGAGGCATGTTCTGGAGCCCGGAAAAACCTACAACAACCCAGTGATCCCGGCCATGAAAGCCTTCGACAATACAGTTGTGCCATTGTTCGGGTCCCATGTGTGCTATAATGTCAATCAAAACCATAAACCACCAATGAACAACTGTATAGCTAGCTTAGACAAATAAAATGATTTGTCTTTGGAAACCAATGAGAATGTGTATTCGATTTACTACCAGAAATGATAAAAACCCTGCAGCCCCATTGGGGGTGATGACAAACCCTTTGATTGCATTCCTGTATGCCTGTTTGTTGTTATTGAAGGAACCTCCACCACACTCTGGGGCAGAGAGTTCCAATGCTGAACTGCTCTCACAGTTTGGAAGTTCTTCCTAATGTTCAGGTGAAATCTCCTTTCCTGTACTTTGAAGCCATTGTTCCTCATCCTAATCTCCAGGACAGCAGAAAATAAGCCTGCTCCCTCCGACCTATGACTTCCCCTCACATATTTATACATGGCCATCATGTCTCCTCTCAGCTTTCTCTACTGCAGGGTAAACATGCCCAGATCAGCAGGCTAAACATGTCCAACACAAAGAGCATGTCTTTTTATTTACAAAGGGGATCTTTGAATTCAAACCAGGGTATCTTTCATTTCTGAGCAAATGTCAGAAATCACTGAGGGACATTAAACATTATTTAACAGTGGAGTGATTCTGGATAGCATTTGCAATAAACAAATGGGGGGTGCAGATCTTATAGGAAAGAATCAGCTTTAAGGTGGTGGATATTATATTATTATTTTTAAAAGTCTTTGTGTGGGAAAAGAAAACTCTGTATGTGGTATTTGTTTTTCAATAGGGTGGTGACATGATTATACACAAATGATTACAAAATATTTGGAGTTCCACAAATTCTTGGGAAAGTACATCGCATAGTACAACTCTGTAGAGTTGCAGGTACAGCTAATGCAGAGGGGAGGAGGGGGTGCCTGTAAGAAAGTCACAGTCTTGCAAAACTCATGTTGGGTATGAGAAACAGCTTGTAAATTTAAAAAGGAATTTTTTATGAGCCATAACTTGGTAGGATTCCTATAGGGGTAAAGGTAAAGGTTTTTCCCCTGACATTAAGCCTAGTCATATTGGACCCTGGGGGTTGGTGCTCATCTCCATTTCTAAGCCGAAGAGCCGGTGTTGTCCTTAGACACCTCCAAGGTCATGTGGTTGGCATGACTGCATGGAGCGTCATTACCTTCCCGCCAGAGTGGTACCTATTGATCTACTCACATTTGCATGTTTTCAAACTGCTAGGTTGGCAGAAGCTGGAGCTAACAGCAGGAGCTCATTCTGCTCCCCGGATTCAAACCTGTGACCTTTCGGTAAGCAAGTTCAGCAACTCAGTGGTTTCCCCACTGTAACACTGGGGACTCCATTTAGGAGTCCTATAATCACTCTCAAAAATATCAAATACTTTGCTATGGTTAATTTCTTATTTATCATTAAGAGTGACAGTCACATTTTGTTCATGTCTACTCAGAACTTGGCCTCATTAGGTTCATTAGGACTTGCTTCTAGATAAATAGATATACAATTGTAGTCTGGGGAAAAGCAGCTTAACTAGAATAATAATTTAAAATGTGTTCATTTTCTCAAATACTTATCAAAGCACTTTAAAGTTTTTGATCATTGGAAGAAAGTAACAGAGCTAATGAATCCAATATATTTGGGGCTCCTCATATATGCAGGCTGAGTATGTCTTGCATGAAATGTTGATCTGAATGCATGAGTGAGCCATTGCTGACATCGCTTTCACTTTTCTCAAGTCTCATTTTTTAAAAGCTTGACTGTGAAGAAAGTTGCAATCTTTGAGGCATCGTATTTTTAAAGTGAACTAAAGCTAATCTCCCCTCCTTTAGTTCAGTTCTTACTATTTGCAGTTAGAGATTCTCTTTTAGCACATGAATTTGGTGTGGGCTGGTTGAAAGATTATATTCTTCCATATGGGGCTTTGAGATTCAGAAAAGCAAGAGGAAGGCTCTTTTTCCAGTTTTGCCACCACCAGAAGCACCTTTAATGGGGATAAGACATCTTTCTCTGTGGCTTCTGGATTGTGGAGCTTTTTCACATTATAGGTCATATATTTCCTCTCTTCATGTCTTTATATCAATGACTAAATATGGACACATGTTTGTCAGCTTTCTAGCTTCTAAAGAAGAGCTTTTCAGTGAGTAAGTTTAAATTTTACTGCTGAACCTTTAAATCCCTTTTGACTCAGTTGTGTGTTTAGGACTTTATCATTTTTTCTTGGTTTATGGCTATCTATTCTTTTATTCCCAGCTATTTTAATCTATAGGTAAACATTCTTGAGTCCCATTTTAGTAGAAAAGTAGCATATGAGGACCTTATCACACTTCGCCTGGCTTTGCTGGAAAAAAGGAGGGGCAGTTGAGCAAATTTGTCAGCCACGCATAGCTCCCTCTTGAGGACACTTCCTCCATCACACTTGCATCACCAGAACGCTGAGGATTCATGCTGGCTCACTTGGAGCCGGCACAGCACAGGAAGTCTTCTGTTTTGGGAGAGGTGTCATACCATGTTTCCACTCCATTTGTAGGTGGGGCCTCCACCGGAAGTCCAGCTGCCCATCCACTGCTGGACTGCCAAGGAAACATCCTAGAATGCTTAAATTGCCCTGTCTGATGAGGTCATAAATCTAAATGTCACAGGTCCACAGTTTGGGAGTTCTCCTGGATTCCTCACTTACGCTTGAGGTTCAGGCGTCGACGGTGTCTGGGAGGGCTTTTGCACAGCTAAGACTTGTGCGCCAGCTGCGACCGTACCTCGCAAAGGTTGATTTGGCCGGGGTGGTCCATGCCTTGGTCACCTCTAGATTGGATTACTGTAATGCACTCTACGTGGGGCTGCCCTTGAAAACAGCTCGGAAATTCCAACTGGTTCAACGGGCGGTGGCCAGGATGTTAGCTGGCACTCCTTACAGAGAGAGGTCAACCCTTCTGTTTAAGGAGCTCCATTGGCTGCCGTTTACCTACCGAACCCAATTCTGTAAGTGCTTACCTACAAAGCCCTAAACGGTTTGGGACCTGCCTATCTGCGTGACCGCATCTCCGTGTATGAACCCACGCGCTCCCTTCGTACATCCAGAGAGGCCCTGCTTATGATCCCACCTGCGTCACAGGCGTGTTGGGTGGGGACAAGGGACAGGGCCTTCTCTGTGTTTGCCCCCCGACTCTGGAACACCCTCCCCAAAGACATTAGACTAGCACCCACGTTGGCAGTCTTCAGGAAGAATCTGAAGACCTGGCTATTCCGATGTGCCTTTCCGGAATAGGATAATCTCCAGCACTACGTCCCAGAAGCACTTTATTAGAGTTTAAGACTCTCTGCACATTGCACTTGCCCAGAAATCCAACATACCACCTACCACACCCAGCACTTTTTAACCTGTAACCATCACTGACCCGGCCCTGGTTTTTTATTGCGCAATGATGTATTGTTTTGTTATTGCTTATGTTTTAATTTGCTTTAAATTGTATTGTTATTGTTTTGCTGTTGTTGTGTTGAGGCCTTGGCCTTTGTAAGTCACATCAAGTCCTGCGGGAGATGATAGCGGGGTACAAATAAAGTTTAATAATAATAATAATAATAATAATAATAATAAATATATAAATTACTAAACAGCATGTCTGGGATGCTAAGATCTGGTGATCTTCTTCCATTGTAAGAAGAGCCCTGAAGTCATGATTCAGAATAAGGTAGCTTTATACTCTTGGTATTTGACAGCTAATCTCCACAGGCGCAACTCCTATGAAATCATTATGTACGATGAAACATGAGCAAACTAAGAGCCCTTTCATGCAGGCCTAAAGCTTGTAATCACTTCCAGATTAGTTTGAAGTGTCCATTTTAGCTGCAGGCTAATCCATTTTAACCTGGAGAAAACCTAGATTACTAGGTTTACTCCGAGTTTTAAAACAAACACTTGGGAAGGTGTAGACCTTACAGGAAGGTCAGCACCTTCTCACATATGTAACCTGTGGGGATTGACTCTCAGGATCACCTTTCATGTTCCTGAGGGTCAATCCCCACAGCCAACTTGGTTATTTGGGCTCTAGGAGCTAGAAGCAGCTGGGTGGCACACACACACCCTTTCGCAGCCAACCATTTTTTTAAGAAAGTTATTGGAGAGGCTTTCCAGCAGAGGCAGGCCTGCTATAGACCAGTTCATTTAGGATACAGAACTGCTGTAGACCAGTTCATTTAGGATCCAGTCTGGTGTTCACACTGAGTCTGAAGTGAAACTCCATAGCATTCCCTGACTTTGCTTAATGTGAAGCTTAATGTGAATCTTATCTTGGTTTACTCTGCATTAATGACATGCCCACAGAGAGGTAGATTTGCCTTTGTGTCCTGCGTATGATCTCTGTTTAGCTACTGCAAGTAGCTCAAATTGTGTATTTGATCTGTGGTTTGACTCAGTAGGGCTCTCATTCTTTTCTCATTCAATGTAAAATTTATCATGGGTTTAATATGCATTTAAGAGTGTGTTCCATATAAATCACTTCTATCTAGTGTGCCTTCCCAGAATAATGACCCCATAGCACTTTCTCCTCCAAAGCACTTTACATTTCTTTAAGTCTGCTCATATGCCCTTCCACAAACACCAGTATCACCTTCCGTTCATGTCCCAGCATTATTTCCAATTTTAACTCTACATTTGGCCTTCCCACTGTTTTTAATTATGTGTTGTTTTATTGATAATATTGTGTATCTTATTGTCTATGTGTTTTTAATTGCTTGTACTGTTGTTAGTATTGCTTGTATTGTTGTGTTTGGGCTCGGCCTCATGTAAGCCGCACCGAGTCCCTTGGGGAGATGGTAGCAGGGTACAAATAAAGTATTATTATTATTATTATTATTATTATTATTATTATTATTATCACCGGATATTAACTCAAACCCTATCCTTTTGAAATAACTCACACTGTCAAGAGGTATTCAGTGATTAACAAAATTCCTTACAACCATTTTATTCTTAATTCAAGATACTACTACTTTTCTATCTTCCTTTGGTCCCAGTAGGAACATTAGTCCCATTTAGGGAGCACTTGAATCATGCATCCCTTTATGAGAAAGATTTGCCCAGACATTGAGCTGTTTATGTAGTTTGCCCAGGCCAAAACAGGCAGTTTGGGAAGAATCTTTCAACCATGACACTTACGCCTACCTGAAATGTTATGTATATTTCACCTGATACGCCTCTTTCTCTTCGAAACCAACTTTATCTTCATCTCTTCTTTCTGCAAACAGTGGGAAATCCCATCCTGCTTTACACTTCCTATTGGCTGTACGAGATTAATAGCAGACATTAGCTCTATAGGGTTGAAAATCCATTGTTCAATTTCTTATAGGCCATGTGATTTAGAAACTAGAGCCTGCATTATGTAACTCAGAGCCTATAAAAGGAGGACTAAACTCCTAGTAGATTATTCACGTTAAGGTCTTTGTAGAGCGAGAAATTGCAAAGAAAGTGAGTGGATTTTTAATTTGTCTTTTAATGATGGATATCTGAAAGAAACTGACAAATGATATGAAGGCTGCTACCAATTCCATGTAAGAACTGGTCAACTTGCATTATGCTCAACAAATTTGATTAATTGCAAACAGGCCAGATCTTCCTACTTGATTCATTCTTCACTGATAAGCTATCTTTAGATATTAAGAGCTTTCTTTATCTGATGTTCTCATCTTTCTGTGCTTATCTTATAATTACCTCCATCTTTAACAGCTAGGTTTTTTTTTCAACAGCAGTATAATTCGTTAGTCTCTTGATCTCTTTTGTTTAACACTTTCATTAAAATGCATTTGGAAAACTATCCCCTTGAAGGCATTGTTGAAGTGTCTTGTTGACAAAAAGAAAGTGGAATTTCTGCACTTTAAAAATGATGCAAAAGAAGGGGAAATTTTGGCATGTCCAGTTTGCTATACAAGTAGGAGGAGATCTGTATTGTGATACCCTTTGCTATGGAAGTAGGTTTGCAGTTCTTTCTTCCTGGTGATACCATCATCTTCATGTTTGCATAGCATTGGATCAACTGAGTTTAGCATCAGGACAGAATTGCAAAAAGACGTTTGTGCTGGAGTACACATTTTTAATGGCATTTTTAAGCAACACTGGGAAACATTATGGGTTTTTTTTTGTCTGCATCTGTTGGAATTCTCAAGACCACATAGTCACTAGTTGGGTATTCATTCAAAAAAACAATCTTTCCAAGGACTCTTTTAAAGTAGAACTAGAAGACATGGTTTCACTGAAATCCTAGAAAGTCAGTGCAAGTCTAGATTGTTTTAGGTTTTTTCAGGCCGTGTTCTAGAGGCATTTTCTCCTGATGTTTCACCTGCATCTATGGCAAGCATCCTCAGAGGTTGTGAGGACTAACCCTAACCCTAACCTCACAACCGGTCATGAAAGCCTTCGACAATTCAGTGCAAGTCAATAGTTAGCTTTCCTTTCATTCCAATGCAAGGCAAATCAATTTGTGTAAGCTAAGAATGTCTTAACTTTTTCATTTCTGTTCTTTTAATTCTTTCCACAGAACAAACCACAAAACCATGTTGGAGTTTCTAACATTTTGTGCTTTAGTTTTGTGTGTATCACCGGCAACAACCCCCAGGCCAGTAGCACAGCAAGTTGTACAAACTTGGCACCGGAATGCCTGTTCACTGGTTGTTTGTGCACCAGCTGAGAGAGGCTTACCAGGGACAGATGGGAAAGATGGACTCCAAGGACCAAAGGGAGAAAGGGGAGAACAAGGTATGGACAAATATAACATTGTAGTGGTCTGTACTGAGATAAGCAACTGTAGTGAGATTGGGGGACATTTGGTCAGTGCATGAGAACATTGTCCTTCTTGAACACGGATCTCCTCAATAAATGGACAAATTATGATGGTGGTGGTGGTGATTGCATTCATTTATATCCTAGCTTTTTCCTGACAATGCGGCTCAAATTGGCTAACAATAGGTTGTTGTGAGTTTTCTGAGCTGTATGGCCAAGATCCAGAAGCATTCTCTATTGTCATTTCACCCATATTTATGGCAGGCATCCTCAGAGGTTGAGGGGTCTGTTAGAAACTAGGCAAATGAGGTTTATATATCTGTGGAATGTCCAAGGTGGAAGAAAGAATTCTTGTATGCTTGAGGGAAGTGTGAATGCTGCAAGCAGCCACCTTGATTAGTATTTAATGCCTTGAAGCTTCAAAGCCTGCCTGGTTGCTGCCTGGGGGCAATCCTTTGTTGGGAAGTGTTAGCTGGCCCTGATTGATTCTTTCTTCCAGCCTGAATGCTTATGGGACATGGCCATACAGTCTGGAAAACTCACAGCAACACAGTGATTCCGGCCATGAAAGCCTTCAACAACACATGGCTAACAATACTTTAAAAATAATGCAGACATTTTTAAAAAACTATACAAGAACTTTGGTAAATGTAAAAAAATATACATTTTAATTATAAACAATTTAATATATATAGTTAAAATATTAACAATAAAACACTGAACTTCATTAAAAGGTTATACAAACTCTAATTGGGTCAGAATTTAGTGTGGGTGAGGGGGCAGTCCAACAGGAAGAGATAGTGGGTCAGAAGGATGAGAACCATTTCAGCAGTTCATCATGGATACTACATGGGTACTACTTGCTACACTTGTGCAAAATGAGAAGGGGCAGTGGAGGTTCCTTGTAAAGGCTATTTATTTATTTATCTATTTATCTATTTATTTATTTACAACAATTATATGCCACCCTTCTCACCCCAAAGGGGACTCAGAGCAACTTACAAGATATATATTCATATAATATATTATATTATTTGCATAGTACAATATCAGTATTATATATTACTATATTGTACTATACCATTATATTGTAATATTATTAGTAATATTACATGTAATATAAAATATATAATTATAATCGTTTCAAGACAGGTTTGGATGACATAGATAAGGAAATACAGATATGATTTGCATAGTACAATATCAGTATTAAATATTACTATATTGTACTATACCACTATGAACTAGTTGTTAAAGAAGAGTAAATAAGAAAAAAATAAAACCTTCCAATTTAGCTTTTTTTTGTAAATTTGAAGCTGCTGCTGTTGGGTGCCTTCAAGTAATTTCCTATGGTAACCCCAAGGCAGTTTTTATCATAGGATTTTAGAGGCTACAATTGTGCGACTTGCCCAGAATCGATCAGTGGGTTTTCATGACTGAGCAGGGATTCCAACCCTGTTCTCCATAGTTCAACCCTCGAACTGCTCCTCCTTTTCTGTAGTTAATGACTAACATTTTCTCTTTCATTAAATATGATATTAAACACATATAATGATAATACAGCTGACCAGACATTTTAAAACAACTGCACAAATTGCCTCTTTGTTTAATAGGCATATAAAACAGGAAACACTACTATATTGGGGAGAGGATGGCGACAACGCAAGTTGATTCTAGTGACAAGTGTTGACTGAAAAAAATATCTAGAAGTTTCTACCTTCTCTTTCATTTCCAGCAAATAATATTTTTGCCATTATTTTTCAGGGGTGGGGTTGGGATCACTTGTAACTTTTAAGATATACCAGTAAAATCTCTACTCCAGTTTAAACTCTAACAGTTCCAATTTCAGTTAATGTTAGAATATTGCAAACCATGAAATTCCACAGACTTTGCACATAAAAGATATTGTTGGGATAACTCCTGCTCCAAGGGACCTGCAATTTCAGCCCTAATTAGATGGTTAATCAGACATCAGTTTTGCTTAAAGGTTAGTGTTTGGGGATCACTATCTGAAGGATGAGTATATTTCCACAATTTTTAATGATACATATATTCTAGGTATGGTTTCACTTAGTTGTATTTAACTGACACTGGGGTAGACAACTACCCAATCCATCAATTGATATCGAAATATGTCAGCAAGTCTATCGTATTCACATTATTCATTATTCAGGAGTCATGCCTCAAGTTACTTAATATCGGAATGATTTATTAATAAAAAGTGTGGTGGTACGGCTATACCAGGAGCTCCAACTTTATTTTCTTTCTGTTAATCTGTTTGCAGTCATAGGGCAGGTCTCCTGTCCATCATAAATAAGCTTTGGTTCCACCCCTTGTTCAGGGCTCTGGGAGGGAAAGGAACCATTTTTTTGGTCAGTCTCACACAAGGAAGCTAAACTATAGGACGTAGACCAGCTCGTCCCATAGAAAAGCTTCTTTTCTCAAGACTATTCAGGGAAAAAGGAGCATCCAGGGAAAAGTAACATCCGGGGAAACAGAAATTCTAGGGAAAAGGTCCCAAGGCTCTGGCTGAGAGATCACAGCCTCTCAGCCTCACAGCAAATAAAGGAAAACAGCCCTGAAGTTCTCAAAGAATTCTCTGAGGGAGGACAGCACTACAGATCCACGGAACTCCAGCTGAAATATCTTCAAGCCTCAGCTGGTAGGTCTACTCGATACCCAGAGGCATTTGGACCCACACTGATGAGGCATAGATAGTAAACAGCCTGGGAGAGGTTAAAAAGGGTTTTTTTCTACAGAGAAGGTTCAGTTAATCAAAGTCAGGTACCGGCCCATTGAGGACTAGACTAAGAAAGCCTTGAAGTGTTGTTTGAACCATTGAAAATTTGTTGTTTGTTCCATAATAAAGACTTTGCTGTTAAAGACTCTAAAGACCATCACTTCAGAAAAATCCCTGGGAACCTCTCTTTGAGGCACCCCTGGCTTCCCGCTGGGCTTAAAGTATACGCCCTATAGAAAAGTACTGCTGTTACAGGCGCAGGGTGCGACAGAACAAAAAGCCCAACACATTTGGATCTGTATATGTTCTCAAATACCTTCTTCAGGAACTTTAGAAAGCCATAAACAGCGACAACACATTAATACACAAGAAAACAATGCATAATTTTACAGTGTATTAAAAAATTATTACATTTTAAACTGCCTATGCCCTGGACATATACATTTGAAATTTTTTAAAGTCGGAAATTTCTTGACCTATTACTTACTAGAGAGAGAGAAAAGGTTTCTTACACCAGTAAATGATGTGGGGAAGGGGATATGCTAGACAACATTCAAGGGCACTTTGAAGCAACTGGACTAAAGGTAAGGAGTTCACCAGAAAAACCAGAGGAAATTTATTCTGTTATTCAGATGTGCATCAGAACAAACTCTTAGACACACAGTCAAAAATTATTGTAGGAAAGTCTACCTGTCCTCTTTAACAGTTGATAACCAAAGGATGGAAAGAATATTAGAAAATATTTTTAAAATTGTTGAATAGCAAGTTTCTTAATTTTCATGACTTACTGGGAGCTTGTTTTCAGCTGCTCTAGAGACTAGGACAGGGAGCTATGTTTTGATGGTGTGTTCCTGACAGAGGACAGATTATACAGTATGATGGACTGGCGTGTAAAGAATTCTAGAACATGAATATGATAAATTATCCATCATTATATTTTGTCTTTAATGTTTGTATTCTTAAGTTAAAGAAAGCATACATGTCAGCTTTCTTGCAATGGGTTACACAATTCAATAGACTTTCTATTTCTCTTTGCCAACTTACGGTTTTAATGATTGCTTATGTATTGTTTTTAACGATGACTTATGTTCAATTGTGATTTTATTATTGTAATTGCTATGTAGTGGCATTGTAACGGTGCCCATTGTAAGCTGTCCTGAGTCCCCCTTTGGGGGTTGAGAAGTGACAGGATAGAAATACGGTAAATAAATAAATAAATAATCTTTGTCTGTAATTTACCCATCTTGTGTTCATGTATGAAATGTTTATTGTTGGCCCATTTAATAATTCACATCTTAAATATTTTCTCAAACACCAGGACTGCAAGGACCAAGAGGGATACCTGGTCCTCCAGGAATAATGGGTCCAGTTGGACCAGCAGGACAAAATGGGTCCCAAGGGGAGACAGGACCAAAAGGAGATGTTGGAGAAGTGGGTAAGAAATACATTTGATAAAATGATTTCTTATAACATAGCACTTTAAGTTACAGTGTATGCTACTACTCTTGATTTAACCACTAGTCTTCCTGTAGCTGTTTCAAGTTGAATCCAAGCTCTCCGGATGATGAACCAGACAATTCAGAGGTTCCTCATGATGGAATTCTGGGATTTGAATTTTAAAGAGAATGATTTATCTTTTACTGTATAGTGTGCTTATTTTATGTATCGTTCCAGGCACATTGTGCCATATGTAAGTCGCCCCAAGTCCCTTCGGGGAGATGGAGGCAGGATACAAAAATAAAGTTGCTGCTGTTGTTGTTGTTATAATTATAATTATTATTACTATTCTGACACAAAAACACAGTATGACACAGCAAACGATATATATATGCTGGATTTCGTATCACATAATCACAAGTCGAACACTTCCCAAACGTTTGGGACTGTGTGATGTATTTTTGAATGATGCGTGCAGATCCAAGTAAGGTGGCCTTTTGCAGTTGACAGATTGTGATTTTGTCGATGTTTATTGTTTTCAAATGCTGGCTGAGAACTTTTTGCATGACACCCAGTGTGCCGATTATCATTGGGACCACCTATACTGGTTTATGCCAGAGTCTTTGCAATTCAGTTTTGAGGTCCTGATAACGGCTGAGTTTTTCCTGTTGTTTTTCATCAATTTGACTGTCACCTGGTATGGTGATGTCAATAATCCAAACTTTTTTTTACTCTTTTCCACAATCATGATGTCTGGTGCATTGTGTTCCAGAACTTTGTCAGTCTGCATTCGAAAGTCCATCCACATCAACCACAACAGGCCGAGATACCTATATATTCCTCATCAGTTTATATTTTGCATTTTTGTGTGTTAATTTTCCACTACCTTTGCAAGTTCAGGATCCCACCAGTTCTTTACAACTGGCAGATGGTTCTTGTGACATTATTATTATTATTATTATTATTATTATTATTCAGGTTTTTTTCCAAATAGTTTTAATGACTCAACAAACTACAAACCCCAGGAATCTATGAGATATTGCTATGGCAGTTAAGTGGACTCACAGAGTGAAGGAGCTTTTAATCTGATATAAATCAATCTGACACTTTATTGTGCAGAACATGCAAAATATAAACTGCTAAGGAATATATAGGTATCTGGTCTTGTTGTTGATGATGTGGATAGATACATCTGTGAATGAATACATGTGGATGGGCTTACCTTCTGAAAAATATATACTGAAGCATATTAATTAAAAAGAGAATAATACAGAATACTAGGGACTGGTTCTTTATACATTTCATTCCATGGAGAGATAGGATGAATTCTGGTGGTTCTTGCTATGTACCTTACAAAGGGATTGCTCAGCCAGTGCACTAGATTAGAAATTGGGTCTCAGTTGAAAGAAAGAAACCGAGAGGGAGGACAAAGGAAAATATAAATTGTTGAAGGCTGGGCTATATAATCTTGTCACACTGGGGACATTATTACAGAGAGAACCCTATTGGAGACTCTCTAGCCATGAATTACAAATTATCACCTCATGACATCATTGTAAATTCACTGCAAAACAATCTTCAAGTTGTATTTAAATAGTCAGTTTTGAATTGGGGCAAACACCCATTTTAGGGCTTTTGAACATGTGTGCAACTAGTCTTACAAAGCAATTCCAGCCATACAGTAATATGCTCCTGCGGTGACTTCAGGCCAGTGATGTTTATTGTGTGTACGTTGTGGCTATTCTTCTCTCTGCTGTTGTTGTTAGTTCCCAATCCGCTGTCATTGGCACTTCCAGTAGACAGACAAAGAAGAAATCTGGCTGCAAAGCCCAAAGTTTCTCTTTTCTTCATGAACATTTCCTTCTGAAAATGAAGGGAGGGAGGGAGGGAGGGAGGGAGGAAGGGAATAATTGTACAGCTCCACGGCTGCATCAATCTGCTGGTATGAATTTCCTCCCTTAATCAAACATGTCCTTTTCTTGCAAGGCAATGCCATGTTGCAGAACTTCCTAAGGTTGCATGGTTTTGTATCACTGAAAAAGGCTTCAAAGACAAAGCTCCCACTTGCAAAACAAACACAACAGGAAAAACTTTAAAATTTTAAGTTAATATTTTAAGTGTTCATATGGATGGTGCTTCAGTACTTTGAAAACCAAAAAATACAAGGGTATGTAGCACCAAACCTCTGAACTCTTGGAGTGCCACAATTCTCACAGGAAAAAAAAGAAATATTAAAAAGGGGGTGTCTGGAGAAAGATGTGGAATGCATGGATGAGAAGAGTAATGTCCCATCAGCTGAAGTAAGCTAAATACACTGGGCAATCTAAAAGTGCTTTCAGATAGCTTTGGTATGATAAAAAAGAGGACCTAGACAGGCATGCTATAGTTTCAAGCAAGGTTTGCGATGGCAAAAACGATTTTAGGAGACTTGTGTGACAACATCTTGGAACAAGCATATTCACATAAAATATCAAGAGACGTAGGTGCTGTTTTTTAACTTTCTTAAACATACAACAATAGGAGTGATTTTTGGGATCATCACTATAAAGGTCTCATCTATTGTGTCTGCTAATTTATTATTTATTTATTTATGCTAACCTAAGAGATCTTAACTGTGGGCCTTCAAGAAGATAGAATTGTGTGGATGAAGGTGGTCCCAAGCTGTTTAGGATTTTTAAAGATCATTTATCTAGTTTTTCTTCTCAGGCAAGAAGATCCAAAGACCTGATAGAGCAGAGCTATATCACACTGCAGACTAGAGAAACTAATGATCTACAGCACACATTCATGTGCCCCTAGCTTTAGCCTGAGCAAGTCCAAGCTCATTGCAATGTGGCATAATGAATTCAGAGCTTGGGAAACTAACCTTGTTTGGGACAAGATCTAAATTGGCTTGTCTTGCTTAGTGCTTTGTTTCGCTCTGCTCACATAATGTATTTAATTTCAACAGGACCACGTGGAATTCGGGGTCTGCAGGGTCCCCCAGGAGACATAGGGCCTACTGGAGCAAAAGGTGACACTGGACCACAAGGTGAAAGAGGTGCGATGGGACAAATAGGTACGTCTGTTTATTAGGTAGTTGGATAACTGAATGTATAATTGGAAATTTAATAAAATAGAATGTCTGGAATTTGAATCACTCCAGAATGGGGAAAAGATAAGTGATAGTTAGGGATGAAGGTAATCAATTACACCCTCAGAGGGTCAATTAGCTGCCTGCTTCCCAGTATTTGTTTATTTATTTATTTATTTATCGTGTCATCCGCAACCAGAACATTGTATTACATTTCTAACAGAACAAAACAAACAAACAGATAAAAAAACCCACAAATTTTGCAAACTTGATAGCTGATTAAATGTCCTTTGACCAGTATCTGGCCACTTGGAGTTCCTTTGGTGTTGCCGCAAGAAGGTCCTCCATCGTGCATGTGGCAGGGCTCAGGTTGCATTGCAGCCAGGTGGTCAGTGGTTTGCTCTTCTCCACACTCGCATGTCGTGGATTCAAATTTGTGGCCCTATTTCCCATTAATGCCATTTGAATAATTTTACAGCCCTCTTCTGGAGACTATAGTGTGTTTCAGTGGAGGTGGGTGCCTACAATGAACTTTGCATTGTGTAGAGCTGAATTTGTCCTGAATCTGGGATACACTGAGATCTGCTGCAGTACATTATTCAGTTGAAATCAAACGTTCCAGTGATTTTTTAAAATGTGTGGTATAACCTTAGATGTCCAGTGCAATATTCATTGGAGACAAGTGTTTTGTAACTGCCACAGTTTCAAACCACCTTGAAGCTGTATTGTAGTGTCAGAGTAGATGGGGCCTATGAAGCTCGTCATGAAGCCACCTTGAGTCACCATATCATTGAGAAAGGCAGGCTATAAATGTCGTAAATAAATAAATAATGAAAAGCTGGTGGCTTAGATATTTTAGAATACAAGAAAACCATTTGATAATGTGTCTTGGCCATTTATGTGGGACATTTGGAAGATGAAATTTGGAACAAACTTTCAAAAACGAACTGACTTATGATGACCAATGTGTTCACATTTTGATCAATGGAGAATTGACAACTGTAATATTTATAAATTAGTAGAGTGCTGTAGAGATGTGTTCATTATAAAGTGTTATTTATAATGTGTTTAAACTGTATTTATAATGTTTATTATAGAGTGTTTAATGTACTGTGTTTAAACTGCATTTATGTATTACATTTATTGCCATGGCCTAGCTGTGAGGGATAGGTTGCCATGGTGACAAGACAAGGCAGAAGAGGAGGTGGGCGGAGCTTAAGGAGAAAAAGGTTGGAGTGTGGCAGTTAAGCTCCAGTCCGGTGGAGGAGACCCGGAGAAGAGCAGAGCCAGTTAAGGGCTCTGGGAAATAGCAGAGTCAAGAAAGGACTCTGGGGAAAATAGTTTAGTCCGGTGAAAGAGACCCAGTTAGGGCTCTGTTGTGAAGCTGTGAGAATTCAGCAGTTCTTAGAATTTGTGAATATTTCTTCAGCAAGAGAGCTGAAGGTGTTACCTTGTTAGATTACTTAGGTTAAAGAATCTAACAGAGGGGGTTTTAAGGATCGCCAGTAAGGAAAGACTGGTGATCAGTGGTTTGTTCCGAGTATAGGGCAAACAGTGTGGACATTCACAATAGGGAACTCTGGAATAGTATAAGCACTTCACTAAAGAAGGAGTTTGTAGATTTGTAACATTCAGAAGCCTGAAAGTATCTCAAACCAGCCATTTTGTAACATCAAGCCTTGTGCCAAGTTCAAACTCTCAAAACTGCAACAATTACGTTCTGTTAACAATAAATCTTGTTCTCTTTTTATTTCAAACCTGCCTCCTCCATTGCTGTTATGCTTGGTGCATTCCACACTACCAAAATCACCTCACAACCCAACTAAAGATAAACAGAGACATAAACCAGCGTCTCTAAACATATTCGTGGCAGTTTAATTGATATTTAAAAGAAGGTTCCTCACAGAATATTGGTGGCATTAAAGAAGATTAATGCTTCCTCACATAATTTTTGGTGGCATCTAGTGAGATTAGCACTGCTTCTTTACATTTTTGGTTGACAAGCGGTGGGATTAACGCTTCGTTACATTTTTGGTGGCAGACGACGGGATTCGAGTAACAACTAATCGAGTGCCTTAAGTTTGATTTTAAAATAAGTTGTGAGGTAAAAGTTGCTGAAAAATGGCTACCAGGCGGCAGAGAAAGCTGGCTGAGGAAAGAGAGGGAGACATAGGGGAAAGCTCGAGCTCTGAGTCAGAGACAGAGGCAGTGCCTATGTCAGAAATGGCTTTTAAGTACAAGTTAGAGATGAAACGATTGGAGATGGAGAGAGAGGCAAAACAAAGAGAATTTGAAGAAAGACAAAGGGAGAGAGAACTAGAGATGGAGGAAAGACAAAGAGAAAGAGAGAGAGAACAGGAGTTAGAATTGAAAAGAATGGAGTTTGAGCTAGAAAAACAAAGGTTGGCTTTGGCACAAACATCCAGTGTTGTCCAGGAAGGGAGATCTGGAGTGGATACCCCAGATTTGACAAAGAAATTCCCAAAATTTACCAAAGGAGATGACCCAGAGAAATTCCTTATATCTTTTGAAAGATGTTGTCGAGATTTTGGGTTGGCTAAAGACAAATGGATGATATACCTAAGGCCTCAGATAAATGAGAAGCTTTTACAGATTTATGGACAGATGCCGGAGGAGTCTTGTAGAGACTATGATCTGTTTAAGAAGCAGGTTCAACAGGAATATAGATTGACTCCTGAATATTATAGATTTAAGTTCAGGACGTTGAAGAAAGATAAAACACAAAGTTTTGCTCAAGTGGCCTCTAGATTGTCTCAACTGTTCGATAGTTGGATAAAGACGTCTGAGGTAGAAAATTATCATCAGCTGAGGGAACTTTTGAAATTGGAACAATTTTTCCAATTAGTTCCTTATGAAATTCGTTGGGTGATTCAAGATCGCAAGCCATCCACGATTGTAGAGGCAGCGGGTATGGCGGATCAAATAACAACCTTGAAAGAAGGATTCAAAGGGGAAGATCTGCCAAATGACAAAAGAATAAACAGGCAGCCATTTTATTCACAACAAAAGCACCCACAGCAAGAAAAGGGTGCTGACATAGAAAACACCCCCTATAGGAGGCAGAGTGTAATAAGACCAACTGCTCCTGAGGTAAAACGACGGTGCTATCTATGTGGAGAATGGAATCATTTAAAATATCAATGTCCCTTGTTAAGGAAAGAGAAAACAACCCTCTTTGTGAATAAAATGAAAGAAACACCAAGGGCAGAAGCAGATACTGTTCCAAAGGAGAGTTCAAGCTCAGAGCCTCAAGAGAAACAATGTCTGTTTATCCTGTCAGGCAGCCCATCTAAAGACTACTTAGAAACCATTTCTATTGATCACAAAGACAGGAAAGCACTCAGAGATACAGGTTCCGAAATATGCATAGCGCATCCCGAAATAATACCTCAGAGATTTCAGCAACCAACCTCTGAAGTAAGATTAAAAGGTTTAGGTCCCGCGATCCCGACACCCGTGGTGACCTTGCCAATAGAATATAAAGGATGGAAGGGTGTGTGGGATTTTGCAGTCAGTCCTGACATACCATATCAATGTTTAATTGGAAATGATTTGGCTGAAGAGATTAAATACTGTAAGATGGCGTATGGGGAGAAAGAATGTAACAATGAAAGCCCTGAACAGAAAGCCCTGTGTTTTGCCATACAACAAGATGGGGACGAGAAGCCAGAATCTAGCACTACGGTTGCTGAGCTTATTAAGAAGACAGGAGGAGTCAGAGAAATTCAACAGGAACAAAGAGCAGAAGAACAACCCTATAGATTTATTGCTGAAGATGGTGTTCCAAATATAAAGTCAGAAGTGTACAGCCAGAAGAGACCATGCAAACGAGGAACAAGCCCTGCAGCAGAGCCGATTCCAGTGGCTGATTATTTGAGAGCCAGTGAAGAGAGTATAGAAACAATAGGTCTGGAAAGACAAGTGATAAACTCTGAGGAGAAAGAGGAATCCTTGACCTTAAAAGATGTATTTCCTTCAGCGCCACATAAAGAAATTACCTCAGCCGAACTTTTTGACAAAGACAATAAATTAAAAGTAAAAGAGAAAGCTAAAGGAAAACAAACTCTGGATGTGACAGTAGAAGCTGATGCGAGTTCAGAATATCCAGGGGTCTTCTGTGAAACAAAGATCCATACATCTGAAGAGAAAGTGAACAGAAAAAGAAGATTTGGCCATGTGTCGGAAGAGAGATCTCCTTTATCCTTGAACGGAGAGGAAAGAGAGAATAAAAGCCAAGCTGATAGACTGACAAGAAAACTAATATACACAGACTATATTGGTGATGATAAAAAGAAAAAGCTGCAATTTCTAGCTTTGGAAGTTTGTCCAGATAGCAGTGATGAGCTTGCCATGAAGAAGGACAATATTCGTGTTCGTTCTTCCAAGGACAGTGAGTTCTCTTCAGTGCCAAGAAAAGATGCTCGAGGAATTCCAGATTATTCACCACAACCTGATGCTTCATGGAAGCAAGCCATTGTTCAAGCCCTGAAAATCGATGGAAACAGAACTGTTCCTGATAATTGGAAGGTCAGACAAAAGAAGAAACCTAAAAAGAAGAAACGAAGAAGTGGAAGAAAGAAGCTAAAAGATCATCATAAAGAGACATTGCTGTGGACAGTTGGTCCAATACAACCGAGGTTGTGTTTGAACCATGGGACATTGGACACTAAGACATGTCAATGATCAAATGTGGGAGTTTAACTATTGTGTGGGCTATTAACAAAGTGGGACCATATGTATGGAAAAAAGTTGTGGTATGGTATATAGATAAATGTCTTATAAATTGACCAGACTAGGTAGAAAGTCAATTATATATGTTAATGGGATAGAAACACATTTAGACAAGGATAGTTTTATTCAGGTAAGCTATATAGATATAGGTTTAGTGTTAGCCTGTTAGTTTCATTGGAAGGTGTTTCATCAATACTGATTCCATGGAAAAGGATTTAGCTTTTAAAATCTAATGTATGTGTAAGGTAGTGTAATATTAAAGTGTGGTAGGTATATATGTTTTACAATAGGCAATAGATATTTACGAATATATATATAAGTATAAAAATGTGAGACTTTGATACCACATCCATAGATGATACTAGAATTTCATAGGTTAAAGGTTTGTATGTATGGTAATTAAAATATACTTAACCATAATATGTTTCCCTTTCAGAATTGATGTATATGTATATTTATTGTTAAATGATATGTGAGATTATTTTTGCTATTCTAGGATTAAGAAATATACAAAAATAATATTTCTGGGGAGGAAGGTGTAGAGATGTGTTCATTATAAAGTGTTATTTATAATGTGTTTAAACTGTATTTATAATGTTTATTATAGAGTGTTTAATGTACTGTGTTTAAACTGCATTTATGTATTACATTTATTGCCATGGCCTAGCTGTGAGGGATAGGTTGCCATGGTGACAAGACAAGGCAGAAGAGGAGGTGGGCGGAGCTTAAGGAGAAAAAGGTTGGAGTGTGGCAGTTAAGCTCCAGTCCGGTGGAGGAGACCCGGAGAAGAGCAGAGCCAGTTAAGGGCTCTGGGAAATAGCAGAGTCAAGAAAGGACTCTGGGGAAAATAGTTTAGTCCGGTGAAAGAGACCCAGTTAGGGCTCTGTTGTGAAGCTGTGAGAATTCAGCAGTTCTTAGAATTTGTGAATATTTCTTCAGCAAGAGAGCTGAAGGTGTTACCTTGTTAGATTACTTAGGTTAAAGAATCTAACAGAGGGGGTTTTAAGGATCGCCAGTAAGGAAAGACTGGTGATCAGTGGTTTGTTCCGAGTATAGGGCAAACAGTGTGGACATTCACAATAGGGAACTCTGGAATAGTATAAGCACTTCACTAAAGAAGGAGTTTGTAGATTTGTAACATTCAGAAGCCTGAAAGTATCTCAAACCAGCCATTTTGTAACATCAAGCCTTGTGCCAAGTTCAAACTCTCAAAACTGCAACAATTACGTTCTGTTAACAATAAATCTTGTTCTCTTTTTATTTCAAACCTGCCTCCTCCATTGCTGTTATGCTTGGTGCATTCCACACTACCAAAATCACCTCACAACCCAACTAAAGATAAACAGAGACATAAACCAGCGTCTCTAAACATATTCGTGGCAGTTTAATTGATATTTAAAAGAAGGTTCCTCACAGAATATTGGTGGCATTAAAGAAGATTAATGCTTCCTCACATAATTTTTGGTGGCATCTAGTGAGATTAGCACTGCTTCTTTACATTTTTGGTTGACAAGCGGTGGGATTAACGCTTCGTTACAAGTGCTATCAAAAATAGAATTGTGGTTATATAATAAAATTTAAAGGGAGTAGACTAATAAAGTATAAAAGCCATCAGACAGTGAATGAAACGTCTGTAGATCTATTTGTTTGGAATATATGTATGTATTGGTGTGTTTTGTTTATGTGACAATGTTCTATTATTTTAAATAGATATCTAGTGATAGGTCTGTAGTAGTAGATAAAATGTATTTCTGTCATTTTTAGTGTAATATATTAAAAATCAGCTTGTTTGTTCTATCATTGGTGTTCTATCTTGTTTTTTTCCTTCTTCAATAAAATTACTTACATAACAACAACAACAACAACAACAACAACGGAAAGTAATGGCTTCATATAACTTAAGCTTGACTCTCCATTGTAATAGTCTTAAATCGCAAGTGTGTGTGACCTGCAACAGGGTTGAGTTCATGTTGATATTTTTTGGGTTGTTATACAATAGGGTTAGGGTGAAAGTGTGAGTCATCATCTCTTGGAGACTGATTGCAATCAGATCAGTTCAGCAAAAATTAATACTTTCTCTTTCCTTCATTAATTACTAGCTTAGCCAAGTCTTGATCACATCAGCAAAAAGAGCTGATCTTTTCCACATACCTTTTCATTGGCCACCCCAAGACTGTGGAATGACCTCCTGGAAGAGCGTTACACAAAGTATTTTTTTACACAGATAATGTTTTTTGTGCAAAATGCCTTGTTTTATGTGCAAATGTTGACTCTGCAAAACCATTTTTGTGTAAAAACAAGTTTTAAGAGTGAAATTTCTCAAACAAATTATACAGTGTGAAAAAAAAACTGAATCCCTAATGGCTTCATGTGGCCATGATATTTAGGGGTGATAGGAAGTGTAGTCCAGAATATCTGCAAGGTACCGGGCTGTAACAATAAAGCTATCAAATAAAGCTTATTTCAAATTAACTGCAGTTATTTATGTGAACTGCACTTAATTTGAAGTCATCTAATTTTGTTCCTGTGACAATTAGAAAGCATTTCTCATTTGATTTCTGTCCCCATATGAACATAACTGCAGGTCCCAAAGGAGACACTGGAGCAGAAGGTCCTCAAGGTAATCCAGGGGCCCCTGGCCTCAAAGGCGATCAAGGGTCAGTCGGTGAAAAGGGAGCAAAAGGAGACGTAGGAGCCAGAGGTAAGTGGCGAAAATATATTATCATATTAAGGGTAGAAAAATTAGTTAATCTTCTTTACATCCCAAATACATAACAAATTATTCATCAGACCAAGCATATTTAGTAATGTAGAAAGCTCTAGAACAGACAAAAGAAAGCAAAACAGATGTCTTTCAATGATATACAGTAATATTTGCAGCCATTCAGATTTAGCTCTTAGCTTACAGGACTTTTTAAAATAGGCCATTCAGATTCAACAAACACAGAGAATATCAGTCTTTTCCTCTCTGTAGAAAATGAGAGCTAAATACTTTCTACCTATAGAATTTGTTGTTGATTTTGACTTATGGCAAGCCTGTGAATAAGAGGGCTTCAAATCACACTATCATCAACAATAATGTTTCCATCTTTGCAATCTCAGCATCTTAACTGAGTCTATACATCTTGTGGTCTTCTTTTCTTTCCTCACCAAACATTATTGTCTTTTCTAGCAAATCATGTCTTTTTGTGGTATGGCTGAAGTACAGCAGCCTCATGTCCATCTACATTGCAGGATTAAGGCAGTTCAACACCACTCTAAAGCCATGAATCAGTGCTGTGTAATTGTGGGATTTGTAGTTTGGTGAAGAACCAGCACTCTTTGGCAGAGAAAGCGGAATACTTTCTGTGCAACTGCAACCCTCATGATTCCATTAGCACTGAGTCATGGCAGTTTAAGTGGAGTCAAACTGTGTTACTTCTACAGTGTAGAAGCACCCTTAGGGAGAGTTTAAGGTCAGTTTGCTCTAGAATCCATTTAATATGCTTTTTAGCAATCCATTGAATATTGTGGATTTTTTTTCCAGTACCACACTTCAAATGAGTTGATTTTCTTCCTGCCAGTTTTTGTCACTGTCCAGCCTTCACAGTCGTACTTGGAAATGGGAAATACAATGGCATGGACAATTCTAGCTTGAGTATTCAGTCTTATATCTTGGCACTTCATGATCTTGTTGACTTCCTTCATAGCTGCCCTGCCACATCCTAGTATTCTTTTGATTTCTTCATTCCATTGATTACCTACTTTTACTTACTTTTAAAATCTTACCTAGGATTGCAAGGTGCAGCAGGACCACAAGGACCTGTGGGGAACACAGGCCCTCCTGGATCAAAAGGAGATAAAGGTTCTCCAGGAGAAAAGGGGACAAAGGGTGACAGTGGTCTCTCGGGTAAGGTTAAGAAAGTGCCATTTGAATGGGGGGAAAATCAACTTTAATATCTAGGGAAAATACCTGGGGAAAGTTCAATACTGTTCCTTGGTTACTTGCTTTTGGAGCCCTCGAGTACACTTTATGCTAGAGTGGGCTTTCACTGTCCATGAGATTTTAAAAACTCAGACGTTTTACAGAATTGGAAATGAACAAATACATTTTATTTGCAAGTTGTTGCTGATATTATCTGCTTACCCTAATATTCTTTAAAAAAAACTAGACCACTTCAGTAAAAATACCATTATATACAGTCTCAGGAGCAAAATTATAAATCCCAGTGTAGACAATCCTTGAATACTTAATATCAGGGATACTATGTGTTTCCAAGAAACAAAAGTTTTCTTTTGAAAGATATCAGAGGCATAGATGTTCATGCAGAACCAGGTTTACAATTTAGCTATAGGCAAAAAAAAAAACCCCAATAACAATTATTTAATGTGTTGGTATATTTTGACCCTGAGGATGGTTTGGAGTATTTCCCTATATCACTATATTTATTGTGAGTGTATGTATGTGTGTGTGTGTGTGTGGGGGGGTGCCATTTGAGTGGGGCGGGGAAACATGCTGGGACAGCACTTTGAAGAAGGTGTTTGCTACTACACAGTACTACAGTACTACTTTTTCTAGAAATATATCACTCTTTTTTCCCATAGAGGTCAACCTGATGAAAAACCAAGTCACTGCCCTTGAGGGACAGCTAAAAGCTTTACAAGCCAGTTTCACCAAGTATCAAAAAGGTAAATATTAGGGATGTGCAGTTTGGTAGAAATCTGTGTCATTTTCGGTGTGCGATGTTTGGCTGCCCCCCCCCCCTCCTCCAGTCTCATTTCAATTTTAGGGAAGTTCCCCAATTCAGGAGGGGTTTCTGTTTTCATGCCAGAAATATTTGGAACATTGGCACCAATGGGGAAACTTTAGAAGCTCATTTCTCTGTCATTTTAGGCCAATCAGCAAGAAACTCACCTCATGTATAGGCCACATCTTCTACTGCAAGCCGGATAAGTTTCAGAACGTTTCACCAATCCGCTAACTTTTTAGAAATTATTTGTACCAGAACCTTTTTTAAAAAAACCACAACAGGGGGTTCTGGGAATAGAAGTCCCCAGAGCATCCCAAAAGAGGGTGGGAGAATGGACACAGTCAACCAAGACTCTAATTGGCTGAGAAAAAAAAGTGAGAAATACACAGAGAGAAAAACCTTGACTTCAACTCCCATCGTGCCCCGGGAGGGAACACAAGGCTCCTTCAATGCTTGCACTGTACATTTGCCTCAAGTGAGCATTGGGTGGGGGAGGACCTTTGGGAAGGGATGAAGAGGACTGCTAGGGAGGAAAACAAAGGAGGAGTTGCAGCTTTCCTGATTAGCGAGGTTGCTGGGCCCGTACACCACCACTTCCACCTCAGGTAGAGGGTTGCTCAGCCCCATTGGTTCCCATCATTAGCCCCCAGTAGCCAAAAAGTTCCAGCTGCTGTGATCTGTTTTGGGTAAAGTTTCGGCTGCCCCACACCAGGCTCATTTTCATGGATTTAGCAACAGAATTCACCAAATCATTTGAATCCGGTACACAAAAATCAAATGATACCCATCCCTAGTAAATATTGAGCATAATAGCAGAATAGACATGAGGAAGTTAGTATAAGGGGTCAGTGCATTTAATTAATCATCAAAAGGCTTTTAAAAATCCTAATTCATTTGTGGAGCTTGTTTCCAAAATGTATTAAATCCATTTGAACCAATTTGACTGGAATTGAAAAGAAACATGCTGAGGATATGCATTCTTTAGCTATAATATGCAATTTTCCAAGCCCTATACAAAAGTGATTGAATACATTTTCATAGTTGTGATATTCTCATCCTAGCCAACAATGTACTGCCACCTATAACTCATTTTTGTTTCTTTTCATTCTTAATTTGGTATCATTTAGAAACATGATTCTGTTAGAAGGGAAAATAAACTGATGGGTTTATGAGCTCATCCATGTTACCTACTTAAACTGTAGCTGGTCCAGAGTATCAATACTCTAGCCTGGCTATGGGGTTGGCTACACTATCCATCTCCATCCTACATTAGTGGCGAACAGTGTCTAGCGAAAACCCTGCATGGAAAGCTTTAGTTGACAAAGTTAGAAAATGCATCAGTAATTTCAATACCTTTGTGTTTATCCCTGTACTGCATTTGGTGCAGAATTTTGGCTTTTCCCTGACTTTGGCTAATATGAGCCATTGCGTGCCTGTTGGAGAGATGTTTGGTTACACCTCAGTAGTCAGATGTGAATTGATCATATCATTTGCCAAGAATCTTCTGAGATCCTCCAGGCATCTCACCAGAAGAAGTTATGTCTAGTTATGGGGGAATCGCAATCTACAGTATAGAGTAGCAGCTCTATAGTCAATCCACCGGGAGAGGGGTGTGCTTGTGTTGTTCAGTGCAGAAGCAGGAAGGGTATGCCAAACTCTGCATAACAATATATATGTATAGCCATGTCATTTATTTATTTATTTATTTATTTGATGCATTTATTAACCGCCATTCTCAGCCCTTTAGGGCGACTCATGGCGGTGTACAACACATATAAAAAGGCAATTTACAAAAAGGCAATTACAACAACATATTAACAATACAACAATTACAAAGTTACACTAAATCCGCTTCGTCTCATAGTAGAATCATAACCAATCTCATATTCCTTGTTCCATTCCAGTCATCTTACCACATTGTTATAGCACTTAATTAAATGCCTTCTCGAACAGCCATGTCTTAAGGCTTTTTCGGAAGGACATAAGGGAGGGCGCCTGTCTGATGTCTGCAGGGAGAGTGTTCCACAGCCGGGGGGCCACCACCGAGAAGGCCCTCTCTCTCGTCCCCGCCAGGCGTGCCTGTGAGGCAGGCGGGATCGAGAGAAGGGCCTCCCCAGACGATCTCAAGGTCCTCGTGGGCTCGTAGGCCAAGATGCGGTCCGAAAGGTATTTTGGGCCGGAGCCGTTTAGGGCTTTGTAGGCCAAAACCAGCACCTTAAATTGGGTCCGGTAGCAAATCGGCAGCCAGTGGAGCTGGGACAACAAGGGCGTTGTGTGCTCCCTGCCTCCCGCTCCAGTTAGTAACATGGCTGCCGCGCGCTGAACCAGCTGAAGCTTCCAGGCCGTCTTCAAGGGCAGCCCCACGTAGAGAGCGTTGCAGTAGTCAAGGCGGGATGTGACCAGAGCGTGTACCACCGTGGCCAAGTCAGACTTCCCGAGATACGGGCGCAGCTGGCGCACGAGCCTGAGCTGTGCAAATGCTCCCCTGGTCACCGCTGAAACCTGGGGATCCAGGCTCAACGATGAGTCCAGGGTCACACCCAAGCTGCGAACCTGCGCCTTCAAGGGGAGTGTGACCCCATCCAGCACAGGCTGTAACCCTATAGCTGGCATCTCTTATTAAAATGTTTTCCAACATTTTTGTTTCAGTTGCAGCATTCCCAGGAGGCCGAATTGTTGGTAACAAAGTGTTTATAACCAGTGGCTATGAAGGCAACTTTGATGATCTGAAGCAGAGGTGTCAGCAAGCAGGTGGCCAGTTGGCTTCCCCCAGGAATTCAGCTGAGAACACAGCAATTAAAGACATTGTTGTTCTCTATCAGAAATCAGCATTTCTAGGAATAACTGACATCCAGACAGAGGGGACATTTAGATACTTGAATGGTGAGACCATTGTTTATTCCAACTGGCAGACAGGAGAGCCCAATAATGATCACAATCAGGAGGACTGTGTTGAAGTCTATGTGAGTGGCAAATGGAATGACAAATCCTGTGGGGAAAAGAAGCTAATAATCTGTGAATTTTAGACCAGCCATCATAATATGTCCAGGCTATAGGCCCACAAATTTTAATCACCTTTTTATCCATAGGAATTAAGATAAAATAATCACCAGTTTATTCATCTTCACAAAGTTTTTGTGAAGTGAGTTGTTGGTATATCTGCATGATTAATATAGCCAATGATGACTACAACAGTAGTAATACTCATCCATGCACAAATCCGGAAAACTGAAGAAATTCCAAAAATGGGAATTTGGATAATTGAAACAATTGAGATGGTACAAATGCATAAGCTAACCATGTTTCTGAGAAGAAAAACAATCAAAGGCATTATAGCAAATTGGGAACTTTTCATCATTTTTTTCTGAAAGATTTTTAAAGTTATTTGATAAAAAAATTAAATTTAAAATAAATATTTAAAAATTACTATAAAAGTTGGAGGGTTAATAAAACAATATGTACCAGTAGGGATTTGGATTAATCATATGCATAACCGTCTAGTGAGAGAGTAGGAAGTTACTTTATTTTTAAAAATCTGTTAGGATAAGTATATATTTAGTTAATTAAATGATTACTTGTATACCAGTGTTTCTCAACCTGGGGGTCAGGACCCCTGAGGGGGTCGCGAAGGGGTGTCAGAGGGGTCGCCAAAGACCATCAGAAAACACAGTATTTTCTGATGGTCATGGGGATTCCATGTGGGAAGTTTGAGCCAATTCAATCGTTGGTGGAGTTCAGAATGTTCTTTGATTGTAATGAACTATAAATCCCAGCAACTACAACTCCCAAAAGTCAAGGTCTATTTTCCCCAAGCTCCACCAGTGTTCACATTTGCGCATATTGAGTATTTGTGCCAAGTTTGGTCCAGATCCACCATTGTGTGAGTCCACAGTGCTCTCTGGATATAGGTGAACTACAACTCCCAAACTCAAGGTCAATACCCACCAAACCCTTCCAGTGTTTTCTGTTGGTCGTGAGTGTTCTGTGTGTCAAGTTTGGTTCAATTCTATCATTGATAGAGTTCAAAATGCTTCAAATCCATCACTGGTGGAGTTCAGAATGCTCTTTGATTATAGGTGAACTATAAATCCCAGCAACTCCCAAATTACAAAATCAATCCTCCCCCAACCCCACTAGCATTTACATGTGGTTGCATTGGGTATTTGTGCCAAATTTGGTCCAGTGAATGAAAATACATCTTGCATATCAGATATTTACATTATGATTTATAACAGTAGTAAAATGACTGTTATGAAGTAGCAACGAAAACAATATTATGGTTGGGGGTTACCACAACATGAGGGACTGTATTAAGGGGTCACGGCATTAGGAAGGTTGAGAACCACTGTTGTATACATTTTGTTAAAAAATCATATATTTTGTAAGGTGTGTCTTTATGTGATATGTTTGTTATGCAAAATAAAATAAAAGTAATACAATCCAGCATTATTATAATATGTTCCTATATTCTTTAGTCTTGAGAAGTTGCAACAGCATGGTTACCAAGCCTAAATCTAATTTTTTTAAAAAAATCCAACAAAAATATTTCTATTGCATTAATGCTATCTTCATACATCAATGCTTAGGTGCGTTCCATTGGTTTACTTTAGTTGGGACTAATTATTGAACTAAACTTAAATTATTTTTGGATGAAAGAGGACTGAAATGAAATTGCATTAGTTTTATAATTAATTGAAAAAGAGCAGCTCATTATAAGTATGCATCAACTCTCCAGAAGAGAAATTGTGCTCTGCCATACAGCACCATCTTGAGGAACCAGGAAGAACATCAGCAAGGGGCTTGGAAGGACGAGGCAACACTTGCTTGTTGTGAGATGCCTCTGACCTCAGCTCCTAGTGCAGAGGACTGGCTCTTCACAGACTGAAGGTCTAACTAAAAGCAAGGTCTGGATTCTCAGCAAAACACTGGCTTACCTCCAGAGGCTGGGGGACAAAAGGAGGACGCGTTGTGGGTGTGGGGCTGGGACCAAAGGGGCAACACCGAAGGGGTGATATCGAAAGGGGTTCACTCAATTGGGGGACCCACTTTGGGCATGGCATGAGGGCAAGGACCTGTCCTTCAAGTCTATTATTTTGTTTTTAACATCTGCCTACCCGATTTTATATAAAGTTGTTTTTATGTGCCATCTTTTAGCGCCCTCCCTCTCATGTGGGAAGGATGTGATTTCTACAGGAGGGAGTCACCAGATTCATGGGGAAGCAATTGCTGTCATACAGGGAAGGGGAAGATGCAGAAGGAGCAAACAGTCTCATTACCAACAAAATGGGGACTGAAATAGAGTACTTATTGCTCCCAAACATTGTCCTATATCACATTCCCAAGGAATCCAGGACGGCGTCCTCCCTGCTGTCCTTCCGGCAGTAGGTTAAATCCTTTTTATTTAGACAGGATTTAAAATATGAAGGTGATTAAGACCATTTCAGGGGGTGCTGTGGTTCTGAAATTTAAATTTGTTTTAATGATTTTGAACTGGGAATTTTAAAATACTATTTATACTTAATCCTGTTTTATTGTTCTTTTATTTGTAGATTTTAAATGGCTATGCTGATGCTTTTATGTTAAGCATCTTTGAGTCCTTTGCAGGGGAGATAAACTGGGGTATAAATTATTATTGTTGTGTTGCCCCTTTGGTCCCAGCCCCACACCCACAGGCGTCCTCCTTTTGTCCCCCAGCCTCTGGAGGTAAGCCAGTGTTTTGCTGAGAATCCAGACCTTGCATTTAGTTAGACCTTCAGTCTGCAAAGAGCCAGTCCTCTGCACTAGGAGCTGAGAAGAACTTCCTGACTGTGAGAGCCGTTCAGCAGTGGAACTCTCTGCCCCAGAGTGTGGTGGAGGCTCCTTCTTTGGAAGCTTTTAAACCGAGGCTGGATGGCCATCTGCTAGGGGTGATTTGAATGCCATATTCCTGCTTCTTGGCAGGGGGTTGGACTGGATGGCCCATGAGGTCTCTTCCAACTCTTTGATTCTATGATTCTATGATTCTATGATTCTATGATTCTATGATTATTATTATTATTATTATTATTCCACCTGACATCTGCAGGGAAGTAGCAACCAATAGTGAAAGGACCAAGGGAGAGACATCTCCAGCTCATCCCCTGTTTGGGTATCAGCCAGCATGCCAAAGACTTAAATCAAGAAATAGTTTTCTAAGATCTACAGAGACACTCGCTGGAACACCTCAGTAAGCGAGAGTCCAAAAGTGGCAGGCTAAAACTCAGAACCTCAATCAATGGCTGATACCAAATGAGAGACTCCTCCCTGGGCACACAGAAAACTGGGTGACTTGGAAGGCGCTGAACAGACTGCACTCTGGTACCACGAGATGCAGAGCCAACCTTCAGAAATGGGGCTACAAAGTGGAATCCATGACATGCGAGTGTGGAGAAGAGCAAACTACAGACCACCTGCTGCAATGCAACCTGAGCCCCGCTACATGCACAATGGAGGACCTTCTTGCAGCTACACCAGAGGCACTCCAAGTGGCCAGCTACTGGTCAAAGGACATTTAATCAACTACCAAGCTTGCAAACTTTGTGCTTTGTTTGTTTGTTTGTTAAAAATGCAATACAACTGTTTGGTTTGCTCCTGATACGATAAATTTATTATTATTATTATTATTATTATTATTATTATTATTATTATTATTGATCAATTACCCCAGCCCAGATGATTCGACATAATGTGTCCTATACAATGACTTCACATTGATGGGAAACTGCTTTGGTTATTTTTAGGTCAAGAGGGAGAAGAACAGTGAGTGGAGTTAGGACTTGAGCTTTGCCCTATACGTTTGCTATTGGTAGACCTAATGGGTGGGATCAAAAGCAGAAATGATTCTTTTTTTAGAAAAGGACAGAGAAATTAAAGAGTTACTCAAATGTGGCAATTTTCAATTGGAAAACTATAACTGGGCTCATAGAAGGCAAATTAGATCCTGCAAATAACACTTTTTCGTGAAATCTGGTGTCTATTAGCAGCAAGGTAGGAAACAAACTGATCTGTTTATTTTTTAAAAGTATGCATTAATTTTACTTCATCTAAATTTTCACCAGCCAATTGTAGATGAATCAGACAGCCATATGTCACAATTCTAGAAAGTGAGTTGGATCTGTAAATTCACCGTGCAATTTTGTATTTAAAAGTCCCCATTTATCTCAATGGATCTTAGTTCTAAATATCCTAAAAGGTGTCAGATTGTTGACTTTGCTGCATAACTGACACATTTAAAGACAATCAAATATCAACAGTTGTTTTTTTTTACAAACACCCACAAAACATTGATCGTCCAGCACATTTGAAATGACATGCCTCCCTGTAGTTTTCATATAAACCTTTTCTGTGGTGGCCCCTCGGCTTTGGAATGCCCTCCCCATAGAGATAAGATCAGCCTCCTCGCTGATGGTATTTCGAAAAAGACTGAAGACATGGATGTTCGAACAAGCATTCGGCTAATCCGGTGCAATGAAATTGATGATCAAGGACTGGTAATCACAGACGATGAAATTGGATTATGATTTTAGTTAAGAGATGCATCGGTTTGTATTGGTGGCCCAATATTGTGTATTGTGTATGTGTTTTTATGCTTTTTAAACTGGATATTGTTGATTATTGTAGTGTTGTAAACCGCGTTGAGTCGCCAATGTAGGCTGAGAAATGGCGGTATACAAGCGCAGTAATAAATAAATAATAAATAAATATAATATGGAATTTACCTTTTCATACAAGATTTAAAAATGCATTTATCTTGGCACTAAAGTTCACCTATAACAGAGTTTTCATGACATGCTTCACTCACAGAATGGTTTTTAAAGCTAGATAAAAATTCTTTCACAAGCAGATTTCCAGAAATGAAATTACATTGTGGCATTTTCTGTCTTCTTTTGGAAGTGACAGTGTCACTAACTGCAAACCTAGATCAATACAGATGTGAAGAGAAAGTAAATGCATGACCTTTTGTTCTGGGGAATTTTTGAGTTGCCAGACAGAAAGGTGATCAAGGTACAGCTACACTAGGGTTATCGGGATGTTGTTTGTTAAAAAATTGGGCAATATATGTAGTAAATTTCCTGATTAGGGAGCAGATTTACTGGAAGTCCATTATGAGGAGAAAGTGAAAATAGTCATGTCAGGAACGACCCCCCTACCCTCCAAATCTAGAAACCTTCCTGAATCCTTTGTCCTGATACCACCTGCTCTTGTGAGTACCTCTCTTGTCTCGGTTGTGAGTTGAAGAGACAGATCTGTTGCCAATTCTTTAAAAAAACCCTAAAAGACCTTTGGGGCACAGCATAAAATAAGTTATTATCACTCATTCTTGTTTTGTTTTTGTTTTTAAAAAAACCTGCAACTCATTAGCCAATTATTATGAGAAGTGAAAAATTCCAGTTTTGTATACTATCAATTTACCATAACTATCTTCAATGAAAGATAAATTCCATGTTTATTGATCTATAATATTTTGTTTTAGATTTATTTGTTTTTGTTGTTGCTTTATTTTAGACTAGGAGAGTTTGGGTGGCTGAGAGTTTTTCAGGCTGTTTGTCCATGTTCCAGCAGCATTAGGAGTGATCCTGGACTCATCGCTGAGCCTGGAACCCCAGGTCTTGGCGATGGCCGGGAGAGCTTTTGCACAATTCAAACTTGTGCTCCAGTTGCGCCCGTACCTTGGGAAGTCTGATCTGGCCATAGTGGTCCACGCTCTTGTTACATCCCGAATAGATTATTGCAATGCGCTCTATGTGGGGTTGCCTTTGAAAACTTTTCGGAAACTGCAGTTAGTCCAACGGTCGGCAGCTAGATTAATCACCGGAGCGTCATACAGGGAACATACCACCCCTCTGTTATGTCAGTTCCACTGGCTGCCGATCCAGTTCCGAGCACAATTCAAAGTGCTGGTTTTGACCTATAAAACCCTATACGGCTCCAGCCCAGCGTACCTGTCCGAACATATCTCCTTCTATGTCCCACCTCGGAGTTGAAGATCTTCTGGGGAGGCCCTGCTCTTGGCCCTGCCTCTATCACAAGTGAGGTTGGTGGGGACGCAGGACAGGGTCTTCTCAGTGATGGCCCCTCGCCTGTGAAACTCACTCCCCGGGGAAATTAGGTCATCAACATCCCTCCTCTCCTTTAGAAGGAAGCTGAAAACATGGATATGGGACCAGGCCTTTGGGTAATCTGGCAGACTGACAAGGTAATGACAAGCAGAATTTTGGGAAGGACTATGACAATGCTGAATGGACTTACGGATTTTAGAACTAGGTGAACATTGGCCATTAGATTGGCTTTTTAGTTGTTATTGTATTAACTGAATGTTTTAACTATTGTGGTTATTGTTGTTATGTATTTTATCTGTTGAATTATTGGCATCGAATTGTGCCGGTTGTAAGCCGCCCTGAGTCCCCCCTAGGGGGTTGAGAAGGGCGGGGTAGAAGTGCCTGAAATAAATAAATAAATAAATAAATAAATAATAAAAACCAAAAAACTCACAGTAATCCAGTGATTCAGACCATGAAAGCCTTTGACAATACACTAGGAAGGTTGTTCATAAATAGAGTTCAACTGTGCCCCCCAAAACCTTTCACCACCACACTTTACTTTGGGAATTCACTGATAGGTTTCAAAGGCTTCCTTGTAGATTTTATATGCCAGTTCCTATTTTTTGCTTTCATGTATCCTGGTTCTTCTCATCCATCTAATCCCTGATTTGGTATAAGGGCTCCAAGGACTACCTGGCAAAACAGGTCCTAAAGGAGACCAGTGCTTTAAATACTGAGGAAACCCATTTTGTATATATCAAACTATATGAATATCAATGACATTAACATTGAGTTTATGTTATGAAAACACATTCACCAACATTACTTTAATGTTATCTAGTGAGGGCTCCAGCCATTCTGGGGTTCTTCTTTGGCACAGCTTTGGCAAGGGTATCCTTCCCTCATGGTAGTCATTGGTAGGAACCTGTTCGGTGGAGAAAGCAGAGTGGAGCGCACACATTTATTCACCAGTGCCAATGTAAACCTTCATTTTTTCACTTCTCTCATGTAAGAATGAATATTTGAAAATGTTTTCTTCCTGACAAAAGAAATTACGGGAATATTAGCACATGAGGACTGTATTTTTGAGCATTTCATGTTTTTGTTTCCAAATCACTTATGCAAAAACTTTTTTTTAGAAGCACTGTGCACTTTCTGTATAGCTGCTTGTCATGAAAACTCAAGGTTTTGGGGTAATCTACTATACTGCATAAAATAATTCCTAAGATACAAAAAGGAAAGGAAAGGGGAAAAAAGAAAGAAAGGAATCTTGTGATAGCCTATGAGTCCTCTTTTGTATCAAGACACCTTTTCCGATTAAGGACAAGTAAATTTAGTATGATTTAGCTTCTTCTATTAGTGTTAATTGGAATACAAGTTTATTTATTTCAATAATAGTTTTGTATACAAAATTATGTGGCTGAATCTATTGTGTTTTGCTAGTGAATTGTGATAATTATCCACCTTATAAACATAACCTGAAGGAGCTTTCACACAATATTCTTTCAGAATTTTGAGAATTAACTAAGTTTGTGTAAACTGAATTATCAGAAAGTAATGGTGTCACTATCTCAGTCACTCAGGTGGACAATTTTGGAGCATTTCAGATTTCAGAATTCTGGAAATGATGCTCAACTTCTATTACACAACAAAACCTATAGTACCAACACCAGATCATCCTACCTATTTCAAAATTTCTAGTACATAAGCTTAATTAGAAAATCGTAGGTGTTTGTATTGTTTCCTTCAATCTACTTGAATTGGATCCTTCTGTTTTCTCTTTAGATCAAACCCCTTCACCATGCAATTTCTTCCTTTGCTTTTTGTTGTTGTTGGAGCATCCATAGTGAGGTCAACAGACCTGGAGACAGAAAAGTGTGAAGAAAAAGTAAATACTTGCACAATCTTTTCTGGGAACAATGGACTGCCAGGAACCCCTGGGGTCAATGGATTACCAGGGAGCCCCGGAAGTCATGGATTACCTGGAAGGGATGGAATACAAGGTCCTCAAGGTGAAAAAGGAGAGCCAGGTACAACACAGATTTCTGAGAGTGTCATCCAATTTAAGGAAGAGATGTTAGACTGGTTTTAAGCCTTAGAAAAGCTGGTAAAATGATACATTTAAAAGAAACTGTCAATTAATGACTTAGAATTTTGTTTCAATTAATTTTTTTAAATGATCAAAATGAACCAATTTTATTATATTCTCAGTTTGAAGATTTTCGATTTTTATAACATAAATGTGGAGAAAATAGAAATGGGTAGATATTAGGCTTGGGTAAGCACGGAAAAATTTGGTTCTAATCTCGTTTTGTTTTTAGGGGGCCCTTGCGTTTCGTTTTTTAAAATAATTCTGAAATTTTCCTTTAAATTTTTTTGAAATTTATGAAATTTCGTTAAAATTATGAATCGATTCGTTAATGGCGGACGAGATTGCGCAATATGCTAAAAAAAACCTCCAAATGGGACAGGAGGAACTTTTGAAGCTTCCCTCTCCCTCTGTTGTTGACTGTTGGTGTGATAAAACAAACAACAACTATAAAACTTGCACCAGACATGCGAAAATAATTACGAAATAATTACGAAATAAATTGAAAAAATTGTTTCAAATCTTTATTACTCCTCACACAATTCCTGCATGGCTCAATATTGGATCGTAAGCTAATTTAAATACGAATTAATAACGAATTACGAAATTAACGAATGAAACCGCCCAAGCCTAGTAGATATACTGTATCATTTCATGTCCAGAGCACAGAGTGATTAACTTATAAAAGTTTAGATGTGAATCTGTGGAAATGCAGCACTTATAAATTAGTATAAAACACTTGGATAATTTATACTGTTTTTTAATTGATGGCATTGAATTATTGTCAAAACTGTGAACCACCCTGATTCCCCTTCGTGGTTGAGAAGGGCAGTATATAAATACCGGAAATAATAAATAAGATTATTGAATCTGTCTACTTCAGTTTGGGGGCAGTTTGGTTTGTTTTATTATTGTAGAATTTACCCAAGTATTAAATATTAAACTATTACATATATTTAAAATTCTGTATGTGTGCCTTCTAATCATCTTTTGCAACTTATTGTGATCCCTCTGAACTTCAAAGCATTTATATTTATGTTTGATTTAAGAAAGTAGTATTTCACTCAAGAATTTCTATTTTGCTAAATTGTTTATTTATTTACTTAATTTCTGTATCGCTTTTCTCACCCCCGGGGGGGGGGGGGGACTCAAAGCGGTTTCCAAAATATTCATGGCAAAATTCAATTCCTAACATGCATATAAAATCTAGTGAAATATAACTATAAATTTCACTATTAGACCATATTAAACAGAAAGACAAAACAACATTTAGACATTTAAAACATGGAATTAGAAACATATTAATATAAACATTAAAATCACATAATCCATGTTCATTATTGATGCATTTTCATTATTGATGGGCTTGTCTTTTGTGTGTCCATAATTCCAATGAACTTGCAGGATCACAAGGGATACAAGGACCCCCAGGAAAAGCTGGACCTTCGGGTCCTAAAGGAGATCAAGGACAAAAAGATGACAGGATAACTAAAGGTAAGAGATAATGTAGAGAAAGATTATGGAAAAGGAAGAGAGGAGAGATTGTACTGAACTTTCTTGCATGGTCATGTGCAATTTTTCACAACTTTTTCAACTTAAATAGCTTCTTCCTACCCTCCCCACTGTTGTAAAGCATTCAACAATTTCTGTACTCTCTACATGCCCAATTATGTCTTTGTTGAATTATGACTAATATAATAAAGATGTTGCATTTTAACATAAGAGGAGTAACACTATTGCTTTATTTTTTTAGAACTAGCACTTCTTAAAACTTGCATGAGTGATCTCCAAACACAGTTAAGCATATTGCAAGTAACTGCAAGGACAACACAGAAAGGTAAGCAAGATGAAAAGCTCTGCACTTTCATAGATCAGAGGAGAACATCAGGGTTAATTTGAACGCTCTTTCAGTCAGAATAAACACTGTGCCCTAGGCAAGTCTTAAATCTTGATTAAAGGTATATCTCAGTTAACAAAGTAGATTTGTTCCTAAACATTACTATTGTAATTTTTAAAAATTATACCAGATGCATCAATTTACATGTGCTTATCTGCTTATATCCAAAAACAGCAAAGGGCAACCATGGAGTCACATAAAGCATTTTATAATCACCACCACCCCCACCCCCTTTTCTTTTCTTTTTTTTGCCAAAAAGTGTTCAGGAGTATTTATTTATTTCAAAGTTTTATATACCGAGCTTCTCACCTCATAAGAGGGACTCAGCCCGGTTTCCAACCATAAAAACACATACAATCGGTAAAATATCAAAATACACATTAGAATAAAACATTAAAAAAGCTACAGTGGTCAGTCATCATACTAAAATCGAATATACACCACCTTCCATCCAGATCATTGTCTCATTCTTGGAAAGCCTGTCTCCATAACCACAACTTCACCTGTTTCCTGAATGTCAGGATTGTTGGGGCGGTTCTAACCTCTGGTGGGAGAGAGTTCCAGAGTCGCTGGGCCACTACCGAGAAGGCCCTGTCCCTTGTCCCTATCAGCTGTGCTTGTGAGGCCGGCGGAACCAAGAGCAGGGCCCCTCCAGACGATCTTAGTAATCTTGATGGTTCGTAGGGGAGAATACTTTCGGAGAGGTAAACCGGGCCGGAGTCGTTTAGGGCTTTATAGGTTAACACCAGCACTTTGAATTGTGCTCGGAAGCTAATTGGCAGCCAGTGGAGCTTTTGTAACAGCGGGGTGGTGTGCTCCCTGTACCCAGCACCCGTTGGTAATCTGGCTGCCGCACGTTGTACTTGCTGCAGCTTCCGGGCAGTCTTCAGAGGCAACTCCACGTAGCTATTCACTTTTTAAACATGCCACATACTTCCAGACAATTTTAATATTTAAAATGCCTATTTTTTTCAAGACACTCAATATTTTTAGAGGCAGAAGGGGCACTGGCAACACTCGAACCCACCAAAGTTCTCTCCTCTTGGCTTGCATGAATGACCTGTTCATGTGAGATGTCCAATCATGGTCTTCCATGAATCTAAAAGAAACAGGTTAGTTTCTTGCAAAACTATTGGGCAGAGACAAGGGTTAGGACAGTTTAAAATATAAAAGCTTAGAATCCAGGCATCACCATACAAATGACCACAGAGAACATGCTTAGAAAGTGAGTTAAATCTGGCAAAGCTGGGGGTTCTAAATGCTTCCCACAAACTCAAGGGGTAGGAACTTGTCTACATGTGCACAAAAAAATTAGGCAAACTCCAAATGGAAGACTCGTTTGCCCCACAATGAACAGCAGCTTTGCATGAAAGTTGCAGGCGATTTTGCCCAGTTCTCTCTCAGGTCAGGAAACTCTGGAAGTATCCAATGACTTTGGGGTTGTCTGCTGAAAACTCTGGAGTATTTGATGGCTTTAGGGTAGTCTGGAAAGCAATATCAGGTCTAATTTGCTCTCATCCACTGTCCAGGTTAGATACTGGCACCATAATTCTTTCCCAGTGCTCTTCAGTACAGAGAAAGGTGGTGCATCATGCCACATCATTACCATAGCTGTTTCTAGCTGGCCATGGAGCTCTGTCTGAGCACTGGTCATTACTGTTGCCTCTGTCAATGTTAGAACACAGTTACAGCATAATCAAGTCAGAAGAGGAACAATGTCCTTTCTATCTTCCTGGTTGTTTGGGCAACCCATTGTGATATCATCAGATGTACTAGTGATGCCAGGATTCTGGATGGAATGTTGTGATCAGCTAGAAGTGATGGTGGCAGTAATACAACAGAAGTCGATAATAATAATAATAATAATAATAATAATAATAATAACCATAATATTTATTTATACCCCACCACCATCTCCCCAAAGGGAACTCGGAATGGCTTACATGAGACCAAGCCCAGCTATACATTACAGCAACACAAAATAAACAACAAAATAACATCACATAAAAATAAATAAACCAATCAAGTAAAGTAAACAGTACAAAATAACACTGGAAAATAAAACACAGTGGGTGGGCCAAATGCATGACACAAAATGATAAAACACTGGGTGAGATAGCAAAGAAAAGGTACATTTGTGGGGTAAGAGCTCGCAGGGGTCTGAACAATGGAATTAGACTTTCAATAAGGTGGGGGAATGTGCAATATGAGGGAAGCAGTGTAGGTGAAGCAACAGGACTGGAATATATGGTCCCTCTCCAAAGGCACATTGGAAAAGCGAAGTCTTTAGGTCTATCTTAAAGCGCTACTAGGGTAGGGGCTTGCCTAATCTCACCAGGTAGTGAGTTCCATAGCTGGGGGGCCACCGTGGAAAAGGCTCTCTCCCTTGTTCCCACAAGTTGTGCTTGTGATAGAGGAAGAGGTGAGAGGAGGGCCTCCTCCGAGGATCAGAGGGAACGTGCAGGTTGGTGGTAGGAGATGCGGTCACAAAGGTAGGCGAATCCCAAACTGTTTAGGGCTTTATAGCAGAGTGGATGCACTCCTGGGCCACCTGAACAAGAGGCTCTGGGGCTCTGGGGCTCCTGGATCTTGGACTCAGGGCATATTTATATTGGGCTAAAATGAAAAGAGAAACAGAGAGTGATTAATTTTGGTTGTACCTGTTTTCCAGTAATCCTAGGACACATTTTCCCAAACATCGTGAGCACAGGAGAAAAACTATTTGCGTCCAGTGCAGCCGAAGGCAACTATATTGCTTCCAAGATGGCGTGTTCCCATTTTGGAGGCCAGATTGCTTCTCCAAGGAATGAGGCTGAAAACAATGCAATTGTTAAAATAATTTCAAAGCTGGGGAAATCTGCATATCTTGGAATGAATGACATAGATACTGAAGGCATCTTTACCCACCTAAATGGTGAACAAATCGGATACACAAACTGGGCATCAGGGGAGCCAAATAGTGTACAAGAGGACTGCATAGAAATATATACAAATGGCAAGTGGAATGATAAGTCCTGTTCAGAAACCAGAATAATAGTCTGTGAATTTGTATCCAACTGACTTTGATATTCCCATGAGGAATGATTCATCCATCAATTTCCATTATACTAATTTTTCTCAGTTGGTATGGGTGGAGATCCAAATGAAATCTTCAGTCTTATATGGAAAGGATCCCACAAAGACTCCAGAATCCCTATGAATAGCAAGAAATGTTTGCTCAATGTCTCTTGATTTGTGTTATGGTGAATTTAAACTCACAATGAACAAAATGAGCAGCTCTAGTCTCACTAACAGTTTTTTTTATAAAAGAGAAGTTAAAAAAAAGAAGATGAATGGTGCTATAATGTGTACTACTAGATTATAAGGCAGAAGTCACAAAGATCCTAATCTCAGAAACATATAAACTAAAAACAAATTGTGAGCATGTGAACATGTTGTAGAAAGGCTAGCCTTCCTTTTACAAATAGCCTAAATATTTAAAGTTTTCCAGCTCTTTTTCAAAATGGAGAGATTCCAAAATTCTGCAATATGCATTCAGAATGAATAAGTGGTCCTAATGTAGTTATGTATCGGGTACTCAGTTCTGTTTCTGCTCAGTTAAAAAATAATAAAATCAGTGTTTTCACACCTTCCTATTCATATTTTTCCTATTCCTTTGTTCTTTTAAAGAATATGAAGTCATTTTAACACTAATTCCCAATCAAAGTAACATATATTCATGAAAGAAAAAAACAAAAGAAGGAAAGAATCTGAAATGAAGAATATATATATATTCTGAATGCCTCAATACTAAAACACTGAACTAAAACATGAAACTCTGAAATACATAAGGGCAAGAAATCAAAGTATTATTCCATATTTACTGTCCAACATATTAACTATAGTATCCAGTAATAACATTTCTAGTAATATAACAAAATCTACCTTTAACATTTTGAAGATTAACATATAAACCTTGGGCAATTTTCTTTTCATTATTGAACATAATAGTTAATAATAATAAGAAGAAGAAGAAGAACAACAACAACAACAATCTAATCAGAGGCGATTCTACCAAAGTCTGAATCAGCAGGTGGCAGTGAAAAATGAAAAACCAGAAAAAACAGCTACAAACGCATTCCGGAAAGTTCTGTGGGAAATGGAAATAAATTACAACAAAAAAAAGGTGAGTGGATAAAAGACTTTGAAAATAACCTTTCAGAGAATAAAATGAAATTCTTGGAAAGAACAAACATAAATGATCACTGAAAGAGTGAAGAAAGTCAAGAACAGGACATTAGTTGGCAATGATCAACTGCATGGATTTTGGCTTAAATATCTGATTAGCCTGCACTCAAAAATGGCTGAACAATTCAATGAGATGCTGCAAACTGGAAACATTAGCAAATGGATAAGAACTGGGAAGACATATTTGATACAGAAAGATCCAGCAAAAAGGATGATACCTGGAAACTACAGGCCAATAAAATGTCTGCCTGTCAGCTAAAACTGCTGACAGGCATAATTGCTGATCAAATCCAGGATTACATCTTGCCAGTAGAAATAACATCTTGCCAGTAGAACAAAAATGCAATAAAAGAAGAAGTAGGGGCACGAAAGATCATATTCTAATTGACAAAATGATACTGGAGAATTGCAAAAGCTGCAAAACAAATCTCTATACAACTTGGATTGATTACAAAAAAAAACATTTGACTCACTGCCACATTGTTGCATTTTCAAATGTCTAGATATCACCAGGGTTTGTGAAAATATTAGAAAGTTCACCGAAAATGTAATGAAACAATGGAAAACTGAGTTGTTTGTGGGCAACAAAAGCTATGGAACCATTAACATCAAAAGAGGAATTTTTCAAGACGACTCACTGTCACCACTGTTGTTCATCATTGCAATGAACAACAGTGGTGACAGTGAATCGTCCTGGAAAATTCCTCTCTAGGTGAATTTTGCACACCTCTAGTAGCTATCATCTTATATCTTTGGTGCACTTTTTAAAATTTTCTTGATAGAAACCCATTATGGCATAAACTGATAGTAATACAGAACTCAAAGAACTCTATTCTGTCAGCTACTAGAATAAGAGTTGGTATTTCCAGCTGATCTTCTCCCACAGACAAAGAAGTAACACTACTTCTGCTTAATTTTATCTGAATGATATAATTCACACATTGTCTGGAGCAGAATTTTTTCCATCCTCAGTAGTGTCAAAGAAAGTGCCTATTATTTTATATGTGGATGATATCAGTGACTTTAAGAGTTGAACATCAAAAGGGAAGTGATGATACTGATGGGAAATATTACTTGCTACTCCTCTGTAAACTGCAAAGAATTTTGGGCCAATTCAATTCTTCAGAATGATTGTGAGAACAACACCAGATATTTGTGGGAATGTCAGGATAGAAAAGTGTTAATAAAGCTGAGCAATGACTTTCTGGGTTATTGGATTAATCTTTCTCTTTCCATTCCTTTTATATTCTGTAGAGGGAATCCTCCTTCAAAAGATCTTTCTCTAAAAAATCCATGGCATCTCTGAGTGTTTCATCCACCAGACAATAGTTGCTCAGACTGTACATCCAGCTTAAAAAGATCATATTTATTTGACAAAGGTCAAAAACGGATATTACTTACTGGAACTGCTTGTTTGTTTGTGATGTATCTGTTGATTTTCTGCTGTTTCATTGGCACAACTGAGTTGTGTGTACCAGATTAAGAGCATTAACTCTTTTTTTCTGCATGATCATGAGAAACAAGAGCCTAATTGTTTGATTATAAGTAAGTTTTCCTTATGAGTTCTAGAGGAGAGCGTAGGTAAGACTTACACAGTAAAACATAAAACTATAAAACAACAAAATACTACAGTAACAAAAGGACTCCCATGCTTGGTAGCAGGCTAGTGACAAAACAAACCAACTACAAAGATTCTGGAAACAGCAACCAAAAAGCCCACGATATGGTTCAGATATGTGGATGACACCTTCACCATTGGGAGCCATGGAGAAGAAGAACTCAACAGGTTCCTGGACCATCTTAACAGCATTCACCCAAACATCCAGTTCACCATGGAAAAAGAAAATGAAGGAAGACTGCCTTTTCTAGATGTCCTAGTCATTCGTATACCAGATCAACAATTGGGTCACACCGTCTACAGAAAACCCACACACAGAGATAGATATCTACATAAAAACTCCAACCATCACCCAAGTCAAAAAAGAAGCACCATTAAAGCCTTGGCAGACCGTGCAAAAAGAATCTGCGAACCCCACCTCCTCCAAGATGAACTGAACCACCTCAACTGGGCTCTCCAGGCCAATGGATACTCCACCTCAGACATCAGAAGAGCTGCAAGACCAAGAACAAGCCACGAGAGTAAAGATGAAGATCCACCCAGAGGAAAAGTGTTCCTGCCATACATCAAGGGAACCACTGATCACATAGAGAAGCTGATGAGGAAACACAACATACAAACAATCTACAAACCCACCAAGAAAATCCAACAAATGCTACGTTCAGCAAAGGACAAGAGGGATCCTCTCACCTCTGCAGGAGTCTACCGTATACCATGCAGCTGTGGACAAGTCTACATAGGGACCACCAAACGCAGCGCCCAGACACGCATCAAGGAACATGAAAGGCACTGCAGACTGCTTCAACCAGAGAAGTCAGCCATAGCAGAGCACCTGATGAACCAGCCTGGACACAGCATATTATTTGAGAACACAGAAATGCTGGACCACACCAACAACCACCATGTCAGACTACACAGAGAAGCCATTGAAATCCACAAGCATGTGGACAATTTCAACAGAAAGGAAGAGACCATGAAAATGAACAAAATCTGGCTACCAGTATTAAAAAAACTCTAAAATTATAACAGCTAAACAACAGAGAGGAAAAAACCAGGCACAGATTAACACCTCCCAGCAACAGATTTTCCCAGACTCAGGCAGGCCTTCAAATGCTAATGAAGGTGATCAGCTAAACATTCACACCTAACTGCTGCAGGGAAGAGCTCCTTGCCCCACCCCAGCCATTCCACAGATATATAAACCCATTTTTCCTACTTCCAACAGACCTTCTCAACCTCTGAGGATGCTTGCCATAGATGCAGGCGAAATGTCAGGAGAAATGCCTCTAGAACATGGCTCTATAGCCCAAAAAAAACCCACCAGAACCTACAAAGATTCTGCCAGTGCTCCCGTTGCTGATGCCATCTTGGCTCCATCTTCTTAAACAAGATCTACATTGAAAATAGAATTCTGCCTTTATTTCTGTGCAAATGCCTCCTGTTTTTACATTTTGAGGAAAGTGAGGGCAAACATTTAGGTCTACCTTATTATAACTGCCAATTCAAAAATGTTAATTTAGTCATGTACTTTTCAGTAAAATTTGCACAACATGTGTTACTTTTTTCACTCTACAGAAGAAAATATGAGGCAATATTTTTTCCCCAAAAGACTAATAACTTGCTCTTCACACTTGTAACAGATAAAACAATTGTTTAAAACTCAAAATATAGACTTACAGCTGCATTTAGTAAAATTAACTTCCTTTGTGGAATCAAAGTTTTATTCTAATGATGAAACCAAGTTCCAGGTCTATTGCCCATTGCCTGAAACTGTAGATATACTATAGGCTTGCATATAAATCTCAGATTCATCCTTGAGCATCATTAGTATTAAATCACTTTTCATTCACTTTCATGGGTATTGAATAAAACCGATTGATTTCTCTGTCTTAGGTATTCACCAGTACAACTGAAATGGGTCCATATGATTCTCCTAAACAACATTTTTCTGTTTTGTCTTCACTACACTTTGTTTCATATATCCCTCACCATATCTTAACCCAATTATATCTGGTAACTATATGATCTTGCTATGTACATCATAATGATATTGGACCTGATGACAGTACAAATGGTCACAAATAAAGTTACAAGCAGATTGAGCTTGTGACACCAAGGACAGTAGGGGCGGGGTATGTAGGGATGAAAATGGAATGAAAAGCATTGAAGCTTGTCCCCTGGCCCCCTCTCTCTTCACTCTGGCCCAGAGTGGCAGTTGGTGCTGGGGGGAGGGGTCCCCAAACTGATGACATATGCAGGAGACAAGGTGGAACTGTCCCCTGGCCCCCTCTCTCTTCACTCTGGCCCAGAGCGGCAGTTGGTGCTGGGGGTAGAGGTCCTCATATCTAGCCTCCTCCTCATATTGGGTGAGCAAAGTGGATCCTTAAAAGGACTGCTCGGTCTTGGATACAGCTGTCAAACTACTCTACTGTATCAGACTTTGATGTAGAATGAGCAGATCCATATCCACCACCCATGTGCCAGTTTGTGATTATGGGCTTCCAGATTTCACAGTCCTGCCCCGTTACCACTCGCTAATTGTCATGGGGCTTTTGTTCTATTTTTCTTGGAAGACACCTATGCATGAATTTGATTTATGTGTGGAGATCAATGCACAGCCAGTCAACACACAGTCTTCACAGAGTAAGGGTCCTCATTCAGTGGCATGATTAACACAATGATGGTGGTTTCCCATCTGTTGCAGGGTTCTTCTGCCTTCACAACCATTGTATTATGTTCCATTTTGTCAAAACACTATTTTGTAATGCTTTCTTTTTAAAAGTTCGTTCTGCTTTAATAAACAACATATTGGGTCTTCTCCAGTCTTGCTTCCTTTGCCCACTTCTTCAGCAAATCCTTGCTGAGTAATTTTAGGGGCTGTGGCCAAGAATTGGCCTCCACTGGAATTGACATTGGCAAGTAAAGAGTTGGCAACAATTTCCTTTTTATAAATAAAGGCTAGTCCTTACTAAAGAGAAACCGAATGTTAAGGGGAGTCTTTTTTTTTCAGTGCTTTCAATTCAATTCACTGCTGTCAATTTAATTCAATTGCAAGTGTTTTTAAAAAATCATTTTTATGTTCCTGTGATGCCAAAGAACCTTACATTTAACTCAATTAAACCAAAAGAAGGCATAGAAACACAGGTTGGACATGAAGATATGCCTCAATCACAACTGCAGACGGGGGTCCATGTTGTCTTTTAGCTTATATTATTTGGCCATGTTCAAGATTCATTGTTGAATTTCTGGTAAGTCATGTGATTTAGAAAAGCAAAGCCTAATTATGTAACACATAGCCTATATAAGGAGGACTAAACTCTTAGTATCTTATCCCTGGCTTCATAGAGCACCTGAAATTGTGCAGCAAGTGAGTGGGTTTTAAACTGATCTTTTAATGATGGGTGTCTGAGGCTGGATCTACATTGCCCTATATCCAGGATCTGATCTCAGATTATCTGCTTTGAATTGGATTGTATGAATCTACACTGCCAGATAATCTGGAATAAGCAAATAATATGGCATCAGATCCTGTGATATAGGGAAGTGTAGGTCCAGCCTAAGAAAAATTGCTACCAGTTCTGTGTAAAAACTGGTCATCTTGCATTGTGCTCAACACATTTCATTAATTGAAAATAGGCTAGATCTTCCTGGTTACCATTTTAGTCTTTGATTATTAAGTGCTTACTGTATCTGATGTTCACATTCTTCTTTGCTTTTTTTCTAATTTCTTCCAGCTTTAATGGCTAGTTGGTTTTTGTTCAACAGTGGTATAATTTCTTATTCTCTTGATTGCTTTAACACTCATTTAAATGAAGCTGGGAATGCATCGTTGTGGTGTCTTGTTGCTAAAATGAAGGTGGAATTTCTGTACCTTTTAGAAGGATGCAGAAAAAGAGGAAAACCTGGCAAGTCAAGTATGTTATACAAGTAGGGGAGACCTATATTGTGATGCTCTTTTCTATGGAATTGCGGGTACAGTCTTTTCCTTACAGGTGATACTATCATCTTCATATTTTCCCAACATAGCTCTGGATCAAGAGAATTTAGCATCAAGACATAATGGCAAACGAAACACTATTCTGAGCTAGAATGTGGATTTCTAGGCAACACTGGCAAATATTACTTTTTACATTTGCTTGAATTCTTCAGATGGTATGGTCACTAACAAGGAATACTGTGAATTATAGTTCAAAAAAGCAACTTTTCTAAGTATTTTTTTTCAAAGTAGAATTAAGAGATTTTATTTAAACCCTAGAAAGTCAATGCAAGTCAGTGAATAATTTTCATTTTATTACAGTGCAATACAAAAAGGCTTGGCCCGACTTACCGGGCTGAGCAGGGTTGTGGCGCAAGGATGTCCTCGCCGCCATCTTCCTGGGGGGAAGATTTAGGCTGCCTGAGGCCTTCTAGCAGGCACTGGGCCTGCTTCAGGATTGCCATCCCTCCCACCCTGCATGCTATTGTTCTGTGTTTTGTTAGCCTTTTTTGTTGTCAGCTTGTTATCCTGCCACAATTCTGCATTTGGCGTGTGGCATGGGCCCTGGATCTGGTTGGTTTATCGCCCCTTGGTGGAAAGGGGGATAAAACATGTGGGCCTTGGGGTGCCAAGTTTTCGTTGACCGGTGTTGGGACGGTGGCACCCAGGCTAGTGAGCAGCATCGGGCAGCATCATGCTGCCCAACCTTTGATCCAGGACCCATGCATGACTGCCAACCCTTGTTCCGGTTACCAGTAAATGAATTGTGGCTATTTTCTACTCCAACCATTCATGTATGTGCCTTCTTGGGGTAACTGGAGGGAGGTGTATTACCCATGCACACGCAAACACTTTGTATGCACTGATTCTTTCATTTCTCTTCTTTAAATTCTTTTCACAGACTGAACCATTAAACAATGCTGTTGCTTGTAACGCTTTGTGCTTTAGTCCCCTGCGTATTGCCAGAAACAACAGTGGTACCAAAGCAAGTTGTTCAAACCTGCGACCCAAAAGCCTGTTCGCTAGTTGTGTGTGGACCCGCTGAGAGAGGGTTACCAGGAAGAGATGGGAGAGATGGACTGCAAGGGCCAAAAGGAGAAAAGGGAGAACAAGGTGTGAAAAACATAACTTTGTAATGGTCTATACTAGGAAAGCATTTTCAGGTTCTTAAGTGTTGAATGTTTTTGAATTGATTAAAATTAATTGTATTAATTAACATTAATTCTTCAGTAAAGATTAATTAAATTCTTCATAAAATAAAAGTATTATAACAATGACCCCCACCCAAATTTGTGAGTTAAACAAAACTAATATCTTCTTTATGCTCACCAGTACAACTCCATGACCTGCCAGAAGTTGATTAAAGAATCATGCTGGAGTATCTAGGGCAGGGGTCCAAACTAAGGCCCGGGGGCCGGATACAGCCCTCCAAGGTCATTTACCCGGCCCTTGCTCAGGGTCAACCTAAGTCTGGAATGACTTGGAAGCACACAACAACAACAACAACAATCCTATCTCATCAGACAAAAGCAGGCCCACACTTCCCATTGAAATACTAATAAGTTAAAATTATTCTTCATTTTAATTATTGTATTTAAGTGTTTTTTGAACTACAAATAAGATATGTACAATGTGCATATGCATTCATTTTTTTTCAAATTACAAATCCAGCCCTCCAATAGTTTGAAGGACTGTGACCTGGCCCTCTCTTTAAAACGTTTGAGGACCCCTGATCTAGGGATACCTAAAAAAACACTTCTCTAAGAAATTCTGGATTTTCCAGTACATCAACTTCCTGTAGAACTTGACCATAGAATCATATTGGAGGATCTAATGATTTCTAGAGGAATGTTCTTTTGTTCTTTCATAGTTTTTCATTTTAGTATGGGCCTTTGACTGCTAATTCTAGAGACTATGGAGGGCTGACTATAGTGTGTCTTCTCCAAGCTCCTTTCCCTGGCTTATGTACTCTATTGTGGATTCCCCCTCAGTACTCCACCTCAGTACTCCACCTTCTTCCTCTTCTCTGGTCAAGAATGCATCCATAGAAAGTGCATGAGAACATTGCCCCTCTCAAATAAAAAAAATCCCCTTCCTCATGAAATGTTCATTGGGCCCTGAAGTGTTTAGCCCAGGGGTCCTCAAACTAAGGCCCAGGGGCTGGATGCGGCCTCCACGGTCATTTATCCGGCCCTCGCTCTGGGTCAACCTAAGTATGAAACTACTTGTAAGCACACAACAACAACAATTCTATCCCATCAGCCAAAAGCAGGCCCACAGTTTCCATTGAAATACTAATAAGTTTATATTTGTTAAAATTGTTCTTCATTTTAATTATAGTTTTGTTTTTAAATGCTTTTTGCACTACAAATAAGATATTTGCAGTGTGCATAGGAATTCATTCATGTTTTTTGCTAATTATAATCCGGCCCACCAACAGTTTGAGGGACTGTGACCCGGTCCTGTGTTTAAAAAGTTTGTGGACCCCTGGTTTAGCCTAACAAAACTTAGGCTGTGCACTTCAAAATAGAATTTAGGCATTCAAAGAAATAGTGGGCAAAATTATTCAGGGAATGTGAACGCAGAAAAAATAGAGGTCTAACTCATTTTCAATGTTTAATTCTTTCTAATCCTAAAATTTTGGGGAAGAAAGAAAAGAGGAAAAGGTTGTGAGGGAAAGAATGGAAAGAGAAGGAAGAGAGGAAAACAAAAGACAAGATGACAAGAGAAAAGAACAAAGAAAGAACCAAATAAATAGAAAAAGAAGGGAAATTAAAGGAGAGGGGAAAGAGGAAGGAAGGAAAAAGAAGGGAAGAGAAAACAAAGGGAGAAGGAAACAAGAAAACAAAGAAGGGAGGGGGGAGCAAAAAGAAAAGGGGAGAGGTATGAAGGGAAAGAAGCAAAGAAAGATAAATGAAAGATAAATGAAAGAAAGAAGTTGAGAAAGTGTATGAGGGAAAGCAATTGAAAAAGAAAGGAAAGAAAGAAAGGAGGGAGGGAGAAGGCACATTAAAGAAAAAGAAAGAATCTGCATCCTGACATCATTTGACTGTCAGAATACTGGAATACAGAAGCTGAAGGGAGCCATCACCTTAAAGTAGGTGTCAGGAACATTATGGGATTAGTAGATATTAATAGCTGAGGGTGGGATAATCACAACGACCAGCACAGATCATGATTCAATTGGAGCCATCAGTAGCTGCCAACCAGTTAGCCTGCCTTGTTTATTTATTTATTTATTTATTTAACTTGTATACCGCTACTCCCAATTTGGCTCAGAGCGGTTTACAGAAGCAGATTAAAACAATACAATTAGCTTTAAAAATAACAATAACAAAACAATAGGCGGCGAGAATAGGCATAGTGCGGGTTGTTCACCCGTCGAAAGCTTGCTGGAAAAGAAAAGTTTTACAGGCTTTCCGAAAAGCAAGTAGGTCTCGGATGGTTCGAGTTTCAACCGGCAAGGCATTCCATAAATAAGGGGCGATAATTTTGTGTGATAAAATCCTATAATTGAAATAGCCAGAATTATTTTAGTCAAATTGACATATGCAGACAAAGGAAAAAAGGAGCATGTAAATCAGGCATGGGCAAACTTCAGCCCTTCGGTGTTTTGGACTTCAACTTCCACAATTCCTAACAGCTGGTAAGCCCACTGGGATTTCTGAGAGTTGAAGTCCAAAACACCTGGAAGTTTGTCCATGCCTGCTGTAGATGTTCATTGATTTAACAATAATGGTGACCATGAGAGATACCATTCATCATTATACTTGGGCTTTAATGTTTATATTCTTAAACCGAAGGTGGGGGATAAGGTTCAACTTTCTTGCAATGGGTTACAAAGTTTAATGGGCTTTGTATTTCTCTTTGCTGAGTTTTTTCTGTAATTTATCAGTCTTGTATTTATCTTTAAAAACACCCATAGTTTACTAATCCAAATATTTTTTTTATCAAACACCAGGACTGCAAGGACCAAAAGGGATACTTGGTCCTCCAGGAAAAATGGGCCCAGCTGGACCAGCAGGAATGACAGGAGCAAAAGGAGATGTTGGAAACATGGGTAAGAAGTGTCTTCAGCTAAATGAATTTGCCACCACCCTTGATTTTATCACTGCTCCTCTTGTAACTGCTTCAAATTGAACAAAAGATCTTCAAATGCTGAACCTGATAATCCAGAAGTTCAGATCTATGGAATTATGAGATTTGAAGTCTAGGGAGAACTTGTAACAAACCAAACTACTAACCATAGAAAGAAACCCATGGGATGCTTCTATGGCAGTTAAAAAGGAATCGTGGTGCTATAACTATGTAGCATGAAAGGGTCCTTAATCTGATATAAATCAACCTGATACTTTGGACTGGCCTTGGATTCCACTGAGGTGTTTACAAGATTCACTTCCAAATCATGGCAACAGTGGGAGTTGAGTCTCAACTCTCCAGTTGGGCCAAACCTAGTTAGGCCTTGCTGGATGGTTACCTTTATGTTTGTTACTGCTTGTCACCACAGTAATGGCCACAGAACTTTGGAAAGCTCACAAGGGGGCTTTGTTTATTTCAGCAAAGGCACCCGCAGAACTTAGCAAAGGAGAGGAGGAAGGCAACCCCCTCCTCCTTTCTCCAGGTCACAGGGGTGACAGCCACAAGCTCTCCCAAGCTCTGTGGCTATTGTTGCAGTGGGAGGAAAAAAACAATAGAAAATGTGTCATCCCCTTTTCCTGCACTAAAGAGCACAGGAAAGATGGGATGGCAGCACTGCCCAATATCAATCACTGGACTGGTTCAAATTAAGCCCATTTGTTCACATCATCCCCACAATGTGTGGTTGTTCTAGAGTTCCCTGATTTCTGCTATTGCAGGATTACATTCAGTTAACCGGTTTTACCTTGTGTTAGGAGCCAGATATCTCTGAACATTGTGTGGACATCCAGACGTGACATCTGACCCAATTTGAATTTTGTGGCCCAGGGAGACATGCCCAGAAAGTGACTGTCATTTTGAAACTGACCACATAGGATTATGCAATAATTTTGATTTCCCATGAGTCTTTTTCTGATTTATTCATTCCAATAAATACCAACTTCTATCTAATTTTTAAAACTCTTACACAGGGTTACAAGGAGCAACAGGACCACAAGGACCAGAGGGGAGGACAGGCCCTCCTGGATCAAAAGGAGATAAAGGCTCCACAGGAGAAAGGGGGACAAAGGGTGACAGTGGTCTCTCGGGTAAGATTAAGTGGGGTATCTTTAACATCTAAGGAAAATATCTGGGGGGAGGTTAAATATTGGTCCTTTGAAACTCGGGTGCTTTACAGAATTTGAATAAAAGAGTTTGACTTACAAGTTGTAACTTATATTCTCTGCAAGGCCTAACTATTTTTTTAAAAACTGTTCCACTCCATTGATAATACACTTATGTACACCCTCATCAGTAAAATTATAGATCCCAGTGTAGACATCACTTGAATATCTGGAATCATGGATACTGTGTATCTCCAAGGTACAAAAGTTTTATTTGAAAGATAGCAAACATATAGATGTTCAAGCATGATGAGCCCTACCAAACAGGCAGAAAATTGTTTAATTTGCTGATACATTTTGATTGTAAAGATGGGTTGGAATATACACCTATATTACAATATGTATTGTGAGTTGTTTAAACAACAATATGTATTGTGAGTTGCCATTTAAACAAACAAATATATGTTGAGGCAGCACTGTGAAAAATATATTTACCACCTCAGGATGCTACAGTACTATTTCTTCCAGATGTTGATTACTCTATCCTTCCTCAGAGGTCAATCTATTGAAAAACCAAGTCATTGCCCTTGAGGGACAGCTAAATTCCCTGCAAGCCAGTTTCTCCAAGTATCAAAAAGGTAAAGTATTAAACATAATAGTGGAATGGAAATGAGTTTGTTAGTAGAATAGGGTTACTGCATTAATGTAATTATCAATACGGTTGGAAAAACCTAATTACTTCACATTTCTTTAGAAGGGGAAAATAACTCTATGAGTCTATTGGCTCATCTGCACTAGCCACTCACCATCTCATCACACAAGATGATTTTAGCATGCCAGGATGCTGTCAGGACGCTTCTTCCTTGGGCTCCATGCTGCCATTCTCACAATGTATGGCAACTTCTGGCAGGGCTCCATGGAGGAAGCTCCCTGACAGGATAGCAGGATGTTTCCCTTGAACTATGGGGTCAGTGCAGGAGGGGGGAGGGGGAGCCACATGACAATGGCTTCCCATGTGGGATGGGGAACTGTCAGATGTGGGTGAGGTGAGGTGTCGCCCACTGGAATTGCCCCTCCTCCCACCAATTTACCATGGAGGGTGGCAAATTGTCCATGCAATGAGGTCCTTATTCTGAGACTGGTCTGGAGCAGCAATACTACAGCCTGACTCCAGAGGTGGGCACACTGCTTATCTCTGTTCCATATCATCCAGTGAGATGAAACCAATTTGGCTCTGCTGGATATTCACCCTTAACTGGCTAGTTGTCCCTGTCAGCAATGAAGATAACCAGAGAGCTCCAGAAAATGCCTGGCTTTTACCTGACATCTTTGCTGACATCAAGAAAAGCACCCACCCTTTCTCCTTGGCCATGCAGGTGCCTTGCTGGTATCAGTAAAGGTGCCTGCCAATGGTCATGAGCTCTCCAAAACTCTCCAGCCAGCTGCCACTGCGACAGATATGACACAGACCCAATTTGTGGAGTGAAGGAGAAGGGGCATGATGCTGCTGAGCCATGGAGACTGGTTCACATTACAGTCTAGCTATTGGCACTAACGCAAGAGTACTGTCAGGCACTTTGCTCAAACTCTGGTGCAGTCCTCAAATTTTCATGGTGGGGTAAAAATGGAAGTCCCTGGCCATTCTCTAGATGTCCTGAAGCAGACCATAGGGCTCCTTAATCATACTCTCATTCCAGGGCCTGTCTAGCCTGCCCAAAACCAAAAGTTCAACCAGAGGTTACTCCTGGACATCCAAACGATGTCCAAGAAAATCATATTTCCCAACTACTTTACCATCTTCTCTTTCTCTAACTCTTATAACCTCATATATCCCCTCCTGGATTTATATATATATATACTTTTCTTTATATTATTGATACCAAACAGGAAGCACCTTGTTAAAAGCTACAAAATTCAGTTTCCCAGAACAGATTGGCAACTTCTTGGTAGCTCACAGAAAATGTGAGACCTGTGAGCTAAATGTGGTGCTCTCTTGGCAACCCCAGGGTCTCCCAATGCTTAAAAAGAATATACAGCGCAACAGAAAATATTTTTTTGGTATATTAGTTTGGGACACTGATTCAGAAAATGGTATTGGATAGACTGCATCAGCTGGGTGATGTAAATGACATACAGTCTGTATCTCAAAAACTAGAGCTGATAGGGGACAACTGGTGCCATGTTTGGAACCAGCAGGCCAAATGTGTGTTGCCCAATGGTAACGGTGATTCTCAAACAATGTTTTGTTATCATCCCCACCTCCAAAAAATGCCGTGACCACATCAGGAACTAGCCACATCCATGCTATTTGTAGCCACAGCTATGAAGTGGTTTGCAAACCTCTGAACTCAGTTTTGCATCTCTTCCTTCTCCATGGTGGATATATTTCAGAATCAATATATTGCTACAGAGCATTTTTCAAAGAGACACTGATATCTTTATTCCATTTTTATCTATTGCAAACTAACAGTCATATCAGTCTTCTCAAGCTGACCACTTACTCAAGTTCTGTTTTTCGAATTGCTTTTATTTTTTGCTGTTACTATATTTTCTAAAATTAAAATGCATATAGGCAAGCTACAGATGACTAAAAATGAAATTAATTGACAAAGGTTATCTAAATGGAATTTTACAATAAAATGGAATTAATGAGCTCGAAGATGTTCGAGCATAACAAAAAGCCAGAATTCTATGAAGTACAACCAGGTTTACTATCACGTAAACACCTAAACAAAGACTGATCATCCCTCCTGACATAGAAACTCCCACTTTTTTGTTTCAGTTGCAGCATATCCAGTTGGCCAAATTGTTGGCAATAAAGTCTTTGCATCCAGTGGCTATGAAGGCAACTTTGATGATCTGAAGCAGAGGTGTCAGGAAGCAGGCGGCCAGCTGGCTTCCCCAAGGAATGCTGCTGAAAATACAGCAGTCCAACAAATTGCTAATCTATATAAAATGCCAGCATTTCTTGGGATAACCGACATTCAAACAGAGGGGACATTTAAATACTTGAACAGTGAGACCATTGTTTATTCCAACTGGTATCCACGAGAACCCAGTAATGGTTATAATAGAGAGGATTGTGCTGAAATCCATTTGGATGGCAAATGGAATGACAGATATTGTATGGATAAGAACCTAATCATCTGTGAATTTTAGGCCATTGATCTTAATATGTCCAATCTATTTACAATTGACCCATACATGTTAATTTTATTAGTAGGAATCAAAATAAAATAATTACCATATCATTTATCTTCACACAATTTCAGTGAGGTAGGATGTTGGCATGTGTACATGTTTGATGTAGACATTGAGGACTAACAACAGTAGCAGTACTCATCTATGCACAAATCTGGAAAAATGAAATGGATAAGCTAACCAAAATGGAAAATTGAGTAATTAAAACATTTGAGCTTTCAGAAATGGATAAGCTAACCATGTTGATGAGAAGAAAAACAATGAAAGGCTTTATATAAGACTGGGAACTTTAAATCAATTTTTAGTATGAGAACAGAGAAAAAATGCTTGCAAACACATTTTTTAAAAAAACAATTAAAATTAAACAATTAAAAAGTTACTATAACAATCTGGAATGTTAAGTATCACCAGACTACTGCAATGTGCTCTACATGGGGCTGCCATTGAAGACTGTTTGGAAGCTTCAAGTAGTCGAATGGGCAGCAGCCAGATTGCTCCCTGGAGTGAAGTACAGGGAGTGCACAACACCCCTGCTACGGCCGCTCCACTGGCTGCCAGTCTGCTACCAAGGACAATTCAAAGTGCTGGCTTTAGTCTATAAAGTCCTAAACAGTTCTGGCCCAGCTTACCTGTTCGAACATATTTCCCTCTATGAACAACCTCAGAAGTCAAGATTTTCTGAAAAGAACCTGCTCTCAGTCCCACCTCCTTCACAGGTGCAGCTGGTGGGGATGAAAGATAGGGCCTTCTCAGTGGTGGCCCCTCAGCTATGGAACTCCCTCCCTAGTGAAATCAGATCAACCCTCCCTCCTGACCTTTCGAAAGAAACTAAAAACTTGGCTATTGACCAAGCTTTTGTAGAACATTTAGTGCATTAGCCAGCTATGAAGTAACTGTAACACAATTTGAATGGCTCCTGGATTATGACCAAAATTTGTGTGGTTTTAATAGTTGATTTTAATGAATAGAAATGCTTTGATTTTTAATTTAATTATTTTAATGTATATGTTTACTGTATTTATATGCTTATGTTTGTATGGCATTGAATTTTGACAATTTGGAAGCCGCTCTGAATCCCCTTTGGAGGTGACCAAGAGCAGCATAAAATCATAGTCAATAAATAAATAAAGTAACAGTGGAAATTTAACTCAATCATACCTGAACCCTCCTAGACAGTGTGAAGTTGCCTTTAAAAATTGTTAGTGTGCAAGTTAGTTAAATGAATGTGAACATTCAATGGTATGCTTGCATAAATTTCATGAAATGTCTATATATTTCATAAAGTATGTTTCTGTATGATATATCTGTTATGTTTTCAAAATAAATATATATACACAATCCAAAATCATTATAACACATTCCCATTTTTTTACTCTTGAGAAATTGCAAGGCATAGTTACCATGAGCTCCTGTAGAAAGCTTCATCTTCTACAGCTTGGCCAGGGAGAAAAGGCCCCACAGCTTGGCCGGGGAGAAAGGTCCCGTAACTTGGCTGGGGATATACAGCCTTACAGCTTCTTTGCTGAGGAAACCCAGTCTCACAGCACTTCAGCCAGCCATCGCTGAAACCTGAACTCATTTTCCCTTGGAAGTCTACAAAGCTCTGCTTGGTAAGGGTCACTCGCGGAAGCCAGAAAGAGTTGGTACCGGGTGCAGGGGCTCCACGCCAACAGAGGCAAAGACAGACTGCCCAGATTAGAAGATAAGGATTTCCCTATTAGCTAAAATACAGTTTATGAAGATAGTGCCTGTTCCCTGTGGACAAGATTGAGAGAGAGCCAATAGACTGTTAAGAAAGCCTTAAAGTACCTGTTTGCTTTCATTAATAAAGAACTTTGTTGAACCTTTAAGCAATCTAAAACTCTGTTTTAAGGAAATCCAAGGGCCTTTAATCTGAGGCAGCCTCGGTGTCCCGTTAGGCACATGGAATTGATGTCCTGTCTACAGTCTTATGCACAGGCCCAGTGAGCGACAGCACAGCAGCTCATCCCATTATCAGCAGTAAAAATACAGCAATAACAAAGCAAATTACTAAGAAGTTGCCACACTTTTATGACACCTAGATTCTCCTGCTTGAATCATTTTTTTTATTTTATTATTTATTTGTTTATTATTTATTCAATTTATACCCCAGCTTTCTCCTGGGATGGGATCCAAGGTGCCTAGTGGTAAAGGTGGACCTGTTTTGGCATCTCAAACTTTATGCTTGAGTGTTGAGGGAAATATAGCTCTTTTTCCTCTACTTCACAGCATATGCTTATTTTACTAACTGGAATAATGACAGAGAGTGCCACCTATTTTCTAGAACTCCATTTGACACAAGCAGCATTGGCCAAAGATAAGCTCTCTCCGGGTCCTTTCCTATACGTTGCTTCATAAATGAATGAATGATAATCTCAATTCAGTGAATCAATGTATCCCAAAGCTATGAGATGAATAAATTTCTAATCTCATAGCTTTGGGAGATTTAGGATGGTGATGGTGATTTTGTATGCAATAATAGCTGCATGGCTTGCCCAGGTCAGGTTTTACAATGTATTGTCATGTAATATAGCTGAGTCATGCACTGCTAATAGGCTTCTATTGGAAATGCTGAGTCATGCATTAACTGTATATAGGACATCATTTGAGGAATGTGTTCTGGCCTGGTCCAAATGAGTAGTAATGATGCAATCCTGGATTTGAGTTAAGTCAATGAGTTGAGAACCAATCAGAGATTGCTATGTGTAAATGTACAGAATTGTACATAAGGAAGTCATGTACAGTGTATTCTCTCTTCTTGTGCTGTGATGCTGTTTGCCGAAGGCTCTGTGTAATTTATTAAAGGGACCTGTCTGCTAAGACAAGATATAACCGTGTGCTGTGGTAAGTGAGGATCTAGCGATTCCTCAAGAGGTATTCTTTCTAGATATCTCTAGATCTCCAGTGTGATTCTATGAACAACTCTCAGCAGAAATTGCCCCTAGTGTGACTCTGCAGAGCCTAGAGCTTCCTAGAGAAAGCATTTTATTCAAATCCATGAATAATCAAATGGAGGGCTGACTATACTAGGCTTCCAAAATGGAAAAGATTTGCAAAGATTCATACTGGCAAAGGCTGCAACTTCAATCAGGCCATGTCTCTTTTTCTGCAGTATAAAATTGCTTGTCTTCCCTTCCTTCAGACAATTCCAAAAAATAATGTGTACTCTCAAAAGCGACTTAAACCTTATGGTTTCATATTTCTACTGGATTTTCATCATTTTTGTATCATCTTAAACTACCACAGGGTAAACTCTTATCGTACTGTTTGTATAATGGGCTCTTCGTATCCACTGGAGTTTGGTTCCAGAATAATCCTTGGATACCAAAATCAATTGATGCTTTAAGTGCCATTGTATATAATGGCATAGTAAAATTTTGTCTGTTATACAAAATGACAAAATTAACATTTGCTTTTTGGATTTTTTGGATTTTCTTTTGGATACATTTAAACCATGGGTAGTTGAACCCATGAATACTGTGGATATGGAAGACCAACTGTATTGGAATATAGTGTGCAATTCTGCATTTTGCAAAGTTTTATCAGATATATTGTGAAAAAGAATATCAGGTGGTGGGAATTTTTCCCTTATGAAAGTTGCAGTTTCTGTAAAAAAAAAAGTATAAATGTTTACTGCCAGTTTTCCAAACTCTTGGGCAGTTCTCAAAAAGCGTGTCATTTCCCTTGTGTTGGAATCATCAACAAAAAATTACCACAAAGTTGTATGAAGTTCTGACATTTAGCTTTTCCTCCTTCATGATTCCTTGAGAGTTGGGGAACTTCAAATTTGAATCACACTGGAAAATTGGCACATTTTCATTCTATCCCCAGAATGAAACCATACAGAATTGAGAAGTCAGATGAAGCTCTTAGTCCAAGAGGTAATCAGAATAGTTCTAGTGTGTGTGTGTGAGAGAGAGTAAGTGTGAGTACATTCAAGGCACTTATCAACTTACAACAACCTCACAAATTTTATATGGTTTGTTAGGCAAGGAATAATCAGAAGTAGTTTTGCCAGTTTTTGCCAGGTTGTTCTTCTAAAATGTATCCTACAACTCCTAATATTTGTTGGTGGTCTCCAATCCAAAATTAACAATGACTGGCCTAGAATGTGGTACCTTTTGGGTATTTACTATCCACATTCTGCTGTGTTCTATGATGCCAGTAAAGAAGAACATACAGTAGAAAAACTGTGCAGGAAGATTCTGAGATGTATAGTTCAAAATACGTTTTCTAAAGTTCACCAGAATAACACTTATCTATCTTTGAGATAACATTTTGTTGCACCCCAGAGTAGGAACAAGACCCTCTAATCATTAATTACACCACAGCGTGGATAATTTTATTTATTATTATTAGACTGACTCTAAATGGCTGATGCTGCCCGTTGGGGCTTTCTGATGCTGAGAACTACATTCTGGGAAATGTAGTTTAGGGCAGGGCCTTTTGCATTCTCTGCCACAGGGGGTCTTGCCTTCCCAAACTACATTTCTAAGAAGGCTATGTTCTCAGTTTCCTACCCAAGTTTGCTAGTCCCTCCCCCTTTGTGTCAAAGAAAAATGATTGGTTTTTGAAACACTTTATGTTTTCTTGGCTTTATCAAAGTTGCTTAATGTTTATACCGAAAATTAAACTGACCTTGGGAGATATCCTAATGTTACAGAATTTTAACAAAAATGATTGGTGAGTGTTTCAATTTCTGAATTCCCTCCTCCACACCTTCCCTGCATGTTTCTAATATCAATTTGTTTGCACACATTTAACAAATTTGATCCGAAAGCAAATTAAAAATGAACATTTGCACACACCTAGTATCTATATATCATCTATATATCATCTTATATCTTTGGTCCACTTTTTTCAATTTTATTGATAGAAACCTATTTTGCATAAACTAACAGTAATACAGATGATTTATTTCTAATCAAAGAACTCTATTCTTGCAGCAGCTAGAATAAGAGTTGGTATTTCTGGCTGATCTTTTCCCCACAGATTAAGGAGTAACATCATTGTTGCTTAATTTATATTCTGAATAATATAATTCGAACATTGTCTGGAGCAGAATGTTTTCCATCCTTAGTTGTGTCAAAGAAAGTGTCTATTATAAGTGTCTATCTTGATGATATCAGTGACTTCAAGAGTTGAACATCAAAAGAGAAATGGTGGTACTGATGGGAAACATTGCTTGCTATTCCATTGTAAACTGCAAAGTATTTTAGACCAATTCAGCTCTTCAGAGTTATTGTGAGAACAACTCCAGATATTTGTGGGAATGTCAGGATTGAAAAGTGTTAATAAAGCTGAGTGATGACTTTCTGGGTTATTGGATTAACCATTCTCTTTCCATTCCCTTTATATTGAGAGTTAGGGCCCTTCCATACAACCCTATATCACAGAATATCAAGGCAAAAAATCCCACAATATCTGCTTTGAACTGTGTTATCTGAGGCCGGATCAGGGCAGTACTTTATTTTCAGAAGCATCCGTGTTAAAATAATGCAGATGTTTTTGGGGACCTGTCCATACCCACTGCACTTTCTGGGGTGGGTTGTTCAGACATTCTCTTGGGACTAGGCCAAGAGAACATCTGGAGGCCCTACCCACCTCCCCCCAAGCCCCCAAACCCCTTAGAAAAGTTTAAAAAAAACCTTATCAGGCCTGCAGTATTCCCTCAGAGCAGCTGTCCTGCTGCGTACAAATGATGCACTAGGAGAGGGGAGAGCAGGGAATACTGCGGGCCTGATAAGATTTTTTTTTTTTACTTTTCTAAAGGGTCTGGGGGCTTGGGGGAGGCGTGGGCATTCCCATAGTTTACCGAGCTTATTTAGCCCTGAAAACTGTGGGAATGGTATCTGTAGTCCAGACACCGGAAATAGTGCATTTATCCCGCACCTTCCAAGAAGACGCAGAATAAATCCATGATCAAATTAATTTGCTACAAACCAGGTTTGTAGTAAATTAATTCGGGACTGTCCAGAACGTTGTCTGGACAGCCCCTCCTTTAATGTGGGAGTTTCTGCAATAAAGGCTCTGTCTGGACTTGGATAGTTTGAGATTTTCTGCCTTGATATTCTGGGATATAGGGCTGTGTGGGCCCTTAGATAAATGATTAGATAGGCATAATATTTTAGCAAACTAGCTATCTGCTACAAAACAAACAGCCCTTGCCTCATTCTTTGTTTATAGGTGGAGCAGAAATGGAAACAAAGTTGTATGTTTATGCAAATATATAGTATAAGCTACAGACCTAGTCATAAAAAAGGTATAATAAACCAAATGTGATGCACAAGGTCAGCTTCAATTTGAGAAAATAACACATTATTTTATTATTATTATTTTTAAATAGTTTTTATTGATTTCCGTTATAAAGAGACAACATTGGACCATACATACAATAAATACATTCCCCACAGACTTACAGATTTTGCAGACAGCATTACTAATTTCCCTACTGTTTTATATGATTACTACATTAGTTGATTAGGTACTTTCTCTCATATCTCTAAAGTTCCTGCATACTCTAGTCTTTCTGTTTATAGTTACCTTTATTACGTTGTGTCCCAGTCTGCCTTAATTTCCCCCCTCCCTCCCTCCCTCTATGCCACACATCCTGGCATGTCTATTCATACACGCACATTTACCTACATAGTTTACATAAATACAAAAAATATCTAAACACCTACATACATTAAAAACATTTACATTCCTCATGACTTCCAGGATCTTCAAACGAACATTTGCTTAGTTTCTTGTTCTGCTTGTTATTATTTTAGTAGTCTGTTAATTTATACTCACTTTTGGGATTATTCTTTCCTTTGTATTTTACCAATACTTTATATTATTTTTCTTTAGGAAGGTTATGAATTTTTCCCAGTCGGTGTTGTCCTTTGTCAGTTCATTTTTTCTTAGTTTCTGTGTTAATAGGTCCATGTTCATAATATCCATGGCCTTACCAATCCACTGATTAAAGCATGCTGTTTCCTTATTTTTCCATAACCGGGCCACGCTTATCCTTGCTGCAGTGGTGAGATAGAAGAGGATTTTTTCGTTGTTTTTGTTCAGGTTCATATTATTCATTACCAGCAGGAAATGTTCTGGTCTAAATTCTAAATCAATTTGTAATATCTCTTTAATTTTTTGGTGTACCTCATTCCAAATTTTTTTGACGGTCTTACACTCCCACCACATATGTCTAAATGTTCCTATTTTCTTTCTACACCTCCAGCATTTCTTATCACTCTGCCCCTTACTATGTTTTGCAATTTTTTCCAGGGTTTGGTACCACAAGTAGAACATTTTTACCCAGTTTTCTTTAATCTCAGTGGCATATGTGTATTTTAATTTTCTTCTCCATACCTCCTCCCACTCCGACATGGTGATTGTGCGTCCAATCATTTTGGCCCATTTAACCATAACCTCCTTTACTTGCTCCTCTTCCGTCGCCCATGCTATAAGTTGTTGGTATAGTCCTTTAATCGTTTTTACTCTGTTCTTAGTATTTTATCCCATGTTTTTTCCTTTGTTTCAAATCCTGTTCTTTTATCTTCTTTGAAGTTTTCGTTAACCTGCCAATAACACATTATTTAATAAGCTCCAAAATATAGCGATATTGGCCTTTCCACATAGCCATATAACCCAGAATATCAAGACAGATAATCCACAATATCTACTTTGAACTGGGTCATCTGTGTCCACGCTGCCATATAACCCTGTTCAAAGCAGATAATGTGGGATTTTATACAGCTGTGTGGAAGGGACATATGTAACACATTTTTTTCTGGGTTATAAATGTCATTTCCTAATTGGTTCTATTATACAAACATGGAAAAAGTTTATTAAACTGCAAAAACTTTGTTTTTGCCGGGCATCCTGCAGCACATCTATATAAGTAAAAATGTAACACTCCAGCAGGAAGGTAACGGTGCTCCATGCAGTCATGCTGGCCACTTGTCCTTGGAGGTGTCTATGGACAATGCCGGCTCTTTGGCTTAGAAATGGAGATGAGCATCCGAGAGTCGGACACAACTGGACTTAATGTCAGGGGGAAACCTTTACCTTTTAAATGTTCGTTTGTGGGATTAACATAACTCAAAAACCACTGGACAAATTGACACCAAATTTAGACAGCATGCACCTAACAACCCAATGTATGTTCTTTACTCAAAATTTTTCCATTTTGTCTTTTGGGAGTTGTAGTTGTTGGGATTTATATTCACCTACAATCAAAGAGCATTCTGAACTCCACCAATTATGGAATTAAACCAAACGTGGTATACAGGACTCCCATGACCAACAGAAAACACTAAAAGGGTTTGGTGGGCATTGACCTTGAGTTTGAGAGTTGTAGTTCACCTACATCCATAGAGCACTGTGGATGCAAACAATGAAGGATCTGGGCCAAACTTGGCACAAATATTCCATTTGCCCAAATATGAACACAGATGGAGTTTGAGGGAAATAGATCTTGACATTTGGGATTTGTAGCTACTGGGATTTATAGTTCACCTACAATCAAAGAGCATTCTGAACCCCACAAATGACAGAATTGGGGCAAACTTCCCACACAGAACCTCTATGACCAACTGAAAATACTTAAGGCCATCCAGGGCAAGAAAATGTAATCAAAGTCCTCCTGACAAAGAGCCATCCAGCCATAGATATAGATAGACATATATGATTCACACACAGAGAGCTATAGTATCATAGATTAAAAAGGGACCCCGAAAGAAGAACAATGATATGTTGCATGTTCCAGAGTAGGCAAAACAGGCAATCTCCACATCAACACTGACAAAGAAACAGCAAGAAATACTGTTTAGCCGCAAGCATAAAGAAATGACATATATTAGAAACCAACACTTTCTCCTTACTTTATTTTTCAGATCACCAGACTGGGCCACAGCAACACGTGGAAGGGGACGGCTTGTCTTGCTATAGATTTTCAATGAATATCTCATAGAGTCTCAACCAATTTGTGACAGCCACAAAAACAAAGTTTCTGGAGTATAACACCTACTTTCAAAGTATTGCCCAGTTAAACAGGAAATAACACTTTTAAACCAGAAACAGGATTTTTCCCCCAAAATTTGTTACATAGTGTAATAGAATACAAAATATAAAAATAGATGCTCAGGTCCAATACTTGTACTACCTAATGCATTTTAAATTGACGTAATATTTCCACAAAACAGTAAATGAAATCAACATATTATCAACCTTCCATTAGGCTGTCTAATAATCGATTTACATTGAAACCAATGTGCATTTTAAGACAGATGTCTGTATGGAGGACCTTATTTGTTTATTTTGCATATTTGTATCCCATCCTTCTCATCTCTGAGGAAGGAGCCCCCGGTGGCGCAAGGGGTTAAACCCCTGTGCCGGCAGGACTGAAGACCAAGAGGTCGCAGGTTTGAATCCGGGGAGAGGCGGATCAGCTCCCTCTATCAACTCCAGCTCCTCATGGGACATGAGAGAAGCCTCCCACAAGGATGATAAAACATCAAAATCATACAGGCGTCCCCTGGGCAACGTCCTTGCAGATGGCCAATTCTCTCACACCAGAAGCGACTTGCAGTTTCTCAGGTCGCTCCTGACATGACAAAAAAAATCATGAGGAGTGACTCAGAGCGGCTTACAACAGGCAACCATTTGATGCCAATTGCAATTAAAACAGTAATTCAAACATTAAATTGTTAAAACTTTCATTTAAAATCACACAAATTCAAATCATAGTCCAGGTCAAACCAATTGCCAGTAACAGTCTTGGCTCCATATTCAATTCTGCCGATTTGGTACAGCAGATTTCTCCGTTAATTATGTTGAACACTGCTTTGAGATCAATAAAATGCCAAGTGTTTTGGTGCTGGGTCTGGGGGCAAGCATGAAGGGTCTAATGTTCTCTGTGAAAGCTGACTGAGAGACCAAAAAAAAACTCTGGAGACCCATCAATCTCTATTTATTTAGAATTCACAAGAAGATCAAAGTTAGGATGTAGGTAACAATACTTTTTATATGCTCTTCTGCTCTGCTAACAAGAGGCTGCAATGTGTTCATTCTAGAACACTCCCTTCTTCTGGTTGAATCTTTTAGAGGTTGTAAATTCTCAGAGATAATATTTACAGGAAATTAACTCAATTAAGTCCTGGACTTTTTGGCAGCTGTGAGGTGAAGGCTGCTCAAATGACACATGGGTGGCATTCTGTAGAGAGAATCCTACTTCAAAAGACCTTCCTTTTAAAAGTCCATGGCATCTCTGAGTGTTTAATCCACTAGACTGTAATAGCTCATACTGTACATCCAGCTTCAAAAGGTCATGTTTATTTGGCATTGGTAAAGAACGGGTACTGCTTTTTTATTTGCAATATATCTGTCGATCCTCTGCTGTTTCATTGGCACAGCTGAGTTGTGTGTACCAGATTGGGAACATTGTGTCTTGTTCATTTTACCCATAATTATGAGAAACAAGAGCACAATTGTTCGCTTCTTCTTTTGTTAGGGGAATTTAATCCATTGATATTTTGATTGAAGCGTTTAATTGTTCTTTCCATGTTCTTCCTGTTTTTCCACCCTCACTTCTACTCTTGATGTTGACGTGCTTGGGGTCTCCTCGACTTTTTCTGGGGATTCTGTTCTAAATCTTTTGACTTGCATCATTTGTCCTGGGGTATATTGGTAATCTTGTCCCTCTTTATTCCTCTTGATTGTTTTCAGGAACTCATTTGCTTTCTCTTTCGAAGTTATCCATATTTTTTCATTTTTATAGGTCGCCATTAGTCCTTCACCTTTTTCCCATCTGAACCTGATATGCTGTCGTTTAAGTTCCTCTGCTAAGTTTTTGTATTTCCTTCTTTTCTGGATTGTTGATTATGTTCCTTTAGAATAATATTTTTTTTGTCTTTGTAATATGGTGGGGTTTTGTAGCTCTTTTTGAGAATTTCATCCCTGATGTATTTTCTACTGAATTGCACTATAACATCCCTCTCTACTTTGTATTTTTTGGCGTAATTCGTCGATATCCGATACGTCCTGTCTATATTGGTTTCTGCGTCTTCTTCCGGGATTTCCAGTAATTCCGCGGTCATAGCTGTGACTATTTGCCTCAGATTTTCTTGCAATTCTTCCTGAATATTTCTAAATCTTAAGTAATATTCCAGTTCTTTTTGTTCGGCTTGGTCTTGTCTAGCCTCCATCTTTTCTTCTCTAAGTTCTATGTCTTCTAGCTTTTCCTTCATCTTTTCTTGAGTTTTTTCCAATTTAATCATATCTATCTGATTTTTCTTCATGTCCTGTCTCATGACATCCATTTCCTTCTTCATCTCTCCGAGTTCATTAGTAATTTCTCTCCTCATTTTTGCCATTTCCTCTGTTAAATCATTCCTAAGGCTCATCCTTTCGTCTTCCACTATTTTCTGGTATGCGTCTTGTTTTTCTTGGTTTGCTTCCTGTTGTTCTAATATATTTTTTATTTCCTTTAATATTTCCTTTCCTGTTGGGTTTCCAGATGTTGAGCCTCTTCTTTGTTCTGTTTGTTCTACTTTTTCGATTTTTTCGATTTTTTCTGTTTTATTCTTCGGTGTTGTCATGGCTACCCACCTCTCTAAGACTTTTTCTAGATTAATTTTGGCTGTCGTTGTGTGTTCTTTCTTCTGCTCTTCCTCTTCTCCTCTCTTGGTTCCTCTTAATTAATTTATTGGTATTATTATTAATTTAAATTGTTTATTTGATTTTACAATAATTTTATTATGCTACAATTCAGTATTTCCAATCAGATCCAGAAATAAAATAAATAAATAAAAAAGCACTTTCAATTTCAATGTACACTTTCAATCCTGCACAGATCTCTATCTATTTCTCTATACTGTTAATATTATTCTGTCTTCCGTTACTGATATTTGGTTGTATTGTAGGTGTGGTGCTTGTAATAATGCTTGTAATTTATTGTGTGTGTGTGTTGCTTCTTTAATTACATATAGCTAATTGGTCAAGTGCTTCAGTGTGTCTTAATTTCCTATCTTATCTTCTGTGTAACTTAATTCTTTATTTAATACAAATAGTTCAATAGATCTACAGTCTTAAATCAATAATTAATTAGATAAATTAGATGCTTGGTTCCTTTTTCAAAACAATCAGTACCTTAACTCTTACAGAGACTCATTTAATCATTTATTCTTACTTTGGATCTTTCCGTGTAAAGTCTGTTGACCTTTCCTTCTTGCTTCTTTCTCTGGTTGGCCTGGAGCTCTGTGTGCGTCTCCTGTCCCTTCCTCCTGTTTACTTATTTGATTCATTTAATTTATTGATTATGCACGATTTTTTTGTGCATCTTCGTCTCTTCCTTCCTCTCTAGGCCTTCCTCTCTCTCTTCTCCTCCTTGCTGTCCACTTCCGCCTTCTCCCCCTTCCCAGAGTGCCCCGCAAGCTGCCACTTCCGGTGTGTCCTTTTTTCTTCTTCCCGGGGGGGGGGGGAGCGTGCCTCGTGGGTATTCCACTTCCACCTTCTCCCTTCCCCAGAGTGCTCTGCGGGATGTCCCCTCCTTCCTTTCACTTATAGTCCTTTCCTTGCTTCCGGGGGGAGCGTGCCTCATGGATTCTTCAGCGTCTTGCGAGAGAGGAGGCTGTGGTGTTCTCAAGGCCAATATGGCAGGGTAGGTTTCTTACTGTTCTGTCTTTTACTTTTAATTTTTTGGACCCTTCTTCTCTCCTCTCTCCTCTCCTCTCCTTTCCACCCCGCGATTTAGCGGCCTTTTTAAAATTTATTTTATTTAAATTCTTCTGTAATTGTTGTAGATGGTGGTATTTTTTATATTTAGCAATGTTCTTTTTCCCTTCTGCTTATTTTCTTCCTTCTCTCTTCTTTGAATTATTATTTCCCAAATTTTCTCTTTCTTTCTTCTCATTAACTACGGGTCCATAAGGGATGGTATGTTCTACTCACCGCTCTAGATCCTTCTCTCCACGTCCTTAAAATTGGTGGCGTTCGGTCAGCTGTTGTTCCCAAGTCCAGATCCCTGGATGAGATACCCCTGACACGAGCTGCTACCCTCAGATACCCCTTGAGGGGGACCAGCACTCGAGACTGTCGGATTGGGGTGTCCAGGGGTTTTGCGTTACTCAGGCTCTCGATCCAGCCCAAGGGAGAAGGCTTCTTTCGCCTCTGCTCGCAGGTTAGGGTTGACCCTGAGGAGTTCCTCTAGAGTCCAGCCAGCTGCCATTGACACCAAACCAGAAGTATTTAATAGAATTATACAAGGAAAATATGACTTAATAGCACTACAAGAAATTCACATTGCACAAAAACACTCAGCATACACTGTTCAGAAAAAATTAGGCAAAGAATTTTTCTCACTGGCACAAGAAAAGAAAAGAGGAGTAATCCTATATGTAAATCCAAACCTAGACCCACACCTCACATTCAAAGATGAAGAAGGAAGAATAATAGGAGTCACATTAAAAATCGACAACCAAAAAACGCTGGTGTGCAACATCTACGCACCTAACGGACCCAAATAGAAATTTACGCAAAAACTTAGAAATTTAATACAGGAAGAAGAATATGACCATTTAATATTAATGGGGGACTATAATGGGATCATAAATAGCAGCTACAATAAAAAAACAGAGACCAAACAACAGAAAACAACGAACGCAAACCTCCTACCTAAAACACTGGTCAACCTTCTAGAGGATCTAAATCTACAAGACGTATGGAGAATCCATCATCCAGGAGAGCGGGATTTCACATACTTTTCGGCGAGACACAGAAGCTGGACTAGAATAGATATAGTCTTGACCACACACTCACTATCCTCCAAAATAGATAAAATAGAAATATTAACAAGGATAGACTCAGACCATAGCCCAATGGAATTCATCTACAACCAGAAAAGAAGACAAGGAGAGTGGCAACTCAATGATAATCTCCTGAAAGATCAAGAGACTCAACAAATTATTAGAACATATTTAACAAATTACTTCGAAATAAATGAAACAGAGGATGTAGATATTCAGACAATATGGGATGCAGGAAAAGCAGTAATTAGAGGGATTTGTATACAGCAGACTGCTATAAGAAACAAGAAGAGAAACGAACAGATGAGAACAATAACAACAAAATTAAACGAGGCAGAAGGAAAACTGAAACAAGAGCCAAGAAACTCAAAATTGATATACGAAATAGAAGTATTACTTAAGAAAAGGATTGAAGCGGAATCAGAACAGATGGCAAAAAAATTAAAATATGCGAAGCAATCATATTTCTACAATGCAAACAAAGTGGGAACTTGGCTGGCAAGAAAGATTGGAAGAATGAAACAAAAGCAATATATCACGAAGATCATTACAGATAAAAGAGAATATACAAAGGATAAAAATATAATAAACCAGTTTAATGACTATTATGGAGCACTATACTCTAGAGGGGATCCCAAGATGGATGAAATAACTTGCTACTTGGGAAAGCAAAAACTGGAGAAGATCTCTGAAGAACATCAAGAAAACCTGAACAAAGAAATAACGACCCAAGAAATTCAAAATGCTATCAAAAAATTGGACATTTCAAAAACACCAGGACCAGATGGGCAGGACCAGCCGCCTTCTATAAGATGTACGAAAGAGAGTTAATACCCAAACTAAAGAGATTAATGAATCAGGCATTGGAAACGCAAAAAATCCCTAATACATGGAAACAAGCAAAAATAATAATGATCCACAAAGAAGGAGCAGACAAAACAGATGTAAAGAACTACCGTCCTATTTCGTTACTCAATGTGGACTACAAAATCTATGCAAATATAATTGCCGAAAGATTGAAACATTTCCTGAAAGAATGGATTGAAGAAGAGCAAGCCGGCTTCCTACCACAGTGCCAAATTAAGGACAATGTCAGAATAATTGTGAACATCATAGAATATTACGAAAAAAACATAGACAAAGAATGCGCACTGCTTGCACTAGACGCAGAAAAGGTGTATGACCGAATTAACTGGGAGTTCTTTTTAGCACTATTCAAAGAATTAGATATGGGATACCACTTCATCAACTCAATAAATGCAATATATAAGTATCAGGAACCCAAAATATGTATAAATGGATCCACAACAGAAAACATACAAATACTAAAAGGCACCCGACAAGGGTGCCCACTGTCCCCATTGCTCTTCATAATGTCACTCGAAATACTCCTCAACAACATCAGAAAGGATAGCAGACTTAAAGGAACAAGAATAAGAAAACATTCCTATAAGAGCATTTGCGGACGACATAATTTGTATGATAGAGGACCCGATAGAAAATCTAGAAAAGTGGATAAATAAAATTGAAGAATTCGGTGCACTAGCAGGATTTACTATAAATAAAAACAAGACAAAATTACTAACAAAAAACATAACGAAAGAACGCCAGAAAATGCTAGAAGGAAAAAGTGGTATACAAGTGGTGGACAAAATAAAATATCTCAGCATAAACATAACCTCAAAAAATTCACAACTACTGAAAAATAATTATGAAGCAAAGTGGAATGAAATCAACAAAGAGATGGAGAAATGGAAACATTTGAACCTCTCCATGTTAGGGAGAATCTCAGCTATTAAAATGATGGTACTACCGAAACTCCTTTTCTTATTTCAAGCTATCCCAATAATCAGGAATGCGCAAACGATTAAAAAATGGAACAAAGAAATTAGCAAATTCATTTGGAGAGGAAAGAAGCCCAGAATAAAATTTATAAGTTTGATTGACAGTAAAGGAAGAGGCGGATTAGGACTCCCAGACCTACAATTATATCACGATGCATGTGGCCTCATCTGGGTAAAAGGATGGGCTAACTTAAATAAACCAAAAATACTGGCATTAGAAGGTCATGATCTGCGCAGCGGCTGGCACGCATACCTTTGGTATGCTAAAAGGAAAATAGAAAAAAAATTGGCAATCACTTTGTCAGGTCTTCATTAATCAAAATCTGGGAGAGGTATAAAAACAAATTCTATCAAAAAACGCCCCTATGGATCTCCCCATTGGAAGCATCACAAAGAAGAGAGCTTGGATGGGAATGTTGGCCTAAGTATAAAGACATATTAAAAAAAGACAGAGAGGGAATCAAGTTAAAGACACTGGAAGAGATTAAGGTAACATATGGCGAAATCTCATGGTTTCAACATAGACAACCGAACAAAGCTTTTAATAAAGACAAAACAGAAGGATTCAAAAACAAAGAAAAATATTGGGAAAGGATTATGTCATCTGAGAAAAAAGGAATAACCAAATTATATAAAATCCTGCTATACTGGAAAACAGAAAGAAGCAACACAAACAGCTACATAACAAAATGGACAGCCAACCTAGGATATACCATAGGACTGCCGGAATGGGAAAAAATCTGGAAGACAAAATTAAAATGGACTAACTCTTATAGTTGAAGAGAAAACTGGATTAAAATGATGTTTCAGTGGTACCTTACTCCAAGCAAGTTAGCGAAATACTACAAAATCTACCCAAAAGCTGCTGGAAGTGTAAAGACAAGAAAGGCACCTTCTTTCATCTTTGGTGGACCTGTGAAAAAGTCAAAAAAAATTGGATAGAGATCCATGATATAACAACTAGAATATTAGAAATTAGAATAGAAATGAAAGCGGAATATTACCTATTAGGAATTCTAGCCTTTGAGGTGGAGAAGAACAAACTCTTTTTCCATATAGCAACCGCAACTAGCCAGCAAGTGGGAAAATGAGTAATTGCCAATGTTGGGTGACTGGAAATTAAAACTAATGGACATCATGAATATGGACACTTTGACGCAATATATGAGATCGAACCAGACGACTGGCGTGAGCAAAACCGACTGGTCTCCAATCAAGGCATACTTAGAAACAAGTTAAGAATTGATATGATAAGAAGACATTCTAACAGAAGATAACACTAATACTAACAAAGCCATAGGGGAATCAATAAGTAAACAAAAATGCTAACACACTCCATGCCCCACTTTCCAAACCGAGCACATCCCCCCCGTTCCCCTTTAGCTAGAGAGCACCCTCCCACTTTCTTCCCCCCTCCCATACCCCTCTATCCCTCCATAGGATAGGTATATGTCTTCCCTACCCTCTCTACCCTTACTACCCTGATTCTTTTAATTAAAAATAGATATGTCAATGATCTACACCCGTTTGATGTATTGCTAATACAAAACTGCAATAAAAATAATTCAAAAGAAAAAGAAAAAAAGAAACAAGAGCCCAATTGTTCGATTATAGGTAATTTTTCCTTGACAGCAGGCTAGTGACAAAACAAACCAACTACAAAGGCTCTGCTGGTGCTGCCGTTGCTGATGCCATCGTGGCTCCATCTTCTTGAACAAGATCTACATTGAAATTAGAATCCTGCCTTTATTTCTGTGCGAATGCCTCCTGTTTTTACATTTTGAGGAAAGTGAGGGCAAACATTTAAGTCTATCTTATACCTGCCAATTCAAAAATGTTAATTTAGTCATGTACTTTTCAGTAAAATTTGCACAACATGTGTTACTTCTTTCACCTTACAGAAGAAAATATGAGGCAATAATTTCCCCTAAAACACTAATAACTTGCTTTTCACACTTGTAACAGATAAAACAACTGTTTAAAACTCAAAATAGACTTACAGCTGCATTTAGTAAAATTAACTTCTTTTGTAGACTCAAATAAAGTTTTGGAACAAACAAACAAAATCCTTAATGTAACCAATAATTTCCTATGGTGTAATTATAGTTCAGGAAAAGAATGTGCTCCAGCTTTTGTTATAGATTAGATAGAGAGAAAAGCCGCATATAACCATTCAGATTACTCTTCAGGAAGACTTAAATTGTGGAGGTAATAACAGGTAAATACACAAGCCATCCTGCCACATGTCTTCCCAATTTCCTGGCCATTATACAGAACTGTTTTAACACACTGCACTGAAGATCCAAGTATATCCATCTATATTTATCTAGAACTCATGGTGTGATTTTGTAATCGAGTCTTATTAGAATTCTGAATCTGTTCATACAACATGGTTAAAACCCTTTTCAGATCTTTGGCAGTATACCTGTAAAGGTCTGTAGAGCATGTAGTTTACCCAGAGATGATGTGGGTAGGTGTACATATCTCCAGAATCTCAGAAAAGTGGGTTTGGACTGTCACTCTCAGAATCCACCATTAGTTGGATTTTCTGGGATTTGTAGCCCAAACAGAGCTAAAAGAAAATTCTATCCCAGGTTTCCCCTGGAATTTAGCTATGTCTGGAAGGACCCTCAGAAAAGCAAAGAGAGATCATCTTTCGGAAGCATCTTTGATGGAGATAAGGCATCCTTCTCTTTGGCTGCTCCTAGATTGTGGAGTGTTCTTGCATGCTAGGTCAGGTATTACCCCTCTTCATTGTCTTTATATCAATGGGAAAATTTGAGAATATGTTTGACAGCTTATTAGCTTCTGAACAGGCATGTAGCCGGGGCTCGGGGGGCTTCAGCCCCCCCCCCCCACGAAATTTTCATGGTGGTTCACAAAAAGGCCTTACTGGTGCATTATTTAAACTGTTGTGTTTATTCATATCATGATCTGATCACCATACTCAATATATCCCATATGCATGGGGGTATTGGGGTAATGATACAAAAGGTTTGCTAGGCTAGACCCTCTTTCACTCAGCCCCCCCAAAACTCAGCCCCCCCGAACCCCCCCTTGAAAAAAATTCACACCCCCCCCCCGAAACGAAATCCTGGCTACGGGCCTGCTTCTGAAGAAGGTATTTTAAAACATTTTCTTTTTAATTCAAGATATTACCACTTATCTGTTTTCCTTTGGTCACAATAGGACCATTATACAAGATTAATAGCCATTATCAGTTCTAGAGATCTATTGTTCAGTTTTTTATAGGTCATGTGAATGAGAAACAGAGGCTGCATTATGTAACTCAGGGCCTATAAAAGGAGGGCTAAATTCCTAGTAGATAATTTCTGTTAAGGTCTTCATAGAGCATCAAAAATTGCAAAGAAAGTGAGTGGATTAATTTATCTCTTATTTATTTATTTATTTATTTATTTATTTATTTATTTACGACATTTATATCGTATATTGTATGTCTATATATTCACAAGATATATAGACATACAATATATTATATTATTAGCATAGTACAATATCAGTATTATATATTACTATATTATACTATACCATTATATTATAATATTATTAGTAATATCACATGTAATATAAGCATATATAATTATAATATCATATTAGTAGTAGTAGTATATTGTATTACATTATAATATTATAAATATTATATGTATACACAATTATTATGTGGCAGATATTGGAGAGAAACTGATAAACAATATGGCGGCTGCTACCAAATCCATATAAGAATGGATCAACTTGCATTGTTCTCAACAAATTTGATTAATTGCAAACAGGCTAGATCTTCCTTAATCCAGTCTTTACCATCTTTAGCTGATGTTCACATCTTTCTGTGCTTACCTTATAATTACCTATGACTTTAATACCTTGTTGTTGTTGTTTTTAAAAAGCAGTATAATATGTTACTCTCTTGATCTCGTTATTTAACGCTTTCATTAAAATGCAGCTGGGAAACTATTCCCTTGAAGATTTTGTTGACAAAAATAAAATTGAATTTCTGTACTTTAAAAAATGATGCTAAAAATGGGGGGAAATGTGCATGTCAGGTTTATAACACAAGCAGTTATGAACATGATAGGTTCTGTAGGTTTGTTCTTAAGTTGAACTTGTGTGTTAGTCAGAACAGGTACATTTTTAAGTGTAACTCCAAATACACACACACAAAAGATTTGGATAGCATGGGGAAGGGTTAACATCCCTATGGTGTTTGTGTTGTTGTCTGTGCCCCTGCTCAGAAGATTTTATCTCACTTTCTGTCCCAGTGATCATTGAATTTTATCAAATGTGTCTTGTTAAGGAAATCAGCTTCAGTTGAAATACGTTTTCCCCATGATAATTCTTTCAGGGGTGAATTTCTCTTCCTAGAGGTAGATTTCTCTCACTTCCTGTTGTGTTCTCCCCCCTCCCCTGCCTATTTGTAACTATGAGTCATTTGTAAGTCAGATGTTTGTACCTCTGGGACTGCCTGTACAAATGGGGGGAGACCTGCACTGTGATACCCTATTCTATGGAAGTGGGACAACGGTTTTTCCCCCTGGTGATAATATCCTTTTCATATTTGCCTGACATAGCATTGAATCAATGGAATTTATCATCAGGACAGAATTGCCAAAATACATTCTTTTTTTTTTTTTTTTAAAGAATTTTATTAATTTTTATATAGATTACAATGAAAGAGTGAGGACAATAAAGTATAGGAAAGCGAGGAAGTGAAGAAAAAAGAAGAAAAAAGAAGAAGCAAAGAAGTATGCTAAAATCCCAAATAACCCCTAAATTTTTTTAAAAAAAATTAACTACAAAAATACACAAAAAATCCACAAAAAAGAAAAAACCAAAAACAAAACAAAAAAGTGACTTCCATTCCATCTTCTTGGATCATATCTACTTATTATTCAAAAATTTAAAATAAGTTCAAAAATAAATTGTCTCTCTTGTTTCTTATTTTCCCAAATTGTCCAGATATTCATGGAGATTATCCCAATTCGTTCTTCTTAGTATCATACCTGTATTTTTCTTCAACAAAAAAGTCAATTCATCCATTCTTTGCACTAGAGCAGGGGTCTTCAAACTTTTTAAGAAGAGGTCACAGTTTCTCAAACTGTTGGAGGGCCGGATTATAATGTGGAAAAAAAGAATGAATTCTTTTTTGCATGTATCTTATTTGTAGTGCAAAAAAAAACCCACTTAAAAACAATACAATAATTAAAATGAAGAACAATTTTAACAAATATAAACTTTTTTTAGTATTTCAATGGGAAGTGTGGGCCTGCTTTGGCTGATGAGATAGGATTGTTGTTGTTGTTGTTGTTGTGTGCTTTCAAGTCGTTTCACTTAGGTTGACCTTGAGCGAGGGCCAGGTAAATGACCTTAGAGGGCCGTATCCGGCCCTCAGGCCTTAGTTCAAGGACCCCTGCACTAGAGTGTACAAAAAATGGAGTCCACTCCCTAGCTCTTTTAGGCAACATTGGGGGGGAAAATTGTTGTTTCTTTTGGTCTGCATATGTTCAAATTCTGAAACAGCAATAGTCACTAGTTGGGTGTTCTGGGAATTATCATTCAAAAAGCAATTTTTTCCCAAGTAAAACTAGAAAGTCAGTGCAAGTCAACAGCTAGTTTTCATTTCACTGAAGTGCAAGGCAAATTAGTTTGCATAAGCTAAGAATGTCTTAACTTTTTCGTTTCTCTGCTTTCAATTCTTTCCACAGAGTAAACCACAAAGCAATGTTGCAGCTTCTAACATTTTGTGCTTTAGTTTTGTGTGTATCTCCGGCAAGAACTCCCAGGCCAGTAACACAGAAAGTTGTACAGACCTGGCACCGGAATGCCTGTTCACTGGTTGTTTGTGCACCAGCTGAGAGAGGCTTACCAGGGACAGATGGGAAAGATGGATTCCACGGACCAAAGGGAGAAAGGGGAAAACAAGGTATGGAAAAATATAACTTTGTGATGGTCTGTACTGAGATAAGCAACTATAGTCAGGTTGAGGACCATTTTCAGGTTTTTCCTTATTTCTTTTGTTAACTGGAATGTTGAATATTTTTAAACTGATTAAAAATAATTAATTGTAGTCATTAAAAATAATTTTCAGTAAATATTAATGTAATGAAATTCCTCATAAAAATAGTATTTTTCTTTCTGGTGAAAAAATAACATTGTCTTTATTTACAATTTTTTGCTTTAATGGGAGTTGTGTACCACTAATCCCAGTGAATGTGGAGGGCTGACTATAGTGTATGTGTTCCAAGCTCCAATCTTTGTTTTTGGTACTCTACTGTGGATTTTTCTCTCAGTGCTCCACTTTCTTCCTCTTCCTTGGCCAAAGAGCTAGCTATGGAGGGTGCATGAGAACATTGTCCTTCCAGAACATGAATTTTCCCTCTCCTTAAGAAATAGACAAAGTATGGTGGTGGTGGTGGTAGTAGTGATTATATTCATTTAATATATTCATTTATATCACACATTACTCCCAACAATGTGACTCAAGTTGTCTAACACTGCTTAAAATTATACAGACATTTAAATACTACATAAGAACTTTGGTAAATGTAAAAGTGAAAATTTTAATTAGAAATAATTTAACATATATAGTTAAAACATAATTTTACCATTATTTTTTAGGGATGGGGTTGTGGATTGCATTTGCCTCTTAGATTATACCTTCTTCACTCTGGGTTTAAACTCCAAAGGTTCTAACGTCAGTTAGTAAAGAAATTAGAATACTGCAAACCATGAAATTTCTGAGATGTTGCACTTGAAAGGTTTTATAAATATAACTCCTCCTCAAAAGAATATACAATTGCAGACTTAATTAGATGTCGAAACAATAATAGGTTATGTTTAAAGGTTAGTATTTGGAGACCAGTGTCACAGGGATGACTGTATTTCCAGAAAATCTTTCAATTTTTATTGATACATACATTCTGAGTTTCACTTAGTGTATTTAATTCTGGGGAACTGACTCTGGGGTAGACAACTACCCAAACCATCAAGGGATATTTTAACTTGCCAGCAAGTGTATCATATGTGCATTATTCATTAGTAAAAGAAAATGGAGTCATGCCTCAAGGTGCTTAATAGAGAAATGATTTATTAGCAAAAAGCCTAACACATTTTGAATGAAAATATTGTCACATTTTACACAGCCTATGCTCTGTACACGGGAGCCCCCGATGGTGCAGTGGGTTAAACTGCTGAGCTGTTGAGCTTGTTGACTGAAAGGTCACAGGTTCAAATCCGGGGAACGGCATGAGCTTCCGCTGTCAGCCTCAGCTTCTGCCAACCTAGCAGTTCGAAAACATGCAAATGTGAATAGATCAATAGGTACCACTCCGGTGAGAAGGTAACGTCGCTCCATGCAGTCATGGCGGCCACATGACCTTGGAGGTGTCTATGGACAACGCTGGCTTTTCAGCTTAGAAATGGAGATGAGCACCACAACCCAGAGTCGGACATGACTGGACTTCATGCCAGGGGAAAACCTTTACCTTTTTAATGCTCTGTACATAGTCATACAAATTTGAAATTTAAACTCTGAAATTTCTGGATCTGAAACTTTCATATCATGTAGTAGATTTTAAAAAGGTTTTCTTAGATCAGTAAGTTACCACATATTTTATATAGTTCAGGTTTTTTTCAGTGACCAGGAATATGGCAATGGTTGCACCCCAGTTTTTGTGTATACATATATGAGTCTTCTCTCCCCCCCCCCCCCCCCGTTTATTAATAAAAAATAAACTTGAATCTAGACACGGGAGCTGTGTTTTATCATTAGGGGGTTTTTTTTGTTTTTTGCAAAATACCTTGTTTCACGTGCAAACATCGCTTACTTTGTAAAAGAATTTTTGTGTAAAAACAAGTTTTTACAAATGAAATTTCTCAAACAATTTACAGAGGGTGAAAAAAAACACATAAGACTAGCTGTTCTCTCTTAGGGTGTCTGATGTGCTGAGCCTTCATTTCTGTCTAAAGGGGGAAATATGTGTTAATAGCTTTTATATCCCTAATGACATCCGGTGACCATGCTATTTAGAAGTGATAGGATCTGTAGACCAGCACATCTGCAAGGCACCAGCTTGGAGAAGTCTGAAACAATAAAGCTATCCATTTTATCTATCTGAACCTCAATTAATTTGAGATAATTTACTTAGTTTTTTCCCCTGTGACTATTAGAAAGTATCTCTCATTTGGAGTGATTTCCTTCCCTCCCCCGATAAATATGGCTGCAGGTCCCAAAGGAAATGCTGGAGCCAAAGGTCCACAAGGTCCTCCTGGCCCCAAAGGAGATCGAGGACCAGTGGGTGAAAAGGGATCAAAAGGAGATGTAGGAGCCAGAGGTAAGTGATAAAAATATACTATTACATCAAAGGTAAATACTTTAGTTAATATATTTTACATCCCCAATATATCACAAATAATTGGCCAACTAAACATTTTGGTGCCTCAAATGTTAGCCCAGCTTCTAGGTATATTTGACTGGTTGATTTGAAAAATGGCACCAGTTTTCCCCTATCAGCTCTAGTTTTTGAGATACAGAATATATCCCATATACCAGTCACAATCCGCTCACCCATAAAAAAATCACAGTAACCATGATGTGGTCTATCCAATGCAATTTTCTGAGTCAGTGTCCCAAATAACCCCAGAAATAGGCCTGAAAACCAAGACACCAAGATTTTTAATAGGCTGTGTTATTCCTCGGATCAAGCACATTTAGTGATCTAGAAAACATTAGGACAGACTTTAAAAAAGCAAAGTAGGTATTTGAAAATATGTCACTAGATGATGATATTTGCAGTCATTTGAATGTAGTAATTAGCTTTGAGGACTTTAAAAAAATATGCAAATCAGAATCGACAAATACACAGAAGACCAGTCTCTTTTTTTCTACATGTAGAGCTAACAACAATCTAGCTGTAGAATTTGCTGTTGTTTGCTTCTGTCAAGTTGATTTTGACTTATGGTGAGACCATTGATGTCAGATTAACAGTCATTAACAGTCACGGTGTCAGTGTTATAGAATCCTGGGATTTGTAATTTGGCAAGTACAGCCTTCATGATTTCATTGGCATGGAGTCACAGCAGTTAAAGTAGAGTCAAACTATATCAATTTTACACTATAGTGGCACTGCTAGGGGGAGTTCAGGCTTGGATTTCTCTAGGACTTATTAAATAGGCTTTTTCGCAGTCCATGGTAACTTTAGAACTATTTTCCAACACCACACTTCAAACGAGTTGATTTTCTTTCTGTCAGTTTTCTTCCTTATCCAACTTTCACAACCATATATAGACATGGGAAATACAATGGAATGGACAATCCTAACAAGGACTCTTGAATAGTTTATATAGTTTCTTCATTTAATTTTTAAAACTCTTACACAGGGTTACAAGGAGCAACAGGACCACAAGGACCTGAGGGGAGGACAGGCCCTCCTGGATCAAAAGGAGATAAAGGCTCTACGGGAGAAAAGGGGACAAAGGGTGACAGTGGTCTCTCAGGTAAGATTAAGTGGGATATCTTTAACATCTAAGGAAAATACTTGGGGGAAGGTTAAATACTGGCCCTTTGAAACTCAGGTGCTTTACAGAATTTGAATGAAAGAGATTGGCTTACAAGTTGTAACTTATATTCTCTGCAAGGCCTAACAATTTTTTTAAAAACTGTTCCACTCCATTGATAATAGACTTATGTACAGCTTCATCAGTAAAATTATAGATCCCAGTGTAGATATCACTTGAATATCTGGAATCATGGATAATGTGTATCTCCAAGGTACAAAAGTTTTATTTGAAAGATAGCAAACACATAGATGTTCAGCCCTACCATTGGAAAACAGGCAGAAATTGTTGAATTTGCTGATACATTTTGCCTGTAAAGATGGATTGGAGTATACGCCTAGATTGCTATATGTATTGTGAGTGTAAGAATGTTGCAATTTAAACAAACAAAAATGTGTTGAGGCAGCAATGTGAAAAATATATTTACCACCTCAGGATGCTACAGTACTATTTCTTCCAGATGTTGATTACTCTATCCTTCCGCAGAGGTCAATCTATTGAAAAACCGAGTCATTGCCCTTGAGGGACAGCTAAACGCTCTGCAAGCCAGTTTCTCCAAGTATCAAAAAGGTAAAGTATTAAACTAATAGTGGAATGGAAATGAGAGTGTTAGTAGAATAGGGTTACTGCATAAATGTAATTATCAATAAGATTGGAAAAACTTAATTACCGTATATACTTGAATATAAGCCGAGTTTTTCAGCCCCTTTTAGAGAGCTGAAAAAGCCCCCCTTGGCTTATATTCGGGTGAAGGAGAAAAAGCTGAGAAAAAAAGGCTCTGACGCTGGCTGGTGGAATCCCTGGTCTTGTCTTCGCCCCCACAGCTGCATCTGCAGAGAAGCTGCGCGTGGGGCAAGTGAAGGGGAAATGGAGGCGTGCACCTCCCTCCCTGCACATCTTGCCATGCACGCACACATGCACGCACGCCTCCATTTCTTCCCCATTCAACACGCATGCAGCCTCTCTTCCTGCTTGTCTTACTGTGTGCACGGAAGAAAGAGAGACTGCATGTGCATTGAATGGGGAAGAAATGGAGGCATGCATGCGTGCACGGCAAGACATGCAGGAAGGGAGGTGCACTCCTCCATTTCTCCCCCCATTCGTCCTGTGCACACACAGCAAGACAAGCAGGAAGAGAGGCTGCATGCGCGTTGAATGGGGAAGAAATGGAGGCATGCACCTCACTCCCTGCTTATCTTGCTGTGTGCGCGGAAGGAAGAGAAGCTGCATGCGCGTTGAATGGGGAAGAAATGGAGGCATGCATGCACGCGCGGCAAGACGTGCAGGAAGGGAGGTGCACTCCTCCGTTTCTCCCCCCATTCGCCCTGTGCACACACAGCAAGACAAGCAGGAAGAGAGGCTGCATGTGCGCTGAATGGGGAAGAAATGGAGGCGTGCGTGCATGTGTGCGTGCATGGCAAGATGTGCAGGGAGGGAGGCATGTAGGGAGTGAGGTGCACACCTCCGTTTCTCCCCCATTCACCCTGTGCGCAACCTGTCTTGCTTTCCAAACAGCAACCCAGCTGGGTTGCTATGCGGAGAGCAGAGGGCACGTGCATGGCGAATTGGGGGAGAAACAGAGGTGTGCACCTCCCTCCCTGCTTCTCTTGCTGTGTGCGCGGAAGGAAAAGAGGCTGCATGCACGGTGAGTGGGGAAGAAATGGAGGCATGCGTGCATGTGCGGCATGACGTGCAGGGAGGGAGGTACATAATCCGTTTCCCCTTCACTTGCCCCGCACGCAGTTTCTCTGCTCTCCTGTTCGCTGCGTATGCAGTCTGTCTGCCAGCTAGTTTGCTATGATATCTAATTTTGAAATTAACCAGTACCAGCTGCATTTCTCACCCTCGGCTTATACACAAGTCAATATGTTTTTCCGTTTTTTGTGGTAAAATTAGGTGCCTCGGCTTATATTCGGGTCGGCTTATACTCGGGTATATACAGTACTTCACATTTCTGTTAGAAGGAAAAATAAGTATGAGTCAATTGGCCCATCTGCACTAGCTACTTCACCATCTCATCACACAAGGTGATTTTAGCATGCCAGGATGCTGTCCGGATGCTTCTTCCTTGGGCCCCATGCTGTCCATCACACAACATTTGGCAACTTCTAGCAGGGCTCCGTGGAGGAAGCACCCTGATAGGATGGTGGATGCTTACCTTGGAGAGCCAATGGGACAGCGCAGGGGGTGGGAGAGGGAGCCACACGACAATGGTTCCCCATCTGGGATAGGGAATTGTCAGATGTGGGTGAGGCAACATATGGGCTACTGGGATTGCCCCGCTGTCCCACCGATTCACCATGGAGGGTGGCAGATTGTCTATGCGATGAGGTCCTTACTCTGAGAGTGGTCTGGAGCAGCAATACTACAGCTTGACGTCAGAGGTGGATACACTGCTTATCTGTGTTCTATATCATCCAGTGAGACAAAACCAATTTGGCTCTTCTGGATGTTCACCCTTAACTGGCTAGTTGTCCCTGTCAGCAATGAAGCTAACCAGAGAGCTCCAGAAAATGCCTGGCTTTTACCTGACATCTTTGCTGACATCAATAAAAGCACCCACTCTTTCTCCTTGGTCATGCATGTGGCTCACTGGTATCAGTAAAGGTGATTGCCAATGGCCATGAGCTCTCCAAAATTCTCCAGCCAGCTGCCACTGTGACAGAGCCCCAATTATCAGAGTGCAGGGAAGGGGCATGATCCTGCTGGGCCATATGGACAGTGGACCGGTTCACATTAGAGTCTAGCTGTTGACAGTAACACAAGAGTGCAGTGTGGAGCTTTAGAGCTTTGCTGAAACTCTGGCACAGTCCTCAAATTTTCATGGTGGGGTAAAAATGGAAGTCCCTGGACATTCTCTATATGTCCTGGAGCAGGCCATAGGGCTCCGTAATTATTAGGCCTGAGTAACAACGGAAAAATTTGTTTCTAAAATCGATTCGTTTTTGGGGTTTTTTTGCGTTTCGATATTTAAAAGAATTCCGAGATTTTCCTTAAAAAAAGTTCGATATTTACGAAATTTCATAAATGGTAAAAAAATTACAAATCAATAACAAAACGATAACGAATCGATTCGTTAATGGCGGCCGCGATCGCGCAATATGCTAAAAAAAACTTCTGAAGCTTCCCTCTCCCTCTGTTGTTGACTGTTGGTGTGATATTATAATTTTTTTTCACTAATTAAACAAAAAACAACTATAAAACTTGCCCCAGACATGCGGAAATAATAACGAAACGACCTCAAACCAATAACGAAACGAATACATAACGAAATACAAAGCATTTATGAAACGAATTGAAAAATTCGTTTCGTTTTTAAGTTGCTCCGGAATGGTTCGTTATCGCTTCGTTAGCAAAAAAAATAACGAATTTTTAACGAATTACGAATTGACGAAACGAAACCGCCCAGCCCTAGTAATTATACTGTCATTCAAGGGCCTGTCTAGCCTGCCCAAAACCAAAAGTTCAACCAGAAGTTACTCCTGGACATTGAAACAATGTCCAGGAAAATCACATTTCCCAACTACCTTACCATCTTCTCTTTCTCTAACTCTTATAACCTCATATATCCCCTTGCAGTTTCTCAAGCCGCTCCTGGAACAAGATAGATAGATAGATAGATAGATAGATAGATAGATAGATAGATAGACACACATATACTTTTCTTTATATTATTGACACCAAACAGGAAGCACCTTGTTAAAAGCTACAAAATTCAATTTCCCAGAACGGCAACTCCTTGGTAGCTCATAGGAAATGTGAGGCTTGTGAGCTAAATGTGGAGCTCCCTTGGCAACCCCGGGGTCTCCCAAAGCTTAAAAAGAATATACAGCCAAACAGAAAATATTTTCTTAGTATATTAGTTTAGGACACTGATTCAGAAAATTGTATTGGATAGACTGCATCAGCTGGGTGATGTAAGTGGCATACAGCTTTCTGCAGGGCATGTAAGACATACCTGTTTCGACAGGCCTTTGACTTTTGATATTGTTGATATTGATATTGCTGTTTTTAAATTGTATTAGATTTTAGCCATTCTTGTAAGCCACTCCAAGCCCCAGGGAAGTGGTGGCATATAAGTTTGAATAATAAATTAATAAATAAACTAGTGCCATGTTTGGAACCAGCAGGCCAAATGTGTGTTGCCCAGTGGTAACACTGATTTTCAGACAATGTTTTTGTCAGAGTGCGACAGAACTCTGGAGGTTAGAAGAATTGACACTTTGAGACTTCAGTAAAAGCAAACATTTAGCTTTACTGAGCAGAGCAAATATACAGCGCACATTCACCAAACAGACAGGAACAAGACAAAAGACACACCGAAGTAAGAAGGATGAACGAAACCTTATCTCAGGATCCTCCCTATGCGTTCCAGGCATGCTCAGGGTCACATTTTCACAGTTCATTAGAAGCATGACTGATTAACCCTTTCAGTGTCAATACACTCTTTGCTAAAGGAATCAGGTTACATTCACAAGCATTACACAAAATTACATTCAAACATTCACATTATACTAATCTTACATTAACAGTTTTCTTATCACTCCCACCCCCACCCCAAAAAAATGCAGTGACCACATCAGGAACTAGCCACATCCCTGCTATTTATAGCCATAGTTATGAAGTGGTTTGCAAACCTCTGAACTCAGTTTTGCATCTCTATCTTTTCTATGGTGGATATATTTTAGAATCAATATATTGCTATAGAACATTTTTCAAAGAGACACGGATGTCTTTATTCCATATTTTACCTATTGCAAGCTAACAGTCATATCAGTCTTCTCAAGCTGACCACTTACTCAAGTTCTGTTTTTCAAATTGCTTTTCTTTTTCGCTGTTACTATATTTTCTAAAATTAAAATGCATATAGGCAAGCTACAGATTACTAAATATGAAATTAATTAACAAAGGCTATCTAAATGTAATTTTAAAAGTTTACAATAAAATGGAATTAATGAGCTCAGAGATGTTCGAGCATAACAATAAGCCAGAATTCTTTGAAGCAAAACCAAGTTTACTATCACATACACACCCAAACAAAGACTGATCATCCTCCCTGACATAGAAACTCCCACTTTTTTCTTTCAGTTACAGCATACCCAGGTGGCCAAATTGTTGGCAATAAAGTCTTTGCAACCAGTGGCTATGAAGGCAACTTTGATGATCTGAAGCGGAGGTGTCAGGAGGCAGGTGGCCAGCTGGCTTCCCCGAGGAATGCTGCTGAAAATACAGCAGTCCATCAAATTGCTAGTCTACATAAAAAGCGAGCATTTCTTGGGATAACCGACATTCAAACAGAGGGGACATTTAAATACTTGAACAGTGAGACCATTGTTTACTCCAACTGGATTACAGGAGAACCCAATAATTATAATAATAACGAGCATTGTGTTGAAATTCGTTTGGATGGCAAATGGAATGACTTACCTTGTACGGATAAGGCCCTAATCATCTGTGAATTTTAGGCCAATCTATTTACAGTTGACCCATAAATGTTAATTTTATTGGTAGGAATCAAAATAAAATGATTACCATATTATTTATCTTTCAGTGAGATATGATGTTAGTGTGTGTACATGATTAATGTAGACATTGAGGACTAACAACAGTAGCAGTACTCATCTATGCACAAATCTGGAAAAATTAAATGGATAAGCTAACCAAAATGGAAAATCGAGTAATTAAAACATTTGAGCTTTCAGAAATGGATAAGCTAACCATGCTTTTTAAATTGTTTTTATTGCAAGTAAAAGATTGCTCCCTAAAGAAAGGAGCTTCCAGTAGACTTGGAGTAATAGTACATATTTTGTCTTATTACCTAAAAAGAGTGGGAACAATGTGTTTAGTAAAGTTGGAAATTTCACTGGAAAACCTGGCAAACGTGATAAAAAGATTAAGAAAAAAGAAAAAACGGGGGGGGGGGGGGGGGGGTAGAGGGATGAAAAGAACTCCCAGGACTCCCCAGGTTGTGGAATCCTATTTCTTTTTTTTTTAACTTCATTTTTTATTAGAGTTTCCAATGTTATAGGGTTACAGGGAAAGAGTGAGAACAATATCGAGATAGTATAAAGTGAGAAAATTTGAAAGATAGAGATAGGGAGAGAGAGAAAAGAGCAAAAATAATAATAATAATAATAATAATAATAATAATAATAATAATAATAATAGTAAAAATATAAAAAGAAAAAAAATAAAATAAAATTGTTGACTTCCATTCTGGGGGTATGTTGCTTTCCAACCTTCTTTTTATTTTCTTCCTTAGTTATCTTCTTTCTTCTTCTCATCAATATATTTTTCCAAGAGAGACCAATCTGTCTCTCGAATAGGGTTTCCTGAATTCTTCCTTAACAAAAAAGTTAGTCTGTCCATGTCCTTTATTTCTAGTATTTTAGTTAGCCAACTCTCCATATCTGGGATTTCTCCCAATTTCCAATATTTAGCATAAGTAATTCTTGCCGCAGTCGATAAATATGTCAATAATATATCCTTATTCTGGTCTAAATTAATAGCCAAATCCGTAATGTTTAATAAGTAGTACTCAGGCTTTTTTAAGTATGTGATTTCTAAAATTTTCTGTGATTCCGTATGTATTTTTTTCCAAAATTCCTGCGCTTTTTTGCAGGACCACCACACGTGGTAGTAACTGCCTTCCTCTTCTTTGCATTTCCAACATTTATTTTCTCTACTCTTATACATTATACTTATTTTTTTTGGTGTAATATACCACCTATGTACCATCTTCCATAGGTTTTCTTTCAAATTTGTGGCGTATGTGTACTTAATTTTTTTATTCCAAAGTGTGTCCCACTCCCTTAAAAGGATTGGCCTTCTCACATTTTGGGCCCATCTAACCATACAATTTTTGACCGTTTCTGTTTCCGTTGCCCAGTCCAGTAGTTTACTATAAATCTTAGATGTCAATTTTTTCTCTGTGTTTAGTAGTTTCTCCCATTCACTCTCTTCTAAACAAAAACCTATTTTCTTATCTTGTTTGTAGTAACTGCATAATTGCATATAGTTTAACCATGATATATTTCCAAAATCTTTTTTCAAATCATCATGTGGTTTCAACGTCTCCGTATTTTTAATCAACAGATCTTTATATCTTGGCCATTTTTGCCATCCTAGCAATCGTCTTTGATTTGCCTCAATGGGAGACACCCAAAGAGGAGTTTTAGAGTAGAAGTTCCTTTTATATTTTGACCAGGTTCTTAATAATACCGACCTTATGAAGTGATTACCAAACCCCTTTTCTTTCTTTTCTTGGTCATACCAAATATAGGCATGCCAGCCTTTTCTCAGTTCCCAACCTTCCAGCGAGAGTAATTTTTCATCCGAGAGTTTCATCCATTCCATTGTCCATGCTAGCACATTTGCTTCATGATATAGTTTTAGGTCAGGGAAGGCTAAGCCTCCCCTGTTTTTTTTTGTCTATTAAAACAGTATATTTTACCCTTGGTCTTTTGTTACCCCAGATGAACTTCAGTAGGTCCTTATTCCATTTCTTAAATGTTTCTATATTCCTTATGATAGGAATGTTCTGGAAAAGAAATGTCAATTTAGGAAGAACATTCATTTTTACAAGGGCCACACGTCCTAAAAGGGAGAGATTTAAGTGTTTCCATCTGTCCAAATCCATGTTTATCTCTTTCCAAAGAGACTCATAATTGTTCTTAAGCAATTGATTATTTTTTGCTGTGATCCAGATTCCCAGATACTTCAGCTTTTTTGTTATACTTAAACCTGTCTGTTTCGAAATTAACTCTTGTTTCTTTTTATCTACATTCTTTGTTAATATCATCGTTTTGCTTTTGTTCAATTTAAAGCCCGCTAAATTCCCATAATCCATAATTTTGTTTATCCATCGTGCTAAGTGTTCCGCTGGATCCTCAATAATACCAATCACGTCATCGGCATATGCCCTAATTTTAAATTCATATTTTCCTAACTTTGCTCCTTTGATTTCTTTGTCTTCTTTTATCCCTTTAATCAGAATTTCCAATGCCATAATGAAAATTAGTGGGGAAAGGGGGCATCCCTGTCGTGTCCCTTTGTGTATTGTAAATTCTTCCCCCATCTTGCCATTGACTGAAATTTTGGCTTTCTGTGTGTTATAAATCGAATTTAGAGCATTGCCGAAACCATACCCCATATCTAATTCCTGGATTAAGACTTTAAAAAAGTCCCAATTGAGGTTGTCGAACGCTTTTTCGGCATCAATTGCCAAAAAAGCTACTTCTTTTTGATGATTTAGTTCATAGTGTTCAATCAGGTCCAAAACAGTTCTAATGTTGCTTTTCATATGTCGGTTTGGCAGGAATCCCACCTGTTCTTCACCAATCCAATCTTTCAAGAAATCTTTAAGCCGTGAGGCTAGTATATTTGTAAAAATTTTATAGTCAGTATTCAGGAGGGATATTGGTCTATAATTCCTGGTATCAGTGGGATCCGTTCCTTCTTTGTGGATTAGAGTTATCTCTGCAAGTTTCCAAGAGTCTGGTATTATTTGCAATTGAAGTGCCTCATTCATAATTTTTTGTAGTAGCGGACTTAACTCCTGTTTTAGGACCTTGTAAATACCCGCCGTGTATCCATCCGGGCCAGGGGCTTTACTAGGATCCATTCTGTTTATTGCTTTATCTATTTCCTCTAATGTAATTTCTCTATTTAGTTTTTCTCTTTGTGCCTCATTTATTTTATCTAATCTCATTTTGCTTATGTATGTTACTATATCTTCTTTTGAAATATTGTCTTTTCTGTATAAGTTTTTATAGAAGTTCTGAAATTCCTCCAAAATATCTTCATTTTTTGTAATCGTTTTGTCTCCTATTTTCAATTTCGTTATTTGAAATTTTTGTTTCTTTTTTTGTACTTGTCTGGCTAGCCACCTCCCGGGCTTGTTAGCGTTTTCAAAGTGTGATTGTTTTAGAAATTTGATTTGTTTTGCTTGATGTTCTAATTCTAAGTGATTTTTCTTTTGTTTAAGCTCCGCCAGTAATTTAATTAGTGACGTTTTTTGGGGGTTTAGTTTCAGATCTTTTTCGTTAAGAAGTATTTGTTTTTCTATCTCTTTCATCTCTAGGTTTTTCATCCTATTAATGTTTGCATTTTGTTGAATTAGATGTCCTCTCAGGACCGCTTTCATAGCGTCCCATACAATTTGGGGCTTAGTTTCCTCTATTTGATTTATATTTAGATAGTCTTTAACTATTTCTTTGTATTTCTTTATATCTTGCTCCTTTTTAATTAGATTTTCATTAAGTCTCCACTTTCTAGTTCTTATTTCTTTGTTGATGATCAGTACTATTGGACAATGGTCCAAAATATCCCTCGGGAGGATATTTATCTCGTCTGTTCGTGTAAAAAGGGTTTTAGATGACCAAACCATGTCGATCCTCGACCAAGTGCCGTGTCTATTTGAATAAAAGGTGAAGTCCTTTTTCCCTTCATTTTTCGCTCTCCACACATCCACTAACTCCATTTCCTTTTTCATTTGAATTAGATTTTGTGGTAAAGTAGTGTATCCATCCTTTGACTTTTTATTTTTCTGTTTCTTGGATTTATCTTCCTCACTATTTAGTACTCCATTAAAATCGCCTACAAGTATCAATTCATCGAATACGGTATTCAACAGTTTTTCTTTAAGAGTTTTTACAAATGCTTTTTTAGGGCCATTCGGGGCGTAAACATTACATATGAGTATTTTTAAATCTCCCGAGGAGATCATAACTCCAAGAATTCTACCCTCTTGGTCCTTAAATTCTAATCTTGAGTCTAATGTGTCCTTAATATATGTTGCCACCCCTCTTTTTTTCTTCTCCATTGACGAGCAATATAGTTTCCCTAATTTATTGTTTACAAGATGGGGTATATGTCTTTGGGATATGTGTGTTTCTTGTAGGGTAATAATATCATATTTTTCTCTGCTTAATTTGGTAAATAATTTTTTGCGTTTTTTTGGTGAATTAAGACCATTCACATTATTATTGTAACATTTTATTTGTTGATTATTCATTGTCATCAGTTGTTGCTTTATCTGGCTCACTTCCTGTGTCGTCTCTGTCCTCGTCCACATTGCTTAACGATGAGGCTCCCTGTTCCGTAGTTTCACCTCGATCTTCCATTTCTAACGATTCTGGCCTTGGTCTTTTCTTCTGTTTCCCTCCCCTAGGGGAGGGACCCTTTTTCTCTTTCATTAATTTGTCATAAAAGGCTTTAGCTTTATCTTCTGTGGTAATCCAATATTTCTCATCCTTGTATGTCGTCATTATCCCTTCGTTGCGTTCCCAGCGGAACCTGATCTGTCTTTTCTTTAATTCTTCTGTTAAGAAGTAATATTTTCTTCTTCTATTTATCACCGTTTGCGGGTATTCTTTCAACATTACAACTTTTGTTCCTTTAAATATTGTTGCTTTTCTGTTGTTTTTGTATAGGATTTCATCTCTCAGTCTACGTTTTGTCAGCTGAACTATTACATCTCTTGGAGTATTATTTGTTTTCGAATAATTAGTTGTAATTCTATATATCTTGTCCACCTCTTTGGCCATCTCCTGTTCCGAGATCTCCATACATGACGCTAACATTTTGATCACTTCTCGTTTCAAATCCTCTTTCGGGTCTTCCCACATATTCCTTAGTCTTAATTGAAAGTCAAGTTCCGTCTGTTGTAACTTTTCTTGTTCTCTCTCATATTTTATTTGTTTCCTGTCTAACTCCTTTACCTTTTTCTGCAGTTTGGTTTGGTTGTCTTCTATTTTTTCCTTGTCTTTTTTCAGTTCTCTAGTTTCCTCTTTTAATTGTTTTACATCTTTCTTTATTATACCATATTCTTCTTTGAGTTCTTTCTTCATCTCTTTCCATTCTGTTTGCATCGCATTATAGTTAGCCTCTTGTTTCGCTGCTATCGCCTTGATTTCCTCCTGCATTGAATCTTGTGTTTTAGATATCTTTTGAATCTCCTTCAGTATGTCTTTCAATTTTACCCCTTCTTCTGAGCCTTGGGAGCCTCTCCTTGCCGCTATAGTAAATTTTAAATCTTTATCTTTTTCCATTTTATTCTTAGGAGTTGAGTTTCTGTGTCTTCTATTTCTATCTAAGGAGGAAAGAATCAGTACTAAGTCATCAAATTCATCAGAGAGCTAATTCATTAGGTCAATTTTCCGTTCTCTTATATAATATACGTTATAAATTCAAAATAGGGATCTTGGGAGCCGTTTCTCCCCCTCTTTTTTTTTTAATATATATATTATTTGATTCTTATTATAATTTTATTTATTATTATACTTTGATTACTCCTATAATGTCTTCTTCTTAATTATTATTTTAATTATTTTAATTCTTTATTTATTTATTGAATTCATTTTTGAAATTTTTTAATTATTTAAGATTTAAATTGATTTAAATTAGTTTGGTATTATTTCCTTCTTCTCTTCTCCTCAGCACTCCCTCTCTCTTGTTTCCTAAGGCCCTGTTTCTCTCCTCCGCTTCGTTGCCTCTCTCCGCTGCGACTCCTCTCCTCCTCTCCTCCTCGGAACTCTTGCCTCCCGACGAGCTTCTCCTCTTCGGCACTCCAGCTCTCTTGCCTCCCGACGTCCTGTTGCTCCGCTTCACTCCTTCTCTCCTCTCCACTCCGCCACTCTCCTATTCCTCTTCTCAGAACTCTTGCCTCCCGACGAACCACCGGCTCCGCTCCGCTCCGCCGTCGATACTCCACTCCGTGTTTTCTCAAGGCGCAGGTTTTTCAGAGGTCCGTAGCTTCCGCGAACTGCTTAAGCTGCGTAGACTGCGTAAACTGCGCAGCTGTTGTTTCCGTCAGCTACGCAGTTTCCGTCGTCCCTATTACTTTACTTCCGCCCTTTGGCACGTCCTCCTTCTTCCGCCCGTGCGTCTGCGTCTTGCATCAGATCCGGAGTGGCGATCCACCTTCTTGTCCGTCCCGAGCTTTCGCGCGGTCTCTTCCTTGCCCCGCCTCTTCCGGATTCTATCTGTATGTTTATGAAGATGTTCCTCGCAGACTAAACATCATGGCGTCAAGGTCAGGGGTGCCTTTCCTTTTTTGATTTCTGATTTCTGTTACTGTCTATTTCGTCTTTTTCTCTTGCGGTCCGGGGTGAGAGGGTTTGCTATCCGCTGCCTCCTCCCCCCCCCCGTTTTTATAAGTAATTTTTATAGGTAATTAAAGCTCTCTTTATATTCCAATATATAAGTTCCAGGCGTCCCTTATCTAATCAATATATGTATATAGTGATCCTTTTCTTATTGGCACATCTTCACGATGTATCCTTGTTTAGCTTGTTTAACTTAGTTCTAATCGGTTAGAACTGCCTTCTTAACTTGTGTTTTCTTCTCCCCTTGTCCCTTGTGGCTATCGGGGAGAGGCTTATGCAACTTATTCCCCAAAATTTCTTCTTAGGAAACTTACGTTTCTCTTGTTCCAATACGGAATTTCTTGTTGTTTCTTCTTGTAATTAAATGTGATGGGCAGCGACAGTTATTGCTGCCTTTCGGCAGCTTCTCGCGGAGTGGCTTGCTGCCCCCGGTCTGTCCGGATCCTCTCTCCCTCCTCCCTTGAGGGGTGGGGGGATTCGGGACCTCAGACTTGCCTGAGGGGTCTTTGCACACCTTCGAGTCTCGATCCGCTCGAAGGTGGGGAGCTACCGCTCTACCAGCCTCTCAACGCGATTCTCCCTCGGAGGAGCTCTCAGAGGGACCGTCCTGTCGCCATTTTCCCTCACCGGAAGTCCTCGAATCTAAAAGAAAATATTCTGGTTTGATATCAAGATTTCGTTGTAGGATTGATTATATTTTTTTATGGATTTGATGCCAGAATTTCTTAACCTTCTTCCATTTCCACCACATGTGTATATAATTGCCTATATGTTTTCCACATTTCTAACACCTGTCTTTTATTTTGCCCTTGCTGAATCTTGACAATTTTTCTGGTTTCAAATACCATCTATAGGATGATTTGTACCAGTTCCCCTTAAGTTCTGTTGAATATGAGTATTTCAGTTTCTTTTTCTATATCTCTTCCCATTCTGACATTGTTATCAAGCGATTTATATCTGCAGACCATTTTATCATATTTTCTTTCACCTGCTCAGTTTCTGTAGACCAAATTAGTAGTTGTTGGTAGAACTTTCTTATTAGTTTTGTATCTTTGTTAACATCTTGTCCCAGAATGTATCTTTTATTTCAAAGCCTATTTTATTATCTATGTTAAAACTTTCTTTAATTTGCCAGTATTGGAACCACGAGAGAGACGGGTCAATTTGTTTTAGTTCCTCTATTGTTTTGAGCTTTACTCCTTGGGAGTTTATTTTTAGTCATTGTCTATATGGCAACCATTTTCTCTAGGCAACTTGTGCATGGCCTCATTAGGCGAGAACCATAGTGCTGTCTTTGTATATAGCCTATCTTTATATTCGTTCCATACTTGAATGAGGGCGGCTCTCATAAAATGATTTTTAAAGTTTTTTTCCTTCTTTGCTCTCACCCTCCATAGATAGCTATGCCATCCTTGTATCAGGTCATAGCCTTCTAGGGCCAATATTGACTTTTTTTCTAAAGAAGACCAATCTCTTATCCATGTCAAGGCAGAGGCTTCGTAGTACAACTGTAGGTCTGATAGGCTTAGGCCTCCCTTTTTTTATAATCTGTCAAGTTTTTAAAATAGATTCTGTTATTTTTGCCTTTCCATATAAATTTTCCTAATTCCTTCTGCCATTTCTGAAATATTGTTTTAGATCTTATTATCAGAAGGGACTGGAACAGGTAGAGCATATCTGGTAGAACAAGTAGGCTTCCTTCCCAAATGCCAGTTAAGAGAAAACGTAAGAACGATAATAAATGTCATTGAATATTACAAAAAAAACAACAACAACCAGAAAGAGGTAGCATTGTTATTTTTAGATGCCAAAAAGGCATTTGATAATGTGAATTGGAGCTTTATCACCTCAGTTTTAAAAGAGATGGATGTAGGGTATCACTATATGAATGCTATCAAATCAATATATTCACATCAAACTACCAAAATCTCCATAAATGGACAACAATCAGCAAGTATCCCCATTCAAAAGGGAACTAGACAGGGATGTCCGCTTTCCCCACTACTCTTTAAGTTTAGAAATTCTATTAACTAGTATAAGAAATAATAATGAACTAAAAGGACTAAGAACAAAAAAACATACATACAAAATGCGTGCTTTTGCGGATGATGTAGTCTGTATTATAGAAGACCCACTAGATGATACAAATAAATGGTTACAAGAAATCAACAAATTTGGCAATGTAGCAGATTTAAAATAAAGAAAAAACTCAAGTTATCACCAAAAATATGGACAAAGAGAGAACTTCAAGAAAAGACAGGAATTAACATAGTCACCAAGATGTCATGTTGCCAGAGTTCTGCCTTATTTAGGTAGAGATGAATCAAACTCCCAGTTTTATCAAACAGTTTAATTAAAAAAGCACTTATTTACTGTCTGTTTTAATAGACCAAAATATAAAACACAAAGATAGCACTCAGCTACAGAATAAACAAAAACTGAAAGCAAAAAATAACTTCTTAGTCAAAAGGGTCCAGTCCAGTGGCCAAATGCTGAGAGTTCAATAACAGAGTCCAGGGATCAAGAGTCTATACCGTAGTCAAAAGCCAATCCAAATGTTCAAATTTCCAGGGTTCCAAGATCACAGGAGACAGGCCAGAACACCGAAAATCCAACAGACCTGGGGGGAAAAACCAGCAGCATTCCACCACCAAAATGCAACAGATACTTTTCTCCCAAAAATCAGTCTCAAGGTTAGCTCCCTAAATCCAGTAACACCCAGCTGCAACCCATCTCCTGGACACCTCCACCCCTAATTGCTTTCACCCATGAACTCCCACTTACAGATTATCAAACCCTCTAGAACTAATACATTAACCCTTCCGTCACCAACCATCAACTGGAGAACATATGACCCAAGATGAAATATTTAGGGATAACAATCTCAGCCAGTAACTCTCACTTAATGAGAAATAACTACAAAAAAAATGGTCAGAAATTAAGGGAAAATTGAAATCATAGGAAAACCTTTCCCTGCTAGGGAAAATAGCCACAATTAAAATGAATGTTCTACCGATAAGATAACCATGTTGATGAGAAGAAAAACAATGAAAGGCTTTATGTAAGATTGGGAACTTTAAATCAATTTTTAATATGAGAACAGAGAAAAAATAATGCTTGCAAACACATTAAATTAAACAATTGAAAAAAGTTACTATAACAATCTGGACCATTGAAAGAAAGAAGGTGAAGCAAAGGGCAAAGACCATAGAAATCCAAAAAAAGAAAGGAAGGAAAGAAAGGAGAGTGGGAGGAAGAGAGGTCAAGTCCGGAAGTTCAGAGAAAGTGTTGAAATATAAAGAATATATAAATATAAAGAATGCCCTCCCCATAGAGGTGAGATCAGCCCCTTCGCTGATGGTATTTCGAAAAAGGTTGAAGACATGGATGTTTAAACAAGCATTCGATTAATCTGGTGCAACGAAACTGATGAACAAGGATTGGTTAATCACAGACGACGAAATTGGATTGCGACTACAATTAAGAGATGCATTGGATTATTATTGGTGGCCCAATAATATTGTGTATTGTGTATGTGTTTTTATGCTTTTTAATGGAATATTGCTGCTTGTCGTTGTGTTGTAAACCGCGTTGAGTCGCCGATTTAGGCTGAGAAACGGCGGTATATAAGCACAGTAATAAATAAAATAAAGAAATAAAGAAATTTAAAGAAATATAAAGAAAAATAAGGGGATTGGAAGAAAAAGGGGTCTCACAACCTCCTCCTATAATGAAATAAAAAAAGAAAAAGAGAAATTAAGAAAAGAAAAGAAAAATAAGAATTAAAGAAGAGAAAAAGGAAAAAGACACATTAAGATATATTCAGACAAATCCTGAAAGTGACTAGACACAAAAAAGAAGAAACATAGCAGCTTAAAGAAACAGCAGCCAATAGCAGCCTATACAAACAGACAAAAAAGATAGAAGATAGAAGTTAGGAGGATTCCAAAGAAATAAAGGATAGACTTTGCTCAAAGAATTTCACAAGAACAAATGGCGGACCTGAAAAAAGACTTAAAAGAAGAAATTGGTGGAGTAAAAAAAGAATTGACTTTAAAGCAACAGGAGTTAAAGGAAGATAATATTTTTAGGACATAATATTCTTCTGAAACAATGGGAAGAAATTTGGAACACCAAAATAAAATACACGATAGCCATAGAAATAAGAGAGAACTGGTACAAAATGCAATTCCAATGGTATTATACCCCTGAAAAATTAGCCAAATTCAATAAAGGTACCTCAAACACCTGTTGGAAATGCGGAAAGGAAATAGGGACCTTCTTCCACCAATGGTGCGCTTCTAAAAGAATCAAAAAGTTTTGGAATGAAATACACTTTCTAACCCAAAAAATATTAAAAACAGACTTCCCTCAGACACCAGAGATGTATCTTCTTGGAATCTCAAGCATAAAACTAAATGAAAACCAGGACAAAATGTTCTTATTGAGCACTGCGGCCAGATTAACCCTAGCTAAAGTATGGAAGTAAAATAAAATACCAAATACTGAAGAATGGATTTTGAAAGTATTTTATATAATCCAAATGGACAGCCTGTCCCAAAGACTGAAAGAGACACAAAAGAAAACGAATTGGTCTGGATTTAAGGACTTTATTTTAAACAGAAAAATTACACGAATGATATTCAACATTTGAGAAAAAGACACAAAAGAAGCCGAACTGGCATACACCAATGAAGAAAATGCAATCAATGACCAAAAAGCTATATTCTCAAAGACTTTGGGAAGTCAATCACCCCCGGTATCCTTTTCTTTTTCTTTTTTTACACTGTATTTCCATCTTTTAGTCTTATTCATTCTCTCTCTATTCTCTCACTATCCCTGCAGTTTTATGTTTTCCCCTACTTTCACTGTAAATATTATAAAAGCACAATAAAAATATTTTTATGAGTTAAAGGAACTGAAAACAGAAAAGAAAGAGATAAAGAAAGCCCAAAAAATACTACAGTCAAGAATGAAAAATCTGGAACTAAAAAAGAAGTCTAGAAGAGAAGTATGAAGTAATAAAACCAAGAGAACTTGAATATCAACTAAGATTGAGAAATATACAAGAGGACGCAGAGGAAAATATAAGAGACAAAGTGTAGGGCTGGGCAACCACAGAAAAATTTGTTTCTAAACTCGATTCGTTTTTTGGAGGGTATTGCGTTTTGATTTTTAAAAGAATTCCGAAATTTTTCTTTAAAAAAGTTCAAAATTTACGAAATTTCGGAAATTACGAAACAATTACGAAACAATTACGAATCGATTCGTTAATGGCGGACGCGACCGCGCAATACGCTAAAAAAACCTCCAAATGGGACAGGGGGAACTTCTGAAGCTTCCCTCTCCCTCTGTTGTTGACTGTTGGTGTGATAATTATTATTTTTTTCACTGATAAAACAAACAACAACTATAAAACTTGCACCAGACATGCGGAAATAATAACAAAACGATTTCGAAACAATTTCGAAACGATTACGAAACGAATTGAAAAATTCGTTTCGATTTTTAGTTGCTCCTGAATGGTTCAAAAAAAATAACGAATTAATAACGAATTACGAAATTAACGAACGAAACCGCCCAGCCCTAACAAAGTGATAGAAATTCTAGCTGAACTATTAGATTGCACAGATCAAGAAATGCAAGAACAAACAGATAGACACATTCAAAATATGGGGTTTTTTTTGTACAAACACCCACAAAGCATTGATCACTCAATACAATTGAAATTACATACCTCCATGTATTTGTCATATTATAAGGAATTCACCTTTTCTTACAATATTTAAAAATGCATTTACAAATGTATGTGGTATTAAATTATTGATCTATTAAAACCCATACAATGAAGTTGGGGGTTTTTTTGGTTGGGTGATAGCTCCAATGAATATACAAATTCACTCTTTCATTTCTCAAACTCCTGGTTTCTCAGGTAAAATACAACTACCATCCCACCACTGAAAGAAGAGACCAGACAAGATTGTGGATTGAAACATGGGCAATTTTTACTTAAATGTTACCTGAATTAACTTTGTGGCTTGCAGCATCTAACTAAAGGAGCATGAACCTGGTGTGGATTTAAACTGAGGTAGTGGTCCTCCATGACCTACCCCTCAACTAAGTTGGGTGAAACACCTGGGTCCCTGGATATAGTACATTTTACTGTTTCCAGGGTGATCCCTCAGGAACATGTACAAAGAATTCTGCCCCAAGTCCAAAGAATTTTATGGAGGCCAGAACTCTCCCTGTTTCAAGGCCATTTCCATTCGTTCTCACCTCAGTTACATAAACACAGGTGAGGTTTTCTGTTCCTGGCCAACACCACAAAGGAGTGCCTTAGGAGTACACCACATATAAATCTATGGCTGCTTTCTGCCACAGATTAGGGATACTCTACCCCTATCCCCTAGGCCTGGGCGGTTTCGTTTCGTTAATTCGTAATTCTTTAATAATTCGTTAATTTTTCCAGTTACAAAACGATAACGAACCATTCTGGAGCAATCATTAAAAAAACCGAATTTTTAAACACGTTTTGTAAATGCTTCGTATTTCGTTATTGTATTCGTTTCGTTATTGTTCTGAGGTCGTTTCATTATTATTTCCGCATGTCTGGGCCAGTTTTATGGTTTAATTAGTGAAAAAAAATTATAATATCACACCAACAGTCAAGATCAGAGGGAGAGGGAAGCTTCAGAAGTTTTTGGAGGTTTTTTAGCGTATTTCGCGGTCGCGTCCGCCATTAACGAATCGATTCGTTATTGTTTCGGAAATCGATTCGTTAATTTTTTACCATTTACGAAATTTCGTAAATATCGAACTTTTTAAAAGGAAAATTTTGTAATTATTTTAAATATCGAAACAAAAAAACCCCCCAAATACAAATCGATTTTAGAAACAAATTTTTGTGTTGTTACCCAGGCCTACTATCCCCTACTAGGCTCCCCAGAGCAGCCTTAATGCCCCTTTTCAAGTCAACTTAGAATTGGTGATTGCCAACATCCAAGGGATGGATGCCATTACCTCAGAAGAAATCGGGCCTAAAGTGTGTGATGTCATTGTGAAGAATATATGAGCTCATACCTTCATCCAGCACCTTGTGAACAGCCCATTTGACTCTCTTTCTCATTATGTCAAATTTATTAATGCCATGCTGTGTGTGAGAGGTCATGCTTCCTTGATCTTCTGAAATTGATCAAAGCCTGGATAACCACGGCTTCGCCTTTAGACAGACCCAGGTCATTTCCACTCAGGTGGATCACAAACACATCGGGAGGAAGCACTCTCCCCAATGCAAACAGCAATGGGTACAAACTGTGCCAATGGAGGCCTCCCCTGCCTCCCAGGCTGTCTCCACCCAAGTGGATCAGAAGCATATTGGGGGCAGCACTTCCCCAATGCAAACGGCAATGTGTACCAACCATGCCAATGTAGGCCTCTCTTGCCTCTCATGTCATTTCCATCCAAGTGGATCACAAGCACAACAGGAGGGAGCACACTCCCTGATGTAAATGGAAATGGGTACCAACCGTTGGAGGCCTCTATTGCCTCTCATGTCATTTCCACCCAGGCAGATCACAAGCACATCAGGAGGAAGCCCTCTCCCCAATGCCAAGAGGAACAGACACAGTCCATACCAATGGGGGCCTTTCCTGCCTCTCAGGTAGTTTCCACTCAAGTGGAACACCAGAACATCAGGAAGAAGCCCTCTCACCGATACAAACATAAATTGATACAAACCATGCCAACACAGGCCTCTCTTGCCTCCCCCTTCAATAGTGGCCACTGGGATGCAAGGCCCAAATGTCAGCCATAGGGACTGCTGCAAGTCTATCTCTTCACTAGTCTTGTGCAATCTGGATAAACCATGATCTGTTTTGATGTCCCAGATATTTGTGGGGGGCCCAATACATTTTTCATGAGACTCTCGAATTTGGAAGGAAAGAAATCTGTTTTTAACCTGGGAAGCCGAAAGATTTGTTTTTTATCCGGCCCATTATCCTACCTTGGAGTTCCTTTAAAAAGCCCCCTTTTTTCCTCTTGATTTGCAGGGCCCTGCCTGGAGTGGTGCCTTTTCCCCCTCACAATTCAATCTCCTTTCTGTTATAGGTTTAATGCTTCCTTAAACAGTTTCTAATTTTTTTACTCTAGAGGAGATAGGCACTACAGGTGCTAAAGGCGCTGCAGGTGCTGCAGACGCGTGCTCTCACCCTGAAGCACATACCATGCACTCAGCTTTCCAAGGCATTTTAAAGAGGCTTTCCCTTCCTAGGGAAGGAAGAGTGATCCACCTGGAGCTATCCTACCTTAGACTTCCCTTAAAAATCCCTTTCTTTCCCACACCTGGAGTATTGCCTTTTGCCCCCTTACACTTTAATCTCCTTTCTGCTTTGGGTTTAATGCTTCCTTAAAGTTGATTCTACTTTCTACTCTAGACAAGAGTAACTAGGTGGTAGTAGTTTTCTGAGAATTAGGCTTTTCTTTTTGTTTGCTGAGATTTATTATTATTATTATTATTATTATTATTATTATTATTATTTAGAAGTATATTTTCTGAAGGAGAGGAGGGGAGGAGAAAAAGAAGTGAAAAGAGTGACTCTCCAAGCCCGCAATCATGTGCATGCACCCCACTCACCCATCCCACACATTCCCAACTCCCAGCCAGTCTCACTAAATAAAAAATTAAAGAAAATAAAGAAAAATAAAAAAGATTTTAGAGAGGCCAAGCCAGAAGCCAAGCCAAAACATTAAGCTGAGAATGAGTGAGCCAGGCCATAGATGGCCTTTGTGGTGTTAAATAATCACAGTATGTCATGGACATCTGCAAAGTGTTGGATCTCTTGGGCCTTTTTTGTCCACCAGATATTCTTGAGTTCTCCTCAGGTCTCTCCGACAGGATGGTGACAATAAATTTTTCCTTGATGTCTTTGTCAGCATCTAGTGTTGGTGCGTAGGCACTTACAATAGTTGCCTGTTGGTTTTTGACAAGGTTGATTCAGAAGGTTGAGAGTTGTTTATTTATTTATTTATTTATTTGCTGCATTTGTTGACCGCCGTTCTCAGCCCTGGGGCGACTCATGGCGGTGTACAACATATAAAAGGCAATTTACAAAAGGCAATAACAAAAACAACATATCCACAATACAACAGTTATATAATTACACTAAATAATCCGCTCCGTCTCATAGTAGGATCGTAACCAATCTCATAATCCATATTCCGTTCCAGTCGTCTTTACCAAATTATTGTAGCAATTAAATGCCTTCTCAAATAGCCATGTCTTTAGGCTTTTGCGGAAAGACATAAGGGAGGGCGCCTGTCTGATGTCTACAGGGAGAGTGTTCCACAGCCGGGGGGCCACCACCGAGAAGGCCTTCTCTCTCGTCCCCGCCAGGCGTGCCTGTGAGGCAGGCGGGATCAAGAGAAGGGCCTCCCCAGACGATCTCAAGGCCCGTGTGGGCTCATAGGCCAAGATGCGGTCCGAAAGGTATTTTGGGCCGGAACCGTTTAGGGCTTTGTAGGCCAACACCAGCACCTTAAATTGGGCCCGGTAGCAGATCGGCAGCCAGTGGAGCTGGAACAACAAGGGCGTTGTGTGCTCCCTGCGTCCCGCTCCAGTTAGTAACATGGCTGCCGCGCGCTGGACTAGCTGAAGTTTCCGGGCCGTCTTCAAGGGCAGCCCCACGTAGAGAGCGTTGCAGTAGTCAAGGCGGGATGTGACCAGAGCGTGTACCACCGTGGCCAAGTCAGACTTCCCGAGGTACGGGCGCAGCTGGCGCACGAGCCTAAGCTGTGCAAATGCTCCCCTGGTCACCGCTGAAACCTGGGGATCCAGGCTCAACGATGAGTCCAGGATCACACCCAAGCTGCGAACCTACGCCTTCAAGGGGAGTGCGACCCCATCCAGCACAGGCTGTAACCCTATACCCAGTTCGGCCTTGCGACTTACCAGGAGTACCTCTGTCTTGTCTGGATTTAATTTCAGTTTGTTCGCCCTCATCCAGACCATTACAGCGGCCAGGCACCGGTTCAGGACCTCGACAGCCTCCTTAGTTGTTCATTAATGCCAATGGGTACTTTGGACAGATGCTTCACCAGGTAATTTCAGATAGTAAAGCTGATTCTGTATATTCTTCATTCTTATTCTGGCAGTCTCTTCCAGAAGAAGATGTAGACTCCTTTTTCTTCCTTCGGATGTCCTTCTCCTGCTCTTCAGGTCTCTTGAAGTGCTGCTATGTCAATGTTGAAGCATCTCAGCTGCCTTGCAATAATAGCAGTCCTCCGTTCAGAGTGTTCGCTGTCTGTGGTCTCCAACAGTGTCTGTACGTTCCATGTTTTTGGCTGCAAGGTGGTGACCCCCGCTAGATGAGGCAGTCCAGTCAGAGATAAGTGAGGCAGACTATGTTTAGAGCACCTTTTCTAGACCCCTCCCATATTAGGTGAGCAAAATGGGTCCTACAAAGGGTTGTTCAGTCTTGGCTACAGCTGCCAGACTACTCTACTGCCTCAGACCTTGAGGTAGAACAACTGAACCCATATCCATTAGGCCTGGGTAACAACGGAAAAATTTGTTTCTAAAATCGATTCGTTTTTTGGGGGGTTTTGCGTTTCGATATTTAAAAGAATTCTGAAATTTTTCTTTTAAAAAGTTCGATATTTACGAAATTTCGTAAATGTTAAAAAAATTACGAAACATTAACGAAACAAATACGAAACAATAACGAATCGATTCGTTAATGGTGGACGCGACCACGCAATACGCTAAAAAACCTCCAAATGGGACAGGGGGAACTTCTGAAGCTTCCCTCTCCCTCTGTTGTTGACTGTTGGTGTGATATTATAATTTTTTTTCACTAATTAAACAAAAAACAACTATAAAACTTGCCCCAGACATGCGGAAATAATAACGAAATGACTTCAAACCGATAACGAAACGAATACATAACAAATCCGAAGCATTTACGAAACGAATTTAAAAATTCGTTTCGTTTTTAAGTTGCTCCAGAATGGTTCGTTATCGCTTCGTTATAAAAAATAATGAATTTTTAACGAATTACGAATTAACGAAACGAAACCGCCCAGCCCTAATATCCATCACTCATGTGCCAGTTTGTGGCTAGGAGCTTCCAGATTTCATAGTCCTGCCCCGTTGCCACTCATTGATTGTCATGGTGCTTTTATTGGTTTTGTTTTATTTTTCTTGGAAGACAACTGTGCATGAAATTGATTTATGTGTGTAGGTCAATATACAGCCAATCAACACACAGTCTTCACAGAATGAGGGTCCATTTCAGTGCCATAATTAACACTTCACAGAATGAGGATCCCATTCAGTGGCATAATCTGTTGCAGGGTTCTTCCCCCTTCACAACCATTGTATCATGTACCATTTTGTTGAAACACTATTTTGTAATCCTTTCTTTTTAAAAGTTTGTTCTGTTTTAATAAACAACATTTTGGGTTTTCTCCAGTCTTGTTTCATCTGCCCATTTCTTCAGCAAATCATTGCTGAGTAATTTTAGAGATAAGACTGTGACCAGGAAATGGCCTCCACTGGAATTGACATTGGCAAGTAAAGAGTCAATAATGCAAGTTGGCAACAATTTCCTTTTTTACAAATAAAGTCTAGTCTTTGCTAAAGAGAAACTGTGAATGCCAAGTGGTGTCTTTTCTTTCAATGCTTTCAATTCAATTCACTGCTGTCAATTTAATTCAATTGGAAGTATTTTTTAAAAAATCATTTTTATGTTCCTGTGGTGCCAAAGAACCTTACATTTAACTCAATTAAACTGGAAGAAGGCATAGAAACACAGGTTGGACATGAAGATATGCCTCAATCACAACTGCAGAGGGGGTCCAGGTTGTCTTTTAGCTTATATTATTTGTCCATGTTCAAGATTCATTGTTGAATTTCTGGTAAATCATGTGATTTAGAAAAGTAAAGCCTAATTATGTAACACATAGCCTATATAAGGAGGACTAAACTCCTAGTATCTTATCCCTGGCTTCATAGAGTGCCTGAAATTGTGAAGCAAGTGAGTGGATTTTAAACTGATCTTTGAATGATGGGTGTCTGAGGCTGGATCTACATTGTCCTATATCCAGGATCTGATCTCAAATTATCTGCTTGGAATTGGATTATATGAATCTACACTGCCAGATAATCTGGGATGAGCAAATAATATGGCACCAGATCCTGTGATATAGGGAAGTGTAGGTCCAGCCTAAGAAAAATTGCTACCAGTTCTGTGTAAAAACTTGTCATCTTGCATTGTGCTCAACACATTTCATTAATTGAAAACAGGGTAGATCTTCTTGATTACCAATTCAGTCTTCATTGATAAGATATCTTTTGATTATTAAGTGCTTACTGTATCTGATGTTCACATTCTTCTTTGCTTCTCTTCTAATTTCTTCCAGCTTTAATGATTTAGTTGATTTTTGTTCAACAATAGTATAATTTCTTATTCTCTTAATTTCTTTAACACTCATTACTTTTTACATTTGCTTGAATTCTTCAGAGGATATAGTCACTTATAAGGAATACTGTGAAATATAGATCAAAAAAGCAACTTTTCTAAGTATTCTTTCAAGGTAAGATTAAGAGATTTTATTTAAACCCTAGAAAGTCAATGCAAGTCAGTTAATAATTTTCATTTTATTGCAGCACAATGGAAAACACTTTGCATGCACTGATTCTTTCATTTCTCTTCCTTAAATTCTTTTCACAGACTGAACCAATAAACAATGCTGTTGCTTGTAACGCTTTGTGCTTTAGTCCTCTGCGTATTGCCAGAAACAACCGTGGTACCACAGCAAGTTGTTCAAACCTGTGACCCAAAAGCCTGTTCACTAGTTGTGTGTGGACCAGCTGAGAGAGGGTTACCAGGAAGAGATGGAAGAGATGGACTGCAAGGACCAAAAGGAGAAAAGGGAGAACAAGGTGTGGAAAACATAACTTTGTAAGAGTCTATACTAGGAAAGCAATGATGGTGAGGTTGAAGGTCATTTCCAGGTTTTTAATTTTTCTTTTTATTAATTGAAGTGTTGAACATTTTTGAATTGATTAAAATTAATTAATTGTATTAATTAACATTATTTTTTTCAGTAAAAATTAATTAAATTCTTCATAAAATAAAAGTATTATAAAAATGATGATGACATTTTTATAATACTTTTGATCAACTTCTGGCAGGTCACAGAGTCACCCAAAATAACTCACCTAAATTTGTGAGTTAAACAAAACTAAAATCTTCTTTATGCCCTCCAGTACAACTCCATGACCTGCCAGAAGTTGATCAAAGAATCACACTGGAGTATCTAGGGATACCTAAAAAAAAAACACTTCTCTAAGAAATTTTGGATTTTCCAGTACATTGACTTCCTGTAGAAGTTGACCATAGAATCATATTGGGGAATCTAATGATTTCTATAGGAGTGTTCTTTTGTTCTTTCACATTTGTATGGGCCTTTGACTGCTAATTCCAGAGACCATGGAGGGCTACCTACAGTGTGTCTTTTCTAAGCTCCTTTCCCTGGCTTATGTATTCTTCCTCTTCTCTGGCTCCACTTTCTTCCTATTCTCTGGCCAAGTATGCATCCATAGAAGGTGCATGAGAACATTGCCCCTCCTAAATAAAATTTTTCCCCTTCCTCATGAAATGTTGATTGGGTCCTGAAGTGTTTAGCCTAACAAAATTTTGGATATGCGCTTCCAAATAGAGTTTAGGCATTCAAAGAAATAGAGTGGGCAAAGTCATTCAGGGAATGTGAACACTGAAAAATAGAGGTCTGACTCATTTTCAATGTTTATTTCTCTGTAATCCTAAAATTTGGGGAAGAAAGAAAAGAGAAAAGGGTTATGAGGGGAGGAATGAAAAAAGAAGAAAGAGAGAAAAAACAAAAGACAAGATGACGAGAGAAAAGAACAGAGAAGGAAAGAGCCAAATGAATAGAAAAAGAAGGGAAATAAAAAGAGGAAGGAAGGAAAAAGAAGGGAAGAGAAAACAAAGGGAGAAGGAAACAAGAAAACAAAAAAGGGAGGGGGAGCAAAAAGAAAAGGGGAGAGGTATGAGGGGAAAGAAGCAAAAAAAATGAAAGAAAGAAGTTGAGAGGTGTGTGAGGGAAAGCAATTCAAAAAGAAAGGAAAGAAAGAAAGGAGGGAGGGAGAAGGCACATTAAAGAAAAAGAAAGAATGAAAGAAAGCCATAGAAATGCATACCTGGGCAATGTAGGGTAAATAAGCTAGTATAAAATAAATAGAAAATAGAGAGCTTGGGGAGTGGGGAGGTGAGGAGAATTCTGCATCCTGACATCATTTGACTGTCAGAATACTGGAATATAGAAGCTGAAGGGAGCCATCACCTTAAATTAGGTGTCAGGAACATTATGGGATTAGTAGATGTCAATAGCTGAGGATGGGATAATCACAACGACCAGTACAGATCATGATTCATTTGGAGCCATCAGTAGCTGCCGACCAGTTAGCCTGTCTTGTGTGATAAAATCCTATAATTGAAATAGCCAGAATTATTTTAGTCAAATTGACATATGCAGACAAAGGAAAGAAAGGACCATATAAGTCAGGCATGGACAAACTTTGTCCCTTCAGGTGTTTTGGACTTCAACTTCCACAATTCCTAACATCTGGTAAGCTCACTGGGATTTCTGAGAGTTGAAGTCCAAAACACCTGGAAGTTTGTCTGTGCCTGCTGTAGATGTCCATTGATTTAACAATATTGGTGACCATGAGAGATACCATTGATCATTATACTTTGACTTTAATGTTTATATTCTTAAACCGAAGGTGGGGTGTAATGTTCAACTTTCTTGCAATGGGTTACAAAGTTTAATGGGCTTTGTATTTCTCTTTGCTGAGAGTTTAGTTTACTAATCCAAATATTATTATTTTTTATCAAACACCAGGACTGCAAGGACCAAAAGGGATACTCGGTCCTCCAGGAAAAATGGGCCCAGCTGGACCAGCAGGAATGACAGGAGCAAAAGGAGATGTTGGAAACATGGGTAAGAAGTGTCTTCAACCAAATGAATTTGCTCATGATATTGTACATTAAAGTTACAATGTATGGCAGTTACCACTCTTGATTTTATCATTGCTCCTCTTGCAACTGCTTCAAATTGAACACAAGATCTCCAAATGCTGAACCTGATAATCCAGAAGTTCAGATCTATGGAATTATGAGATTTGAAGTCTAGGGAGAACTTGTAACAAACCAAACTACTAACCATAGAAAGAAACCCATGGGATGCTGCTATGGCAGTTAAAAAGGAATCATGGTCCTATAACTATGTAGCATGAAAGGGGCCTTAATCTGATATAAATAATTTTGGACTGGCCTTGAATCCCACCGAGATGTTTACAAGCTTCACTTCCAAATCATGGCAGCAGTGGGAGTTGAGTCTCAACTCTCCAGTTGGGCCAAACCTAGTTTGGCCTTGCTGGATGGTTACCTTTATGTTTGTTACTGCTTGTCACCACAGTAATGGCCACAGAACTCTGGAAAGCTCACAAGGGGCCTTTGTTTATGTCAGCAAAGGCACCCGCACAACCTGGCAAAGGAGAGGAGGAAGGCAACCCCGCTCCTCCTTTCTCCAGGTCACAGGAGTGTATTTGCTGACATCAACAAAGGCTCGCAGTGACAGTCACAAGCTCTCCCAAGCTTTGTGGCTATTGTTGCAGTAGGAAGAAAAAACCAATAGAAAAGGTAAGTGTCATCCCTTTTTCCTGCACTACAGAGCATAGGGAAAATGAAATGACAGCACTGACCAATGTGAATGCCTGGACTGGTTCAAATTAAGACCAGTCCATTTGTTCACATTAACCCCAAAATGTGTGGTTGTTCCAGAGTTCCCTGATTTCTGCTAATGCAGGATAATAGTCAATTAACCAGTTTTACCTTGTGTTAGGAGCCAGACATCTCTGAACATGTGTGGACATCCAGAAGTGACATCTGACCCAATTTGGATTTTGTGGCCAAGGGAGACATGCCCAGAAAGTGATGCCATATCACTCCTGATTATCATTTTGAAAGTGACCATATAGGATTATGCAATAATTTTGACTTCCCGTGAGTGTTTTTCTGATTTCTTCATTCCAATAAATACCAACTTCTGTCTAATTTTTAAAATTCTTAAACAGGGTTACAAGGAGCAACAGGGCCACAAGGACTGGAGGGGAGGAGAGGCCCTCCTGGATCAAAAGGAGATAAAGGTTACACAGGAGAAAGGGGGACAAAGGGTGACAGTGGTCTCTCAGGTAAGATTAAGTGGGATATCTTTAACATCGAAGGAAAATACCTGGGGAAGATTAAATATTGGCCCTTTGAAACTCAGGTGCTTTACAGAATTTGAATGAAAGAGATTGACTTACAAGTTGTAATTTATATTCTCTGCAAGACCTAACTCTTTTTTTTTAAAGAAACAATTCAATTCCACTGATAATACACTTATGTACACCCTCAACAGTAAAATTATAGATCCCAGAGAAGACATTGCTTCAATATCTGGAATCATGGATACTGTGTATCTCCAAGATACAAAAGTTTTATTTGAAAGATAGCAAACACATAGATGTTCAAGAATGACGAGCCCTACCATTGGAAAACAGGCAGAAAATTGTTTAATTTGCTGGTACATTTTGCCTGTAAAGATGGGTTGGAATATACGCCTAGATTGATATATGTATTGTGAGTGTAAGAATGTTGCAATTTAAACAAACAAAAATATGTTGAGGCAGCAATGTGAAAAATATATTTACCACCTCAGGATGCTACAGTACTATTTCTTCCAGATGTTGATTACTCTATCCTTCCTCAGAGGTCAATCTATTGAAAAACCGAGTGATTGCCCTTGAGGGACAGCTAAACGCGCTGCAAGCCAGTTTCTCCAAGTATCAAAAAGGTAAAGTATTAAACTAATAGTGGAATGGAAATGAGAGTATTAGTAGAATAGGGTTACCGCATTAATGTAATTATCAATAAGGTTGGAAAAACCTAATTACTTCACATTTCAGTTAGAAGGAGAAAATAAGTCTATGAGTCTATGGGCCCATCTGCACTAGCCACCACCATATCACATAAGGTGATTTTAGCATGCCAGGATGCTGTCAGGATGTGTCTTCCTTGGGTCTCATGCTGCCCATTATGCAACGTATGGCTACTTCTGGCAGGGCTCCATGGAGGAAGCACCCTGACAGCATGGCAGGGTGCTTTCCTTGGAGAGCCATGGGGGCATCGCAGGTGGTGGGAGGGGGAGACACACGACAATTGTTCCGCATGTGGGATGGGGAATTGTCAGATGTGGGTGAAGCGAGATGTGGGCCACTGGGATTTCCCCACTGTCCTACTGATTCACCAAGGAGGGTGGCAGATTGTCCATGCGATGAGGTCCTTACTCTGAGACTGGTCTGGAGCAGCAATACTACAGCCTGACTTCAGAGGTGGATACACTGCTTATCACTGTTCTATAACATCCAGTGAGACAAAACCAATTTGGCTCTTCTGGATGTTCACCTTTACCTGGCTAGTTGTCCTTGTCAGCAATGAAGCTAACCAGAGAGCTCCAGAAAATGCCTGGCTTTTACGTGACATCTTTGCTGACATCAATAAAAGCACCCACCCTTTCTCCTTGGTCATGCATGTGCCTTGCTGGTATCGGTAAAGGTGCCTGCCAATAGCCATGAGCTCTCAAAAATTCTCCAGCCAGCTGCCACTGTGACATATATGACAGAGCCCCAATTTGCAGACTGCAGGGGAAGGGGCATGATGCTACTGGGCCATAAGGACAGCAGACCGGTTCACACTAGAGTCTAGCTGTTGACACCAACTCAAGAGTGCAGTGTGGAGCTTTGGAGCTTTGCTGAAACTCTGGAGCTTTGCTGTCTAGAGCTTTGCTGAAACTCTGGTACAGTCCTCAAATTTTCATGGTGGGGTAAAAATGGAAGTCCCTGGACATTCTCTAGATGTCCTGGAGCAGGCCATAGGGCTCCATAATTATACTGTCATTCAAGGGCCTGTCTAGCCTGCCAAAAACCAAAAGTTCAACCAGAACAATGTCCAGGAAAATCACATTTCCCAAATACCTTACCATCTTCTCTTTCTCAATTACACACACACACACACACACACATACATACATACATACATACATGAAGCTAACCAGAGAGCTCCATTGGCAACCCCAGGGTTTCCCAATGTTTCAAAAGAATATACAGCCCAACAGAAAATATTGTCTTGGTATATTAGTTTGGGACACTGATTCAGAAAATGGTATTAGATTGACTGCATCGGCTGGGTGATATAAATGACATACAGTCTGTATCTCAAAAACTAGAGCTGATAGGGGACAACTGATGCCATGTTTGGAACCAGCAGGCCAAATGTGTGTTGCCCAGTGGTAACGGTGATTCTCAGACAATGTTTTGTTATCATCCCCACCTCCCAAAAATACAGTGACTACATCAGGAACTAGCCACATCCATGCTATTTGTAGCCACAGCTATGAAGCGGTTTGCAAACCTCTGAACTCAGTTTTGCATCTCTTCCTTCTCCTTGGTGGATATATTTCAGAATCAATATATTACTACAGAGCATTTTTTCAAAGAGATACTGATGTCTTTATTTCGTACTTTTATCTATTCCAAGCTAACAGTCATATCAGTCTTCTCAAGCTGACCACTTACTCAAGTTCTGTTTTTCAAATTGCTTTTATTGTTTGTTGTTACTATATTTTCTAAAATTAAAATGCATATAGGTAAGCTACAGATAAGTAAAAATGAAATTAATTATCTAAATGTAATTAAAAGAGTTTACAATAAATTGGAATTAATGAGCAGGGAGATGTTCAAACATAACAATAAACCAGAATTCTATGAAGCACAACCAGGTTTACTATCACGTACACACCCAAACAAAGACTGATCATCCCTCCTGACATAGACACTCCCACTTTTTTGTTTCAGTTGCAGCATACCCAGTTGGCCAAATTGTTGGCAATAAAGTCTTTGCAACCAGTGGCTATGAAGGCAACTTTCATGATCTGAAGTGGACGTGTCAGCAAGCAGGCGGCCAGCTGGCTTCCCCAAGAAATGCTGCTGAAAATACAGCAATCCAACAGATTACTATTCTATATAAAATGAAAGCATTTCTTGGGATAACCGACATTCAAACAGAGGGGACATTTAAATACTTGAACAGTGAGACCATTGTTTACTCCAACTGGATTACAGGAGAACCCAGTAATTATAGAAATAACGAGGATTGTGTTGAAATTCGTTTGGATGGCAAATGGAATGACATACCTTGTACGGATAAGACCCTAATGATCTGTGAATTTTAGGCCATTGATCTTAATATGTCCAATCTATTTACAATTGACCCATACATGTTAATTTTATTAGTAAGAATTAAAATAAAATGATTACCATATCATTTATTTTCACACAATTTCAGTGAGGTAGGATGTTGGCATGTGTACATGATTAATGTAGACATTGAGGACTAACAACAGTAGCAGTACTCATCTATGGACAAATCTGGAAAAATAAAATGGATAAGCTAATCAAAATGGAAAATTGAGTAATTAAAACATTTGAGCTTTCAGAAATGGATAAGCTAACCATGTTGTTGAGAAGAAAAGCAATGAAAGGCTTTATATAAGATTGGGAACTTTAAATCAATTTTTAATATGAGAACAGAGAAAAATATAATGCTTGCAAACACATTTTTTTAAAAAAACAATTGAAATTAAACAATTAAAAAAGTTACTATAACAATCTGGAATGTTAAGTATCACCAGACTACTGCAATGTGCTCTACATGGGGCTGCCTTTGAATACTGTTTGGAAACTTCAAGTAGTCCAATGGGCAGCAGCCAGATTGCTCCCTGGATTGAAGTACAGGGAGTGCACAACACCCCCGCTACGGCCGCTCCACTTGCTGCTAGTCTGCTACCGAGGACAATTCAAAGTGCTGGCTTTAGTCTATAAAGCCCTAAACAGTTCTGGCCCAGCTTACCTGTTCGAATGTATTTCCCTCTATGAACCACCTCGGAAGTCAAAATCTTCTGAGGAGAACCTGCTATCAATCCCACCTCCTTCACAGGTGCAACTGGTGAATATGAAAGACAGGGCCTTATCAGTGGTGGCCCCTCAGCTATGGAACTCCCTCCCCAGTGAAATCGGATCAACCCCCTCCCTCCTGACCTTTAGAAAGAAACTAAAAACTTGGCTATTGACCAAGCTTTTGTAGAACATTTAGTGCAATAGCCAGCTATGAAGTAATTGTAACACAATTTGAATGGCTCCTGGATTGCAACCAGATTTTGTGTGGTTTTAATAGTTGATTTTAATGAATGGAAATGCTTTGATTTTTAATTTAATTATTTTAATGTATATGTTTACTGTATTTATATGCTTATGTTTGTATGGCATTGAATTTTGACAATTTGGAAGCCGCTCTGAGACCCCTTGGGGGTGAGAGAGAGCGGCATAAAATCATAGCCAATAAATAAATAAAGTAACAGTGGAAATTTAACTCAATCCTCCTAGAAAGTGTGAAGTTGCCTTTTAAAAAATTGTTAGTGTCGTTAGTTAAATGTATGTGAACATTTAATGGTATGCTTGCATACATTTCATGAAATGTCTATATATCTCATAAAGTATACTTCTGTAATGTTTTCAAAATAAATATATATACACAATCCAAAATCATTATAACACATTCCCATTGTTTTACTCTTGAGAAATTGCAAGGCATAGTTATCAAGCATAAATCCAATTGTTAGTCCTAACTGAAGTAGTTCTCTTGCATAATGACATGATATGTGAATGCTTATGTCAGTTTCATCGGTTAAATTTGTCTATTTTACATGGGACTAAAACTGAATTCGGTCTATGTCTACTTTAGATGAAAGAACACTGAGACCGAATTACAATAGCTTTATACTTTATTACCAATAGACTAATACAGCTTATTAGAAATGAGCAAATCATTGTACATTTGCAGAATCTCTCCAGAGGCCAACTTGTGCTAAGTTATTTTACCATGTGATACATAAAATGCCAGGTGCAGCTCATCCCATTATAGGCAGTAAAAATACAACAATAATAAAGCAAATTACTAAGAAGTTGCCACCCTTTTGTGACACTTAGATTCTCCTGCTTGAATCATTTTTAATTTTTTTATTTATTTGTTTATTATTTATTCAATGTATACCCCCATCTTTCTCCTGGGATGGGATCCAAGGTGCCTAGTGGTAAAGGTGGGCCTGTGTTGGCATCTCAAACTTGATGCTTGAATGTTGAGGGAAATATAGCTCATTTTCCTCTACTTTACAGCATATGCTTATTTTACTGTCTGGAATAATTTCATATGGTTTGTTAGGCAAGGAATACTCAGAAATAGTTTTGCCAGTTTTTGCCAGATTGTTCTTCTAAAATGTATCCTACGCCTAATATATGTTGGTGATCTCCAATCCAAAATTAACAATTACTGGCCTTGGTTAGCTTCTAGGATCAAATAGAATGTGGTACCTTTTGGGTATTTACTATCCACATTCTGCACTGCTCTCAGTAAAGGAGAACATACAGTAAAAAAAACTGTGCAGGAAGACTCTGAGATGTATAGTTCAAAATACATTTTCTAAAGTTCGCCAGAATGATACTTATCTGTTCTTGAGATAACTGTATTTGTGATAATATTTATAATCAAAAGAACTATATAATACTTGGTTTGTGTAAACAATAAAAACAATTGTATGAAAGAATAGTTGGAAAATAGCAGCTCCTTTTCTATTATTCTATATAAAACACCATTCCCTTTGTATGTTGTAATTAATGTTCTTGTTTGATAGAGTCATAGCCTGTTCTAATGTCTTTGAGACATTGTTTTTCAATAAAATGCAGATGAAAACTGAATTGTATTCTGAGATGGTCCAAAATGATTTTTGTGTACTTGAGGCCATTCCTTCAATTTGGTTCTTCTATTAAAACACATTGCTCAGTTCCTCTGGACAAGTCAACAAAAGGTGCCCTATGTGATGACTTGACACTGAAGAGTTTCTGCATTATTTGTTTTTGGAAGGGAGGAGAGAACAGTGAGTGGGGTTGCGATGTGAGCTTTGCCCCAGAGACTTGCTACTAATAGATTGTGGGTCAGTCCACAATCAAAAATTATTCTTTTTTAAGAGCAGAAAAATAAAAAGTCACTCAAAGGTGGTTATTTTTAACTGGATTCCTACAAGAATATTAAGTCTGTAAAGAGCAACCTTTCGTGTGATCTGCGCTCTATTAGGAGGAACGTAAGTAATTTTTATTATTAAATCAATGTAATGTTTTTATTAACATAAATGTAAGAATTTTACGTTTACATTTCCAGCAGACAGGTGTCAATCACAAAACATGCACACATACTGAAACTGAAACATTATTGCTCAGTTCTGTTTATCTCAGTGGGTTAGTTTGAAATAGCTTGGTGTCAGATTGGTGACCCATACAATGAAGGTTTGTTGGATTGAGTGCAAGCCCTGATGAATACATACATAAGTTCAGTCTTTCATTTCTCAGTCTCCTGGTTTTTCAGGTAAAATGCAGTTCTTCAACAAACAAGTTCAAAACAAGTCTTACTCTAAAACTAGCACACAAGGGCTTAATAGAGATTAGGATCAATCCATATGTGTAGAAAGATTGGCAATGGAGCAAAATTAAGCAGGAGGGGTGTCTTTCACTAGAAGGAGGGCAAAATAAGGGGAAACAGCTAAATACTTACTCCTCTCCTATACATGTGCTGTGATCCTGGCTTGGATCAAGCCTATAAATGATGACCTCAATACTAAGGAAGAGACTGTCCAGCTGCACATGCTACATATGGAGAGTTATAAGATCTCAGAGTTTAACCTTTCTTCTTCAGTCCACAGAAAATAAGGGAGAAGATTTCCTAATTTACTTGCAAGGCAGACTGTACAACCGTGTTAATGTGTTATGCTTAAAAACATCACAAAAATCTTGACCCTGAAATCTCAAGGCATATGATTACCCTGACCTGGCAAGACTACATTTCTAATGTAGGAAATATTTCAGCTTTAAAACTTACCAAATAGCTGTAAGTTAGAACCAAAACAGAATAGGAGAGAAGTTAGACTACAGCCTCCAGAAGTTAGGAATATCTGGCTGGGGGATTTTTGGAGCTATACTCCAATCTTTAACTTTTTCAGCCTTTAGACAAGATATTATTCACAGTCAAGCATGTAGCCCCCCCCCCCCCCCCCGGAAATTCTCATGGTGGTTCGTGAAAAGGCCTTACTGGTGCATTATTTAAACTGTTATGTTTATTCATATCATGATCTGATCACCATATTCAATATATCCCATATGCATGGGGCTATTGGGGTAACGATACAAAAGGTTTGCTAGGCTAGATCCTCTTTCACTCAGACTCAGGCCCCCCCAAAACTCAGCCCCCCCCGAAACCCCCCCTGAAAAAATTTTACCCCCCCCCCCCCCGAAACAAAATCTTGGCTACGTGCCTGTTCACAGTGTATTTATATAAATTACTTTTTAAAATGCATGTGTATGAAATGACATTAATATTATTAAATAAAAAATTCTAGGTAGTAGAAAGTCTTCAAATAATGACTATCTGCTGTAAATCCATTTGTTTTTGACAATAATCCCATTGCCCCTTGTTCTAAAAGTAACAGAGTAGAAGTTTTAAATTACTCAAATTTCCATTTGAGGGTCCCGTTAAAATGTTTCATCACCACCTGTAATTGAACTACTAATGCTATCTGTGCTTACATGAATAGTATCTCATGTAGTTTGATCCTACAGGTAGTCAATAGGATAAATAGAGTAGTGTTTCAAATGGCAGTATCATAAATCCATCACTGAAATAATAGACACCAAATGTCTAACACACTCATTACCATCCTGCAATTTTGCATATTGTACATGTAACATACGAAGGTTATAAGGAGACTATGCTTATGTGGGACTCCCCGAAAGGTTAGCAAATAACTTAGAAGAAAAGGGATTAAGGATTAATAACTGGAAACAAAATGGAGAGATAATTAATGGCCAGAGATTTTGGAAAAGGGGGGGGGGATTGATTAAAATTAAGAGGGTTTTGGGAAAAAGTAAAAAAAACAGAAAGGGTGCACAACCCACTGAAGAACTAAAGGTAGATAAATTGCTAAATGCAAGAGATAAAACAAGTAAAGGAACAGTGGCAAAATATATATAACAATAGTAGAATATAAAGAGTTTGTGATTAGAGCAATAAGTAACAAATGGAATGGAGTTAAATCATTACAGACACAAGAAATAGAGGAAATAATTAGGAACATGAATAAAATAAAAGTGGAAAAATATAATGTATTAGAAAAAAGATGATATTAAGATGGTATAGAACTCCTGAACAATTGGCTTATATGGTAAAAGGAAAGAATTTGAAGTGTTGGCATTGAAATAAAGAAAAATGTACTTATTCACATATGTGATGGGAGTGTTCTGAAATAAAAAAAATTCTGCAAATGATACAAGGAAAAATTCAGGAGATATTCCAGATAAAAATTCAAATTAATAATGATTTGCTACTATGGGGAGTGTTGGATCATCCAAGTATAAAAACTAATTGCCAGGAGTTATTTAAGGTAACAATAAGAGCAGCCTATGCAGTGATTGCTAGAGGATGGAAAGACAAATCGAAATGGACTTAAAGTAATTGGAATGATTATATGTATGACCAAGTACTGTTAGATATAAGGGGAATTATGACTAAGCAAGCACCAAGAATGGACAAAGAAGAAATCATTACAAATAGATGGAAGGTCTACTTCAACTGGGTGAAAAATGGAGGAGCCAACGATCATATAAAAGAAAAAAAAATACAAAGACTCTACCAGTGGCTGGATCTGCAAGATTAGTAGAAATATACTGTGGTTGAGGAGTAGAAATATACTGTGGTTGGGTTTATAACATAATAAAATGTGTTTTTTTTAAAAGGAGACTATGCTTATTAGCCTTATGAATTACGTTATGTGATAAATCCTATCTTGATGCTATCAATTTGCACATACACTTTGAGTCTACACTAAAATATGTACAATCCCTAATATTTAAACATATTCATCAATCAGTTCAAACTCACACTGGTGAATTACAGTACTATCAGTTGGATCATCATAGCTCACTTTTTTGGTCACTGTAAAAGTTGAAATTCTGTTTAGACCATTCAATGACTAAAATCCTCCTTCCCAAAACTACCTTGAAAGCACCACGGTCATCTCTACCAAGTCATTTTTGTATTGTTGGAGGGCAGGGGTACAAGGAAGGAGAAATCCAGATGTTTTGCTGTACCTGGATGTACTGCAAAGATGCAATTTGCAGAGATCTATTGAGGTCTACTGGCAGTCCTTGTAGACACCTACAGAAAAATAACTGGATAAACTTTTCTCTAAAACATGTAAACACTTGCATTGCAGGCTAAACTGATTAAAACATAACCTTTGGTGTGGAGATAACATCAGAAGGTGTAGCTTCTGAGTTACAGTTATGTCTCATGATATAGGATCTTGGCTTATATACTTAATGTATTGTATATCATAACAACAACTGCAATTCAGCAATATAAACATGAATGCCTATTTACATATTTAGATAAAGACCTATAAGATCGAAGACCCTCCACGGGGATGATAACCCTGATGATTTCATCTTCTCATACATTTCATTGTGTTTTTTAAAATTTCTTTCTTTCACCTTCATTAATACATGACAAATTTTCAATTTTCTTTTTAATTAAAAACAGAACCCATCCTGATTTTTACCCATTCTGATATACCATTGGCACTTTAATTATTTCATTATTTACTGAATCTGAAACTGTACAAGATGTGAAAGAACTTTTGTAGTTGTTGTGTGTGTTGCTTTCAATTTGTAGTGATCCTAAAGTTCACCTGTCGGAGTTTTCATGGTATGATTGTTTCACTGAATTGTTTTAAACCTGTATAAACATTCTTTCACAAGCAGATTTTCAAAAATGAAATTCCGTTGTGGTTTTATATATCTTCTCCTTGGAGTGGCATCGTCACAAACTGCAAGGCAAGATAATTGCAGATGTGAACAGAAAGCAAATGCATGTCCTTTCATTCCGGGAATGGCTGGGTTACCAGGCCCAACAGGACAGAAAGGTGATCAAGGTACAGCCACACTGGGGTCATTGAGATATTGTCTGTTAAAAACTTGGGCAATGCATGTAGTAAGGTCACTGATCAGGGACTAAATTTACTGGAAGTCCATTCTGATGAGGCAATGAAGACATTTGGGAATCTGTAACTATCCCCACCCTCCAAAACTAGTAAACAAGAGTTCAATCGACCTTTGTTCTGATACTACCCATTCTTCCCAAGTACCTTTTTTTACCTCTGGGTTATGAGCTGAACTGACAAGGACCTGTTGCCAATCTTTAAGGAATCCTAGGGCTCTTCCACACGGGCATATAACCCAGAATATCAAGGCAGAAAATCCCACAATATCTTCTTTGAATTGGGTTATCTGAGTTCACACTGTTATATATCCCAGCTCAAAGCAGAAAATGTGGGATTTTATTCCGTTGTATGGAAGGGTCCCTAGAAGAGCTTTTTTTTTAAAAAAAAAAATTCTTTACTGAAGTTTTCATATTGTACAATTATTAAAATAAGATAGGATAGGGTGAAATATAGAAGGAAAACTTGAAGAAGGAATAAAGGAAAAACTAGAGGATGGGAAGGGGCGGGAAGCAGAGAAAGAGGGGAGGGATGTAGAAAGATATAAAAAGAGAAAGAAAGTGAGATAAGGTGTAGGAAGAAGAGCTTTATGACACAGCATTAAATAATCTTTTGCCTGCCAACCCCCGAAATAAGAGACACAGACAACAGAATGGAGTAAACTAGGGCAACTTTATTGAATGTTACCAATTTAAAACCTCAATGTTACCTATTTAAAATTGAATCTCAACTAACTGAAGTGACCTAAGAATTTGGTATGGAATAAATCCAAGGTAGTGTTCCTTCCCGCCCTACCCCTCGGCTGCAAATGGGCAAAACACCGCCTCCAGATGGAACAATCCTGGATGACCTTACATAACAACATAACTACCATTCTCCTTCAAGGAATTTGAGGTCAGAATATCTCATTTTGGTCATTTGCATATGCCCCCACCTGGCTATAAGAGCTATCAGTGAGGGTTTCTGTCCATGACCTAAGCCAAGGTTGTATTGATGTACACCAAAATGTTGTTTCTTTTCTAATTTCACCATTGCCTATTTAACACCCAACAATCCCAATTTGCCTTTTAACAACATAGGGCAGGTGAAAAAAAACCCTAGAACATGGGGGGGGGTGTTCCTACCCGGCCCCTGTTGGCGACGTGAATTATACTGTTAGAGGCGGGCAGGTGGGTCGATGTCTTCTTTCAGACCGAAGGCAGAGGGGGTGGAAGCCAGTTAATGGCTCTGCCCCCTCTGGAAAGCAGATCTGGCTGGATCTACTTTCAAAGCCTCCTTCTTGGGGGAGGAGGCAAATTTCCTTCCTCGCCCCAGCTGCGCAGGAGTGGGGAAGTCCTGTTATTATTCATTCCATTTTTTAAAAAAAAAACCTGCAAATAACACATTAGTCAATTATTATGAGAAATGAAAAAATATACTATCCATTTGCCATATCCATTTTAAGTAAAAGAAAAAACTCAATTTTTATTTATCTATATTTAATCGTGTTTAGTTTTACTTTTTTTCATCATTTTATATTGTACTAGGAAGGTCATTCCATTCAGCTAATCCCCCAAGACCACCACACTTCATTTGGATAATTTGTATAGCACAAAGCAATCTTTCAAGTAATCTGACCCTTATTTAAGATTTTAAAGAAGAAAATATGCCTTGACAGTTACATGCGGCCTCCCAGCTTTAAACCCCATTGCTCTCCAACTATCTCTGTTCCCAAATGCCCTAAATGATACTCTGCGCCACCAGAACATCAGAAGCACTGCAATTTTCCTTTTAAGTGTAATAAATTCCTCCCTTTCTCAATACTTTTGAAGATATGGCATTCAAATGAGAGAATTTAGGAGGAGGGGATGGCCTGCAAGGATTGACTGGAGAACCAAAACTGGCCCATGGACACCCTTTGTATTTTAACCTGGTCCAGTAATTGCAAGATTAATTGATAATTCAAAATCAACCTTAGATTATATTTGTATAAAACAGCAAAATCATTTGATTTTCATTTCTTTCATTAAATTGATATTTTACTGTCTGACAGCCTCAGATTTGCCAACTAAAAACACAAATAATATTGATTCTGCAATTGTCCAATTCCACCTAAATTTATGGGTACAACTAGATATATGAGTCATAAAACCCACTTGATGTCCATGGACCTGTAATCCCAATCCATGTCATAGTTTTTTATGCAAAGAAGTTGTGATAATTTTACATTCATGCCCACCCAGAGACAGCTAGCTCAATGGACAGAGACAACCTATTTGCAGGAATTAATCAGATATATGTGATAGCAAAATATTTTCCCTAACTCGTGGAGATCTGGATTTATTTATCTAAAGTAGGTTGATAGATGGATAGATGGATTTCAAATGATGACTTATAAACTTTGGATGCTAGTTCCTATTCTGAGTTTTCATGTGTCTTGGTTCTTGTCCTCTATCTAATCCCTGATTTACAAGGACTCCAAGGACCGCCGGGCAAAGCTGGACCTGCAGGCATTAAAGGAGACCAGGGACCAGTCGGTGAAAGAGGACCTAAGGGAGACCATGGAGCAGAAGGTCGGATATGAAGCATTTCACTTGTGCTTCATTGGGCCCTTCCACTCAGCCCTATATCCAAGAATATCAAGGCAGAAAATCCCACATTATCTGAGTGTGGACTCAGATAACCCAGTTCAAAGCAGATATTATGGGATTTTCTGCCTTGATATTCTGGGATTTGGAAGGGTCCATTGATGGTCATGGTGTCAAACAAGGATGTAATCATTCATCAATGTTATTTATGAAAGGGAAAAAAATAATGGGAAGTATTTTTGCCATTGGTGCAGTAAAGTCCTGAAAAGCTGCAATTTGCAGGACTGTTAACAAATCAAGATTAATGAAAATCCACATTGATTTATTTTCTATATGGAAGTGGGAACATCATTCCCCTTGCAGAAGACACATTTTTCTGCATAGAAATGTTCTTTCTGTATATAAAAGACAATGTTTTCTACACAGAAATGTTTTCCTGCTCAAAACAAATGAAAGTACTTTCTATGCAAAGTACTCAAATGAAATAATCTTCAAGGAATCTAGTTCAGTACTATTATTGTAAGGAATTTTCAATACTAAGGAAATCCATTTCATATCAAACCATACTGGGTATCAATGACATTAACTTTGAGTTTGTTTGGTTGTCATGAAGACATAATCACCAAGGGTCAAGCTTTAGTGTTTTTTCTTTCCCCTCCCTTATTCACCTGAAGCTTTTCTATTCACCTGAAGCTTTTCCCACCAGTTTTTCCCTACTCATCCATCTCACCCAAGGTTTTAAAATTTTATCCTTTGTAATTGGCCCTGCCCACTTTTGCTCAAATTTTTGATATTTTATATTATATCCTGTTTTTACCTTGTATTATTTTCTTTTGTTTTATTTTATTGTATTTTATTTCATGTATTATTGTATGTATTATTTTGCCTCGTGGTAATTGTTGGGTTTGGCCTCATGTTAGCCACCCTTTGGGGAGATGGTGGCGGGGTATAAATAAAGTTTTATTAATATTTGATTATGTTACATGATGATAAATATGATGATGACATCTATGACAGGTATTACTACAACAACTATTTTGTTTGTGATGTACTAGTAATATGAATACCTTTGTTGTTGTTGTTGTTCATTCGTTCAGTCGTCTCCGACTCTTTGTGACCTCATGGACCAGCCCACGCCAGAGCTCCCTGTCGTCTGTCACCACCCCCAGCTCCTTCAAGGTCAGTCCAGTTACTTCAAGGATGCCATCCATCCATCTTGCCCTTGGTCGGCCCCTCTTCCTTTTACCTTCTACTTTCCCCAGCATAATTGTCTTCTCTAGGCTTCGCTGTCTCCTCATGATGTGGCCAAAGTACTTCAACTTTTTCTCTAGTATCCTTCCCTCCAATGAGCAGCCGGGCTTTATTTCCTGGAGGATGGACTGGTTGGATCTTCTCACAGACCAAGACACTCTCAGAACTTTCCTCCAACACAACAGCTCAAAAGCATCTATCTTCCTTCGCTCAGCCTTCCCTATGGTCCAGCTCTCACATCCGTAGATTACTACAGGGAATACCATGGCTTTGACTAGGCGGATCTTTGTTGCCAGTCTGATGTCTCTTTACTATTTTATTGAGACTGGACATTGCTCTCCTCCCAAGAAGTAAGCGTCTTCTGATTTCCTGGCCACAGTCTGCATCTGCAGTAATCTTTGCACCTAGAAATACAAAGTCTGTCATGGCCTCCACATTTGTGACTGAATACCTTAAGTCACATAAAATAGTATAATTATTGCCTCCTTGTGGTTACTTCTTCATCAACTGGATCCTTTGTCACCATTGTCTCACTCCAACAGAGGCCCTATCACTGACCATTTAATGCAGTTTCACAACGGTATTGAAGAAAGTTTTTTCACTGTGCAGATGATTACACAGGAAATCCTGGAACCAGTTTGAGACCCAGATGATAATTACACAAATTACAGAGCTTTTGTATGGATTTGTGGTCTGGTCACTGCAGTTTGAAACTGCATTGAATGGTCAGTATAGATGGTGCCAGAGTATACTCAGAGCAGCTGGGGCAGTCTACACACATGTCCCTTTTCAGAAAGCTTAAGAGCCACTTTCTAATCAAGAGTGAGACCCACAAATTAAGTCATCAGTGCCAATGTAAGCCTTCACTTGTTTGCTTCTCTCATGTAAGAATCAATGCTTGAGGATGTTATCTTCCTGGCAGGTGAGATTATGGGAATTTCTTTTCACAATGATATTTTTTATCTTTTGAGTGTTTCAAGTTTTTGCTTCAAAAATCACTTGTGCAAAAACTTCTTCTTGAAAAGCAGTGTGCACTGTATAGCATCTTGCTTTGAAAACCCAGTGTTCTGGGGCAACCCCAAATTTCATAAAAGAAACTATGAAATACAAAAAAAATTTAAAATGAAGCTTGCGATAGTTGATGAGTCCTCTTAGAATCATAGAATCAAATCAAAGAGTTGGAAGAGACCTCATGGGCCATCCAGTCCAACCCCCTGCCAAGAAGCAGGAATATTGCATTCAAATCACCCCTGACGGATGGCCATCCAGCCTCTGTTTAAAAGTTTCCAAAGAAGGAGCCTCCACCACACTCTGGGGCAGAGAGTTCCACTGCTGAACGGCTCTCACAGTCAGGAAGTTCTTCCTCATGTTCAGATGGAATCTGAGGAAGAACTTCCTGACTGTGAGAGCCGTTCAGCAGTGGAACTCTCTACCCCGGAGTGTGGTGGAGGCTCCTTCTTTGGAAGCTTTTATGTATCAGAACACCTTTTCCCATCTCGGGAAGGAAAATTTAGTATTATTTATCTTCATAGGGACCAGTCTCTCCCCCCATTAGTGCTGTTTGCTTTTTAAAAGGTATACTATATACAAAATCATATAGCTTGTATTTTGTTAGTGAATTGTGACAATTCATTTGTTCTATCATCTGTTGTGCTAAGTGTTCAGCTGCATTACAAGTAGTACTAAAACACTTTCCTGACAATTCTGAAGGGAAGACCAGTTATAGGTCAAGTCATACCTGCAGGTTTTAGTGTGGTGAAATAGTACCTTCATCTAGGATACTTTTTAAAATATCTGGCAGTTTTGATATAAATGTCTTATTCTTTTCTCATTTAGAAATTCGGGGCCTTCAACATGAAGTAAACATTTTGAAGGAACAACTGGAAGATTTGAGAAATGCTGTCCTTAGAAATCAAAATGGTGAGAAAATTGAGTAGACAGGTTTGAATGAGACCTGGGTTCGGATTCTAAGATTTTCTGAGGAAGACCTGCTCTCGGTCCCACCTCGCAGATGGGACTGGTGGGGATGAGGCACAGGGCCTTCTCAATGGGGGCCCTCAGCTATGGATCTCCCTTCCTAGTGAATTCAGATCAATTTCCTCCCTCCTGTCCTTTAGAAATAAAGTTAAAACCTTGCTATGGAGCAAAGCGTTTGGAGAATAGTACAGGATGCAGGTAGGAAGTGAATGGAATGGAATGGAATATAATTGGAATGGCTTCTGGATTATGATTTTGGGTCTACGTGCAGTGTTTAACAGCTTACTTAATGTATTTATATGCTATTGTTTTTATGATTTTTTAAATGAGTTTAATGCATGTATTTTGCATTTGGAAATTTTTTTATGTTTAATGCAGAATTGAATATTGCCCATTTGGAAACGCTCTGAGTCCTCTCTGGGGTTGAGACAGAGTGGGGTAAAAATATAGTAAATAAAATAAATAAAATACAATAATAAATTCAGAATGCATGCATTTCTAGATCTATAATGTAAAACTCTAAAGGCTAATTTTATCCAAATGATAGATTGTGGTAAAATGTTTTAAGAATTCTTGAAACTGAAGGCACAGGGTACCATTTCACCAAAAACGACAACAATAACAAACTATCCTTGCATATGGGAAGATGTCATGTCAGGTAGGAAGGTATAGTAATTTCAGAAAGCGATGCTGAGTCTTGTAGGTAAGTTTGTGCTGTTGCATCTCTATTGCACCAAAATAAGTACCTAAGTCCATATGTGTTACTTTTTTGACAGCCAAGAAAAGTTACTCCACAAGGAAAGAGGGAGCAGCGAAGCAAATCTGTCACCCCACATGCAGCTCCCTGTCTGTGACACTTTCCCCATCACATGGGGAAAGCATTACCCTTGCGAGCCAGTACAACGTGGGAAGCTCCCATGTTGGGGTGAAAGCATCCAGTGATGCTTTCGCCCCGGTTAGGGGCAGGGCCTGTGCCGGAAGTCACACAACATAGCTTTATGTCCAGCATGGCCTCATCCTCCAGATGTGATGAAAGCATCCTAGGATGTTGATTTCACTGATGAGGTTGCTAGACAGTGTGGGCAGTATGGGAAATAAATCTTTCTGATTTCTTTATCTTACTTCAAAGTTGAAAATTCTTAGTGAGTTTCTGTTAATCGTCTGAGTTAACTTATTAAATAAAGTTTGATAAACACAGGACAAAAAGCTAATTTTTATCTCATTAATCAGTGGAACTAACGTATAAGTTGACTTATTAAGTTCCCATTGATTAAATGGGTCTATTTTATTTGGGACTGACAACTGGATTGAATGGATTCAAAGTCAATGGATCTGTTTTATGGATCTGCTTGTCTACATTGACCTAATAATGCATAGGTACCATTTGTTCAATCCTGGATGTACAATCTTATTTGCTAGATGTTATATTGTTGTATTGTGTTGGGCTTCGGCCTATTGTAAGCCGCATCGAATCCTCCGGGAGATGCTAGCGGGGTACAAATAAAGTAATAATAATAATAATAATAATAATAATAATAATAATAAGGTTCTTGTGGGTTTTTTCGGGCTATAGAGCCATGTTCTAGAGGCATTTCTCCTGACGTTTCGCCTGCATCTATGGCAAGCATCCTCAGAGGTTGTGAGGTCTGTTGGAAGTAGGAAAAATGGGTTTATATATCTGTGGAATGGCTGGGGTGGGGCAAGGAGCTCTTCCCTGCTGCAGTTAGGTGTGAATGTTTAGCTGATCACCTTCATTAGCATTTGAAGGCCTGCCTGAGCCTGGGAAAATCTGTTGCTGGGAGGTGTTAATCTGTGCCTGGTTTTTTCCTCTCTGTTGTTTAGCTGTTATAATTTTAGAGTTTTTTAATACTGGTAGCCAGATTTTGTTCATTTTCATGGTCTCTTCCTTTCTGTTGAAATTGTCCACATGCTTGTGGATTTCAATGGCTTCTCTGTGTAGTCTGATATGGTAGTTGTTGGTGTAATCCAGCATTTCTGTGTTCTCAAATAATATGCTGTGTCCAGGCTGGTTCATCAGGTGCTCTGCTATGGCTGACTTCTCTGGTTGAAGTAGTCTGCAGTGCCTTTCATGTTCCTTGATGCGTGTCTGGGCGCTGCGTTTGGTGGTCCCTATGTAGACTTGTCCACGGCTGCATGGTATACGGTAGACTCCTGCAGAGGTGAGCGGATCCCTCTTGACCTTTGCTGAACGTAGCATTTGTTGAATTTTCTTGGTGGGTTTGTAGATTGTTTGTATGTTGTGTTTCCTCATCAGCTTCCCTATGTGATCAGTGTTTCCCTTGATGTATGGCAGGAACACTTTTCCTCTGGGTGGAAGAGGAAAGAAAGGAAGAGACCATGAAAATGAACAAAATCTGGCTACCAGTATTAAAAAACTCTAAAATTATAACAGCTAAACAACAGAGAGGAAAAAACCAGGCACAGATTAACACCTCCTAGCAACAGATTTTCCCAGGCTCAGGCAGGCCTTCAAATGCTAATGAAGGTGATCAGCTAAACATTCACACCTAACTGCAGCAGGGAAGAGCTCCTTGCCCCACCCCAGCCATTCCACAGATATATAAACCCATTTTTCCTACTTCCAACAGACCTCACAACCTCTGAGGATGCTTGCCATAGATGCAGGCGAAACGTCAGGAGAAATGCCTCTAGAACATGGCTCTATAGCCCGAAAAAACCCACAAGAACCTAGTGATTCCAGCCATGAAAGCCTTCGACAATACAATAATAATAATAATAATAATAATAATAATAATCTTGGATGTTTTCATGTTGCAGCTCAGTCTTTGATAGGTTGAGATGAGATTCAATTTAGCTCTGCATTAGGAAAAATTGGAGATTGTGTGAAATCCCTATAGTTTCTCTGCAATATGAACAGGATCAGATCTGATTCAAACCAGTCTGCTATCCACATGGGACACTATTTCCATTCCCCTTCCCTGCACTTATTGTTCTTTTTTAAAAAAGTCATATAGGTGTCTAAGATGTGTCATCAGTGGTACAACTATTACCTTCCACATTGTACTTTACATCCCCAAGTCTCTGGATTAATTCAACACTAACAAATTGAAGCTAGTTATTTTCAGTTAAGATTAAGGTCTTCTCTACAAATGCATGGTTGACCATCTCAAAACTAACAGCAGGTTTAGCAGTTGTTTTATCAACAATAGTTCCCATCATCTACAAATGTCTCCAACTCTCCATCCAAAAGAGCTACAAAACACATTAAGATTCTTTTCCACATTAAAAACATTAATACTCATTCCAAACTCACTCAGCTTTGTGTTTAAAAATACTGCCTTTTTTCAATTCTTAGACACATTTTTCCATATAGAGATCTCTTAAAACAGGCCTTTGGATCACAAGTACTTTTTATACATAAAAATAAAGCTTGATTTTTCAGTTGTTGGTCCTGAAATTAGTGTTTGTGTGATAATCAATGGTGTCTTAGAATGGAAGAGATAGTTGTCTTATTGTGTGATGAGGTAGGATGAGTACAACTTGTGCTCAACAGCAAATGTGACAACATTCACTGTGCTTCCTGTTAATTGATTAGTACGAGCTATCTATAGCTCAAACTTGAAACTATATTAAATTACTTTTTTCTTTCCTGTACTGGTTTAGCACATGGGCTGTATGCAAATTTTAATCTAAAAAGTACTTTTCCCAGGATGTGGTCTCATCTGATATTAGTCAGATTCTTGTGTTATATTTCTAGTCTTTCCTTTTGTGGCTTTAAAATTCCTAATTTTAAAATAGGGAGCTGTGTAGTTTAGCAATTTCTCTTTGACTGTACATTTCTTTACTCAGATACACAAACTTTCAACACCAAACTAGGAAAACATTTTTCCTTAAACACTGCATATCAAGCTTAACAAACTTAAAATGACGAGATCTAAATTTAATAAACATGTTACTTGTTCTTTGTGTTCTTAGCTCACTTATTCCCAAATGGAAAAAGTGTTCTCAGAAAGCTCTTCAAAACCGATGGCTCCCAAGGCAGCTTTGAGTCTTCCAAAGCGACTTGTTTGCAGGCTGGAGGTCAGTTGGCCTCCCCAAAGACACTTGCTGAGAACTCGGCCATCCAACAAATAGTAGCTCGGCATAACAAGGCAGCATACCTGGGAATGAATGACTTGCAGTCAGAAGGAACATATAAACATTTGAACGGTGATGAGGTAATATACACAAACTGGGCAACCGAAGAACCAAACAACGCCGGAGGAAAAGAGGACTGTATTGAAATTTACCTGGATGGCAAGTGGAATGACAGGTCCTGCACTGAAAGACGGCTAATTGTCTGTGAATTTTAATATCTCTGTAACTGTTGTCCTACATACAAATAAAACGTAGTATAAGTTCTTAAAATTGGGAATTCATAAAGCTAACACTGAACAAGGAATTGGTACCTGCCATCTCAAGATGGACTATTTCTCAGAGCCTGCAAGGATTTTTCCTTTTATATATATTATGTTAATGACATAAGAGTTGATATGTTTGATTAGTGGTTTTGAGACCAAGGTTCAAATACAGAGATACCTCAACTTACGATCAACCCAACTTGTGAGTTTTTTTTTTGAGATGTGAACCATTGCTTATCCTTTATAAAAAAAAATTGAGATGTGAGCCAGATCTGAATTATGAGTTGCAGGATCAGGTGACGTCACACCCAGTGGCGAGATCCCTCATTCTGCAAAGGAGACAGAGAAGGAGGGGTGGCCTCCTTGGATGTCCCGGTCTCCCCAACATGACCAAGAAGGCGCCCTCTTACCTGCCAGCCTTCCTGCCCAGATGGTGATGTGGGGCTCCGAAGAGGACAGGGCTTGCCTCGGCTCCCTCAACCCCAGCGAGGCTCAGTACTTAGCTGAATGGGTCTGATGTGCCACTGCCGTACAGGCTTCCCCTGTTGAGTCTTCAACTGAAAGGAGTTAAATGCTGAGTCACTGAGCTGCAGCCTGGCAAGCATCAGTGACTAGGTGCTTGACTTCTTCTTCAAAAGAGGAGGATGGGGGGCAGGGTAGCCTCCTTGCCTCTCATCACCTACCCCAATCTCCCCAACATGGACAAGCCCCACCGGATGCTGGCACGTGCCCCAGAGCCCACAGCTCATGGGTTAGGTGCAGTAGGATGGCAAGAATTAGGGAAAAGCTGGTGCTGAGGCAGAGCAACCACAGCTCATGGCCTTCAGTGGAGCAGCCAATGGAGGAGAACAGCACCAAGTCCTATGGGGTCTCCTATGTGAGGTGCCACAAGGAGGTCTCTATATTGCCTTCCAACATATACTGGCCTCTGACAGAGCTGAAGAGGAGGTAGGGATGCTGGTGAGTGGTGAATTTATGGGTCAATATTCCATGGCATTACCAATCAATTCTAACGCTATCCTGGAGACAAGAAAGTATGTTTAGAAATGAAATAGTAAGTCAGGAGCTATTTAAAAGGCAGGAGAGGCTATAATAATAATAATAATAATAATAATAATAATAATAATAATAATAATAAAACTTTATTTACACCCTGCCACCATCTCCCCAAGGGACTCGGGGCAGCTTACATGAGGTCAAGCCCAACAACACATCAATAAAACAAGAAAGCAATAAAAAAACAATACAATTAATATAAATCACATTTAAACATTAACACACAAGGATTTAAAAACCTATGGCGGGCCAAATGTAATAGTTTAAAATTAAAAATTAACGCTGGTTATGAACAAGGTAGGGTATATCTGGTAGGAGGGTTTTAAAAGAAGTGAGGGGAGCGCAATCCAACAAATAGTTAAAGTGCATTTTGCTGGGAATTATTTCCTTATTCCGGGAAGGCACACTGGAACAACTATGTTTTCAGGCTCCTCCTAAAGAGTGCCAATGTTGGGGCATGCCGGATATCCCTGGATGAATAGAATAGAATGGATTAATAGCATTTCAATGCATAGCAATGGGAAAATTTGCTTTGAGATAAGATCAATTTGAGTTAAGAGCTCAGTCACAAAACAACTTTAACTCATTAGTCAAAGTATCACTGTATCCAATCAGCCATGGAACTCCTCTGATTGACCTTGGACAAGTCACACTCTAAGCATTAGAGGAAGACAAAGGCAAGCATGCTGCCCCATCAGAGAAATCTTGTCCAGAAAGCACTATGATATGTATATCATAGTTACAATAAGTCAGAGTAAACTTGAAGGCACTTCACAACAATATAATAGTCACCCACAAGTTAGTAATGGTAGGATAATGCTCAGAGACCGAGTTTCCCCACCTCGCCCAAGATAAATAGGTGTCGAAAATGTTGTTTTAAAAAAATCCAGTCATTTTTTTCCAGATCTAGTCCATCGGTGGCTACAATTCTCCCCAGATCTTTTCAGTGGTCTCAAATTTAATTGTATGTTTGGGGAGAAAAGTTCAAAACTAGAAGACAGAAGGAGAAATGGTCAGGGATGTGAAGGGGTGCTGTTTCTCCTTCATCTCCCTGGCTATCCTTGTGCTATTTTTGCACCTAGGCATTCAAAAATACCCTTGTCATGCCTGTTCTGATATCGGCAGAGGTACCTGTAATGGCTAAGAGCTCAAATAAAAGTGCTATGGCTGGCTGTTTTGCAATCCCTTTTAAAAAAATGTTTGTTCTGCTTTAATAAATACCTTTGGTTTTCTCCAGTCTTGCTTCATCTGTCCATTTCTTCATCACTGAGTCATTGCTGGGTAATTTAAGGATAAGACTGTGTCAAGGAAATGGCTTCCACTGGGACTCACACTGGCATGTAAAGAGTCAGTGAAGCAAGTAGGCAATACTTTCTTTTTTTAAAGATCAGGAATTATCAGATAATTGGGAGTTGCTAAATTATACAGACATAGAAGCTGTGAAAGGTAAGTGGGTGACTTTAATTTCAAAGCTCTTTAAGTAGCAATTTTTTTTGTCTGTGTGTTTCAATTAGAAGGGGGCTTTTTAAAATCCTTTTTATGTTCCATTGGTGCCAAATAGCCTTACATTTATTTGACCAAGTTAAATGAGAGGCACAGGACTCACGTGACAAGGAAGCAAATCCTGATAGTTGAACATGGGGTCTCAGGGCATATCACAGCATACTAAGGCACATCAGAAGTTATACTTAAACAAACATATACTACTGACAGAGTGTAGTACATTGCATTTAAGTAGTAGAAAGTTTTAGATTTCTATTAACTGTTATTGTTGTTTGCATTTGCATCTTTTCCAGCTTATGAGTTTGAGTTTTTGTTTTATTTTTTTGGCAAAATATGTTTAAAGGGGATGGACTTGTTGACTCAGTGTCAAGATAAGTGCCAGTTGCAGAAACGAGGACACAGAAACACAGGATGGAAACAAAGACGTGCCTCAGTCACAGCTGCAATTGGGAATAATTCACTTGCAATGTTATTGGATAGGAACCTCTGTAGGCACAGGGGTGGCTCAACTATTATGCAAAGTAAGCATTTGCAGTAGAGTTGATTTTGCCCAGGGGCGCTCTTGAGGCGCTCTGGGAGGAAAATAGACCTTGAGATATGCGAGTTGTAGTTACTAGGATGTATAGTTCACCTACAATCAAAGAGCATTCTGAACTCCACCAATGATGGAATTGAACCAAGTATGACACACAGAACTCTCACAACGAACAGAAAATATAGATCAGTGATTGGTTGGGGGGAGGGGGGTGTGCCAAAATACTGTTTGCTTACCGTTGGAATTTACCTAGGGCCGCCTCTGTGTAGGCAGCATAACTCCAGGTAGTCTTGCATGACACAAACTTCTTTTACCCATTTCAAATGAGCTTTAGAGCAAGATACAGAGTTGAGACTGCTATCATTGCCTTAGTCCGTGATCTCCAGCTTAACACTTACAGAGGAAGTGTGTCCCTGTTAGAGTTTTTATATCTTTCAGTTGTGATCGATTCCACTGATTGTGCTATCTTCTGGAATGACTCTGGGGTTTGGGAATCAGTTACACTGTTGCAGTGCTTCCAGACATACCTCTCAGGGAGGTTCCAGATGTTGGTGTTTGGGAATATTTATTTATTTACTCTATTTATACCCCCATCTTTCTCTACCACGAAGGGGACTCGAGGCGGCGTACATATAGGCAATTATTCAATGCCAGGAACATTAACATTAAAATTAAGTTAAAATTAATACATATAAAGCATTTAAACATTTAAAAACATTACATTCAATACAAATCATGCCACACATAATCATAGTCCAAAGACATTATGTAGTCATTGCACATATATCTGAATATCTGCTGCTGTTATGTGGCATTCTGCAAGGGGCCATTTTATCTCCAGTGCTTTTTAACATTTACATGAAACTACTGGGAGAGGTCATCTGGAAGCATGGGGCTGGGTGCTATCAATACAGTGATGACAGCCAAATATATTTCTCTGTACCTTCAGAAATAGCTTTAGCTAAGGATAGTATGAATACTTGGAGAAGGTAATGGAATGGTTGAAGAAGAAAAAAATGAAGCTGAATCCAGATAAAACAGGGATGCTTACTATTAAAGGTCCTAACCTAGGGTTGCAGGTTTGTCTTTCAGTTTTGGATGGTTGCATTCTCCCTGAAAGACTGTATTCTTAGCTTAAGAGTGCTCAGGCCCGTAGCCAGGATTTCAATTCGGGGGGGGGGGGGGGGGCTGAGTCTGAGTGAAAGAGGGTCTGCCCTAGCAAACCTTTTGTATCGTTACCCCCAATACCCCCATGCATATGGGATATATTGAGTATGATGATCAGATCATGATATTAATAAACATAACAGTTTAAATAATACACCAGTAAGGCCTTTTTGCAAACCACCATGAGAATTTCGGGGGGGGGGGGGGCTGAAGCCCCTCAACCCCCCCCCCCCAAACTGGCTACATGCCTGAGAGTGCTCCTGGATCCATTTCTCCAAATGGCAGCCCAGATAGATGTGATAGTCAGGAGTGCTTACTACCAGCTTCCGCTGATACACCAGCTGTGCCCTTTCCTAAAATTGGAAAACCTAAAGATACAAAGGTCAAACCTTGGTAATCTCAAGGTTGGACTTTTGCAATGCACTGTATAATGGGCTACCAATATATATTGGGCTACCTCTTTATTCAAAACATAGAAGCCAGATGTTAGCATATTATACTTATACTAAAGTCAAAACTGAAATCAAAATCAGATGTCAATGGAATGAGCAGTTTGACACCCCCTTTAACTGCCAGTACTCAATGCTATGGAATTCTGCCAGTGGTAGTTTCACAAGGTCTTTAGCCATCTGTGCCAAAGAGTGATGGTGCCTCACCAATGGCAGAGAAGGCTAAAGACTATACGGATTCCATAACATTGAACCATGGCGGTTAAAGGGTTGCCAAGGGAGAAAAAGGGTCTAGTTTTGTCTTTGCAGGTGGAAGGAAAGGGTTAATTTTTGGTTTGGTGCCCAGAAGCATAATGGACTTCACAACCCCCTCATTCCCTGTTACAGAACCTCAGTTTGTTAATAAAGTGAGACTGAAGGAGAATCAGAAGCCAAAAGAGGATTCCTAAGTGTGTTCATTAGCTTCAACTTTGAGTATTACTTCAACCTTGGTTTGGGATGAGATTAAAATGACATTGCAGAGTAAATTGTGTTTTTATTCATGTCCAGGGAGCCTCCAAGGTGAATTAGCCTATAGTGTGATAGCCTACCTAATTACTTCTAATTCATTAAACATTTCAACAACATAGAAGTATAGAGTTGGAAGAGACCACATGGCCCTTCTAATCCAACCCCCTGCCATGTAGAAAAAGCACAATCAAAGCAACCAGAAAGATGGCCATCCAGGCTCTGTTTAAAAGCCTCCAAGGAATATGCTTCCATCACACTCGGAAGCAGAGAATTCCACTATTGAACAGCTTTCATGGCCACAAAGTTATTCCTAATGTTCAGGTAGAATCTCCTTCAGTAATTCAGTAATGATTTTGTCATAGGAATTCAAGTTAATTTGTTTCACATGTCTTTGATCCGCCACTAAATTAATTTGAGATAGCTATTTCGCAGTAAGGGCCTCATCACAAAGGCCAGGTGAAGCTTGCCAATTCACCTGGCTTAGTGGAGAAAAGAGAGGGTCAGCAGGGCAAACCTGTCACCTCATGTGCATCTCCCTCTTGGTGACATTTTCCCCATCACACAGAGGAAGTTTCACCCTTCTGAGGACGTTCTGTGCTGGTTCCATCAGAGCCAGCACAGCATGGCAAGCTTCTGTATTATGGGAGAAGCCTCTGGTGATGCTTTCACCCTGGTTGTGGGTGGGGTCTCTACCAAATGTCACACGACAGAGCAGCTGAATTGTGGGAGAGTGAAATATGGCTATGGGGCTAAGGACTGGGGGATCATCGCAGCTGCATGAATGCAGAGAACTGAAATAGAGAGCATGTTTACCCCAGTATGTTGCTGCTATCAGTGTTTGAATAACTGTTGTGGGATAGCAGCTTTGTATGATAAAAAAACTCCTTTGTTATTTAGCATTGCAGATCCATGCCAGAATTTAAGGGAGCTTTATGAAGTTAACATCTTGCTGGTGTGCCGTTTTCTTTTGTTCATAAAGTTTAATATACATTATACAATAAACTTGCCTATAGGAATTATAATTTCTCTTTTCTAAACTGTCTCAGAAATTCATTTTTCCTCATGAATATAATACGAAAAATACATTAGCACATGTTCTCTAGCTCTACAATGATCTGACAAACATTTAAAAAAACAGGGGAAACCCACTCCAAACTGTTTCCAGGAATGGAATGGGTTATTAACATGTTTAGCAACTGCTGACCTAATTTGCTATCTAGATCTATCCCTATCTTTTTGGACTTTAATCTCTCTCTGATGGAAAAGGCAAACAAGTTTTCACTTCTTGTAAGTGGAGAAAAGTCTTTCCACATTTAAGAATGATGTGTGACATCAGGGGGCGCAAGAGAACACTGTGTTACCAATACATTATTTAATTGTATTGCTTATTTTACAGAGGAGAAAAAATGCTGCTCTCTTCACAGGAAACCTGCTTTCTGCACAAAAGTGTTATTTGAATTGCTGTTTTCTGTAGAGAAAAGAAAATGCCATATCAAGGTTTATCATCACATAAAAACTCAAGAACAAATAGTTTTCAATAACAAAGTTTTTGATGGCTTTATTGCAGTGAGAGGTAAAGTAGTAAAACTGCTATTACCTGTGAGTTCAAAACTGACATATTTGCATCTTTCCAGAAGTTGTTGGAAGACAATTTGTAGCATTCATCACTATTGGCAATGCTGGTGAAAGAAGTTGGAAAATGCCTTCCAATAGCATCCAGATAATACATTATTTCTGTCCTTCTGATACACTGAAAACTGAGGTGTTAGAGAGGGAATTAATATACTACATTGACATGCTTGTTTTCTATGTGACTTGAGTGCTTCATAGACTGGAGGACATCTGTTTGGTATTTGATGTGCCATGTTCAGGCTATACGTTGTTTTATGAAGGGAGGATTGATTCAATTATCATCCTCTTTCTTCTTCAGTGTTAAGTGAAACAGTCTACGGTCCAAAAATACATGTGATACTGTTGCTTTCTTTCCTAAGATCTTGAGATATGCAGCTTCGTTGTTTTTGTATCCTTGTGTTGGGAGTAACACTGGCAACACCACTGGACCCTGAGCTATGCAGATGTGATGAAAAAGTAAACACGTGCATGGTTGTTGCTGGGAGTAATGGATTGCCAGGCACTCCTGGAAGTCCTGGTCTACCAGGAAGAGATGGCAAGGATGGTGCACAAGGTGAAAAAGGAGACCAAGGTACAATACCATCCATTTCTATGACAAATGCACAACATGGGCATTAGGCGAAGAGCCATTGTTCAATAAGTTACTTTGAAGAATATAGTCCCAAGATGCTCTCAGACATCATGGACTATGCTGGCTGAGGGACTCTCAAGATTATTGTCAATAGCCTAAATCCAACTGTTGGTTCCAATGCTGAAACCACCATACCACACCAATAAAAGCAATTCAAAACAATGCAATGGAAATCTCATTGCCATTTTCTTACTCAAATTTCTTCTGAACAAATAATTTTATTTCCTCATTCATTTGCTCTTTCTGTCCATTCTATTAATTTACAGGTCTACGGGGAACCCAGGGCCCCCCTGGAAAAGCAGGACCTCCAGGTTCCAAAGGAGATCAGGGTGAAAAGGGTGAAAAGGGTGATTGGGATGGCACAGGTAAGACATAGTAAAAATACAGAGACACATAGATTTTATTAACTTTGCTTAGTTTTCATGTGTAATATTATATGTGTAACCCTACTGGAAAAATGCCCCAAAATTCATAGGAATGTTCAGATGCACATCTGGATCCCAGATCATAGGGGAATAAACCCGCATCAATCACAGTCATTATATAGCCCCTAAATTCTGTGCTAAGTCAAGACCGCAAAGACAGAATAGTCATGGACGAGTAACTACAATTTGTGCGTTTGTGACTGTGACAGAAGATTTCAACCTCGGTTTTTGGTTGCACTGCAAGAAATGACAAAATCCAGGATGAATAAAAAAGCAGTGTCTTGCTTGCAATTGATCCTTCTTGCTGTCATTCTAAAGTCTTCTATATTTTAACTAAAACTAAAAAAAAGTTAATCCTTTGGACAATGATTTTTGGAATGTTTCTGCCAATCATCAGACAGGCTCCAACCTTGGCAGTCTTCAGGAGGAACTTGAAGACGTGGCTGTTCCAGTGTGCCTTCCCGGAATAATGATCCCATAGCACTTTGTTCTTTATATTTTCTGGGTCTGCTCGTATGCCCTTCTATAAACACCTGCACCATCCTCCGTTCATGTCCCAGCATATTTCCAATTTTAACTTTACATTTGGCCTCCCCTCTGTTTTTAATTGTGTGTTGTTTATTGATAATGTTGTTTATCTTATTGTTTATGTTTATGTTTTTTAATTGCTTGTATTGTGATTTTATTGCTTGTATTGTTGTGTTCGGGCTTGGCCTCATGTAAGCCACACCGAGTCCCTTGGGGAGATGGTAGCGGGGTACAAATAAAGTTAATAAATAATAAAATAAATAAATTAACATCTCCAAACTGCTGATTTTCCAAGATCTGATTTTAATACCAACAAGAATAATTGTGGGTTTTTTTACATTTCAGAACTTGAAGTTCTTAGGACTCATGTTAGTGTTTTAGAAGCAGAACTGAAAGCTCTGCAGATGTCTACACGTAAAAATCATAGAGGTAAGAGAGGAAGCTGTCTGTGTACCTTTGATAACAGTTACACAGGTTTCCAATGATTGTATCACATGAAGCTACTATCATTGATACAGATATATAAGAATACGTTTATCAGGATGAGTACCTTTAAGATCACACTTCCTTTCATTCAGGCAGTTCATTTACCAATTTGTAGTCCCATTATCATACTTCTGCATACCCTTTTACCTCTGCAATTCCAGTGATCTACACATTTTTATTTTTTGAATCATTTTACAGTATATAAAAAGTAAATAAATATACATCAATTATAATAAGTAAACACAAAACAGACAATTGGGAATAGTGAGAGAGAAAGAATAATATCCCCTGATATCATGTTACTGCTGACATAGTGCCATAGAAGCAGAATGGACCCATCACACAAGATAAGTGATTGGAACATTACAGGATTGTGAGTTATTAATGGTTTTTGGTTATCAATAATGAGGATGGGTTAATCGTGGGGAGGAGACAGATTGGCAGTGGGATGTGTACACCATATTGTGATGGCGACCATCAACAACAGTGACAGTCCAGCTTTTTAATGCCAGTTCGCATGAGTCATGCAATAAAATCCCAAAAATGTATTCCCTAATAATACACACTGCTCATGTGATAAAGTCACATGTGTGAGCAACTAAATTGAACTCTGAACCATATCCAAATTGCTATATTTGGTATTTGTAATCAAAACTGGTGTCTGAAGTGCTAACTTTGATTCCATTTTCTGCCAGCCTTTCTTGGCTATATTTTTCCAAACAGTACAAATGTTGGAGCCAAAATATTTGCAACAAATGGAGCCGAAGCTGACTTTCAGACTTCAAAAGAGATGTGTGATCAATTTGGTGGCCAGATTGCTTCTCCAAGGAATGAAGAAGAAAACAATGCCGTATTAAAACTTGCAACAATGTTTGGAAAACATGCATTTCTTGGCATGAATGACCAAGAGACTGAAGGAATTTTTAAGCATCTAAATGGTGATCCCATGGAATATTCAAACTGGGCAGAAGGAGAACCCAACGGGGAACATGAAGACTGCATTGAGATGTATTTAAATGCCAAGTGGAATGATAATTCCTGTGATAAGCATCGGCTAATAATGTGTGAATTTTAATCTGACTTGTCTTTAAGAGTATTTCTAAATCTAAACCGACAGAGTTTATGGAGTTACTAAATAAAGAATTATGTTTTCGAGACATATGTAACTCAGTATCCTGGCAAAGATCCCTTCCATATTGAGATTCAAGAAAGAGCAAAATTTTAAAATGTCACCATGATTGTGCAAAACTCAAATAATTCGACATATGTTGGACCAATTCATAGAATTTAATACCGCAGGCTACTTCTTCACACTAGATAATGAATCTACTTTAAATCTGGCTTCTGCCTCCTGCAGAATTCTGGGGTTTGTAGTTTAGTGAGGTTGTTAAAGGCTACTCCCTAAAGTTCAAATCCCAGAATTTTGCAGGAGGCAAAAACCTGATTTAAAGTGGATTCATTCTCTAGTGTGGTGAGGTCCCCTAGGGTCACTTTTGATAGCAACTGCAAAATTGGAATCTTCAAAATTCAAGTGTCTTCAGTAACATACTCATGTACATCAGTGCTGCGTTCAGAATAATTGGCTACAGTGGTTCTCAACATTCCTAATGCCGTGACCCCTTAATACAGTTCCTCATGTTGTGGTGACCCCCAGCCATTAAATTATTTTAGTTGCTACTTCATAATTGTAATTTTGCTACTGTTATGAATCGTTATGTAAATATCTGATATGCTGGATGTATTCTCATTCACTGGACCAAATTTGGCACAAATACCCAATATGCCCAAATTTGAATACTGGTGGGGTTGGGATGGGAGGATTGATTTTGTCATTTGGGAGTTGTAGTTGCTGGGATTTATAGTTCACCTACATTCAAAGAGCATTCTGAACTACACCAACAATGGACTTGAACCAAACTTGGCACACAGAACTACCATGACCAACAGAAAATACTAGAAGGGTTTGGTGGGCATTGACCTTGGGTTTTAGAGTTGTAGTTCGCCTACATCCAGAGAGCACTGTGGATTCAAACAATGATGGATCTGGACCAAACTTGGCACGAATACTCAATATGCCCAAATGTGAACACTGGTGAAGTTTGGGGAAAATAGACCTTGACATTTGGGAGTTGTAGTCGCTGGGATTTATAGTTCAAATACTACCAAAGAGCATTCTGAAGCCCACCAACAATAGAATTACGCCAAACTTCCCACACAGAACTCCCAAAACCAACAGAAAATACTGTCTGTGATGGTCTTTGGTGACCCCTCTGACACTCCCTCGCGACCCCTTCAGGGGTCCCGACCCCCAGGTTGAGAACCACTGGGCTAGAACATTAATGCTGTAAATATAGAGGGGGGGGGGAGGAGGAAATATATTTTCCTGTTTGGTAAGGACATTTTGGCTAATACGGCTGTTTTCAGATCAAGGTGAAATGCGGGTATTGTTTTTTTGCTCACCTACTTAGTGGCATGAGGAAAATGATATATAATCTTTCCTGCTTACATCTAACCAAAAGGCATGGCTGGGGGCTATCCTGTCCCAGTAACTACCAGGATAGCCCCCAGACACCCCAAAACCCCACAAATAAGCCCTAAAAACTTCTTTAAACTTACAGGGCCTCCATTAAGGTAGTCCTGGAGTGTTCCAGTTGCATAGAAATGATGTGTCGGGAGATTGGGGGGATTGCTCCTCCTTCCCCCCCCCCACAAAAAAATAAATTCCTGGCACTTCATTTCTATTCACCAGGAGGACTTCAGGACCACCTTGAAGACAGTGTGATAAGTTTTTAAATTTTAAGAGTAGTTTTTGGTGCTTGGGGAGAGAGAGAGGGCTCCATCTCACAACTTTGGACTCCAGGAGCCCAGAAGGTGTGAGATGACAATGGGGGTGAGTCCCTACAGGTCCAACACCCATTTGACCCATGTCTTTCACAAGGCCTGAATCTAATGGGATATCTAATTAATTGACAACAAAGGGGGGAACCCTGCTTTGTTCCAAATTAATTTGCTTTTAGCTGAGGTGTTGAATAGACACCTCAGTTAAAAGCCCGACCGGCCCCTCATTTTTGAGCCTCTCTGGAAGGGCCCTGACAAGAATTAAAACTGGTTCCTAAGCTTCAGATTCTTTTAAGACAAAGAAACCGCAAAACTGTAAAGGAAAGAAAAACAGAGCGATAAAGATAATAAAAGCTAATGTTTTGGGTAAATTTAACCAGGAGGAAGGATTAAGAAATGTTATTTGTATTGGCTATTTAATATTTTGTTTAATAATACAACAAAAGAGTGGGAACAATAACAATATAGAAAGAGAGAAAAAGATAGACGTATATAAGGGGACGGGGAGTGAAAAATGAAAAAAAAAACACAAAAAGGTACAAAAAGAAAAAAGATAAAAAAGAAAATAGACTTCCATTCCATCTTCTTGGTTAATGTCTTTTTATTATTAAAAAATATTCCCTAAAAAAGTAAATGTCTATCGTGTCTTCTATTTTCGCAATTTCTCCAGGTAGCTGTGGAGGGGGTCCCAATTTGTTCTTTTTAACGTATTATCCATATTTTTTTTCAACAAAATAGTCAATTCCTCCATGTCCATAATTTCCATAATTTTTCCTATCCACTCTTCTATAGGTGGATTTAATTCTTGCTTCCATTCTCTTGCAAAGACAATTCTGGCGGCAGTTGTGATAAATGTAAAAAGCTTATCTTCTTGTTCATTTAGTTGTAGGTCTAAATCTGTAAACCCAAGTAAATAGTACTCCGGTTTTTTTTGTGAACTTTATTTTTAAAATCTTCTGTACTTCTTCGTGTATTTCTGTCCAAAACTTGGATGCTACTTTACATGTCCACCACATATGGAAAAAGGATCCAAGTTGCTCATGGCATTTCCAACACTTATCTGAAGCTGTTTTATACATTTTGGCTAATTGTTTAGGTGTGGTATACCATGTGTGGAATATTTTTAACCAATTTTCTTTTAAATCCATTGCATATGTATATTTCAGTTTTTTATTCCACATTTGCTCCCATTCTTTCATTTGAATTGATCTTCTTAAGTTTTGAGCCCATTTTATCATGCAATTTTAAACCTGTTCTTTTTCGGTTAGACAAGTGAGTAATATATTGTAAATATTGGATATCACTTTCTTTTCCTATTTAAATATTTTGATGATGTCACAGAGAGAAGGGAGTGTCAAGCTTTAGTGCTAGAAATTATCACAAAAAAGGCCCATGGCTTACAATTATTACCTACTACCCATTTAACTTAAGATGATTTAGTTACATGCATCTTTAAGACTGTAGTTGCCATCTGTTTAGGAAGGTAGGGTGTCCATTGTACTCAGTAGGGCTTGCTTCCAATAAATGTTTGTTGTTCAATTGTTCAGTTGCTTCCGACTCTTCGGGACCTCATGAACAAGCCCACGCCAAAGCTCCCTGCCGGTCGTCACCAGCCCCAGCTCCTTCAAGGTCAATCCGGTCACTTCAAGGATGCCATCCATCCATCTTGCGCTTGGTCGACCCCTCTTCCTTCTTAAAGTAGAACTGTACTTAAAGTAGAACTGTGAAATATAGAATGGGTTGCTACTGTTCCAACATTAAAATATATCTACAATACAAATTTAGGCATTGGCTTTGTGTGTGTTTGTTTGTATCTTATGGATTTATTTCCCCAAAGAATATTTTGCTATTTAGGGGCAAAAAATAGCATGGTAGTTTTTAAACTAAAAATGATATCTCTTTATTGATGGACCTAAGTAATATTGCATGTTAAATCAACAATAAGCTCAAATACAGACTCTGTACTGTGACAAGTCAATAAGTACCGTATATTCCAGAATACAAGGCAACCGGGGGGGGGGGTATAAGATGACCCCCAAACTTTTGATGATAAAATACAGAGTTAGGGATATACTCGGCATTTAAGACTACTCCCCTCTTTGAAGACTATGCCCCCGTGACCCCTGTTGCTCACTGTTCAAGGACCTCCTCACCCTCACTGCTTACCTTCCTTGCCTAGGCCAAAGGAAGTAGTTCCCTGAATCCTACTGAATTCTATAGGCACCAGATCCAAGGCACCCCATCACACAGCGCTGCTTGGAGTCAGCGTCCGGAGACACTTCCTTGGGCCTCCAGACGCCGACTCCAAGCAGCGCTGGGCGATGGCTTGCCTTGGATTTGCTCCCAGAGGTATGCTGGGAGCAGTAGTTCCCTGAATCCTACTGCTCCCAGCATGCCTCTGGGAGCACATCCAAGGCACGCCGTCACCCAGTGCTACTAGGAGTCAGTGTCTTCTCCTTTAAAAAAATCTTTTATATTTTGCCCTATTTCCACCCTCACTTCAATTTCCTCACTTGCCCTCCTTTGCCTTGCGTGCTGTTCTGTCCTTTGCCTTTCTTCTGCTTTGCTTCTGCCCTGTCTTGTAGTTTTTTAAAAGTTTTAAAAGTTTATGTTGTGGGGGCTTTAAGGATTTGGGGCATTTTTATTTATCTTTTACTTGTTTGGTCATCTCTTCCTTCGGCTCGCTTCTTCATGGCTTCCTTTTACCTCCTTTTATTTCTTCCTGGAGATCTCCTTATCTCTCTCCTTGTCGCCCGTTTTCCTATCAGGTTTCCTTATGAGGAGCTTGCCTCACTCTTCGCGTTTCTCAGGCTGCGCCTCTCGGGGATGCCGAGAGAGAGGGAGGCGAGGGAACAATGAGGGCTACAACATCCTGGTGAAGGGTGAGGTGCCGCCTGGGATGCAAGGTTAGGGGGGACTGTCGGCAGATTCAATTGATGGAGTGGCAAATGGCGACCCGACAGACTGTGATGCTGATATACTTGGATTTAAGACGATCCCCTCCCCCCCCCCACACATTTTTGAGATGATTTTCTTGGCTTAGAAAGTCGTCTAGTATCCCGGAACATACGGTATATTCTTTCATTGAGAAGTGAAAAGCTTGAATGCTCTTAGCTTCCCACCCACACAATTGTTTCTTTGTGTTTAGGGTTGTCTCATCAGCCACGCATATTTTAAGGCAGTAACCCGGATGCCACAGTCTTGTTGAAAAGTCTTACTGGAAAGCAATAGATTTCCTCATGAGAATTGTGGCCCAAAATATTTATCTTTAAACAAACTTCAGTTCTGGTTACATAATCTAAAGCTTATAAATGGCAAGTGGAATATATTTGCCAGTTATTTTCCTTCAGACTTCTGTGGAACATTGGAAACAGTGACCAACTGTAACAAGGCAACTGGATCCTGGAAAGAAATTCAGTAGGTAGACATGTTTTATATACATTATATATGTGGAATAATTATTATTTTGAGTATAAACAAGTTGTCTAGAACAACGTTGGCTTATTTTGATTGATTAATGTACTGGATGTAAATGGATGTAGGGAAGTAGAAGATAATTCTCCACATTACAGGAGACTGAGAGTATTTCTTGTTTCTATACGCTCTTTCAGTACAACCATGTACACAGCATAATGAATCAGTAGACTCACTCATAAATATCTCTTACTGTGCATTGTTAAGTATTTCCACTTCCCTTCTAAGGCTGAATATACACTTCCATATAATCCAGTTTCTGATCCCTGATTATCTGCTTTGAACTTAATTATATGAGTACCTTTAAGATCACACTTCCTTTCCTTTCATTCATGCAATTCTACTGATTTACCAGTAGAACTGGATTATATGGCAAAACTGCCATATAATCCAGTTCAAAGCAAATAATCTGAGATTGGAAACTGTATTATATGGCAGTGTAGTAAGGGCCCAAGATTGCAAGCTAGTCCTGGTATAGAGACAATATTCCTGCATTAACTTTAGTGTTCTTAGAAAATACATCATATGTACCTTTTGACAATAGTACTCACTCACTTATACTGAAAGTGTATGTATACACTGCCATATAATCCAGATTATCAGTGGATAATCCACATTATTTATTTATTTATTTATTTATTTATTTGACTTGTATACCGCTACTCCCAATTTGGCTCGGACCGGTTTACAGCAGTAGATTAAAAAAAAAACAATTAACTTTGAAATACAATAAAACAAGAACATAGTCCTGAGTTATTCACCCACCTTATCTGCTTGAACTGGATGATGTGAGTCTACACTGCCATATAATTCAGTCCAAATTGTATAATCTGGATTTTATATGGCAGTGTATTAAGGGCCTCAGAGACCTTTTAAGGAGAGACACTAATTACAACTTGTTAATTAGGGTAGAAATTAACTGTGTGGGGTTTTTATTTTCTACAGACAACATCAGTTACAAGACCCATCTCCAGTATGAGAGCTCATCTAATGGATTTTTTTTAATGTTCCTTTCTTTTGATCCAGATCATACATCTAAACCATCATGATACTTCTAATTCTTTCTTCACTGGTCCTAGTTGTACCAGCACAAAAACCCACAAGCTCACCTGCACAACGCATTCTTCCAGGATGGTTTCCAAATGCTTGTACCTTAGTTATATGTGATCCACCGGAGAGAGACCCCAAAGGTAAAAAGCAAGATACTAAACTTTTCAAGGAGTCAGTTGGCTCATACTTCTCTGTGTACTAGGGTGAGAATTGTATTGTATTAGCTTGGTTCACCCTGGTCTTCCATAACTGATCCTAGAACTAGAACAACCTGCATTTCTTAAGGACAAGATTTGTACGAAAGATAGCATAATCTATAATCAAGATAAATAACCTGATGGCATTAAAGGTGCTTTTGGACTGCAGCTCCCATCATATCCTTCCCATTGAATATTCTACATTGGGCTTATGGGAGTTTTACCAGGTTAACTACCCCAATCAAAAGTAAGAATTTTTCCAATATGGAGTATATGTACAATGTTGGTATGATGTAATTAATTAAAGTAACATGCTTCCCCACCAAAAAGCAGCTTTTCCTATCAGAATACACACCAAAGATCAGTGCATGTTGTTGTTCATTTGTTCCGTCGATCAGTGCATAGTTATATGAAAATATTAGTGCTCTTTGTCCTTACAAAAAAATGAGGAACCCCTTCCCATCCTCAGCACGTATCATTATAGAATTCAATGGGACTGACAGTGGCAAAACAGTTACACCACACATTGCACATAGCCTGAAACTTCACCTTCACACATTATTAAAGGGGCTCATCACATTGAGGTCCCTAACATGGGCGACAGTGGGGGAAATCATAGGGCAGTGTGGAAAATCCATGGGACAGCAGGGGAAACCACCATACTGCACCCTGCATCATTGACTTTTCCATCATATGGGGGAAAGCATCACCGCCAGGCTCCTCTCTGCACTGGTCCAGTGAAAGGCTATGAGAACATGGGTGGCCACTAGGCATGTGCGTTCAATTAAAAAAATCAAAAGTCATTACAAAAATAGTGGGTGCTAGTGTTTCATTTTTCAAGTGTTTCTTAAGTATAGTTAGTGAAAATTCCCTTACTAAAACAAGAGTAACAAAAATGCCTTACTTTTATGTTATAGTAATTGCGCATAATTACTATAATTGGAGAAACTTCAGAGGCTCCTTTTCCCCACATTTTTACAGCTATTGGGGTGAAACTTGCTAAAATGGTAGGACACATTTACCACTGTTATCTCATCAAGTTTCAGAACATTTCACTTATCCATGGATTTTTGGGGAATTCTAAAGTTTTCATAAACACCATTGTTTTAAAAAAACTATAGGACCTATCTCCTTGAATTTTCTATCCAATGACACAAGATAAAAGGGGATCATTCCCCCCAACTTTCAGAAATGTTCTTATATCTACTGAGTTTAGGGATTTTGCCAGTATTAAAGTTTTGACAGAAACTTTTTTTAAAAAGCCATAAACAGCTATCTCATTGAATGTCTATCATGTTAACCAACCGGAACCAATATTAACCAATTCTACATTTTCATAGAATCCTAGAGTTTGAGAGGACCCCCAAGGGCCATCTTCAAAGCAGAAGGACGCCATCAAAACTCTCCTGACATATGGTCATCTAACCTCTAAACTCCCCTACTGAATTGGAAGGGAACCCCAAGGGCCATCCATTTAGGGATTTCTTCCCAGCCCAGCACAGAAATTTACTTACTAAAAGTATCAGTCAATCCTCCTCTTTGCAGAGGCTTCCTGCTGTTACAAAGGGACGAATCTCTCCCCTATCCTGATTGTGGCTTTCTGATGTGTGCAGAGTTCTGAGAAATGTAGTTTAGGGCAGGGCCTTTTGCATTCTCTGCTATAGGGTTCCTCATATTCCCAAACTACATTTCCCAGAGTTCTGTGCTTTCTTTCCCGGCGAACTCTGCTCCCTGCTTTCCCTCTCCTAAAGGCAAGAGACCATTAATCTTTGTTTTGCTTTCTTGTGCTGAAAATAAAATTGACTTTGGGAGGCTTCAGAGATTTACAAAATTTGAATAAAAAGTATTGGGTAAATTTTGTTCCTTAAGTTTTTGGTGTGGGCCATAAACATGTGTCAGATATCACCTCGTAAGTACGAATTTAATATATTTGATAGAACTTATGAAAACTAACAAAAATGTACACTTCTAGTAGACACCCATGTTCTTAGGGCCAAAACGGAATAGTCATGGATGAATAACTACAATGTATGTGCTTGTGACTGAGCAGAAGATTTCAACCTCGGTTTTTGGTTTCACTGCAAGAAACGACAAAATCCAGGATGGATAAAAAAAAGGAGTGTCTTGCTTGCAATTGATCCTCGTTTCTTTCATTCTAAAATCTTTAGTGTTTGAACTAAAACTATGAAAAGTCAATCCTTTGGACAATGGTTTTTGGAATGTTTCTGCCAATTAACTTCTCCAAACTGCTGATTTTCCAAGCTCTGATTTTAATACCAACAAGAATAATTGTGCTTTTTTACCTTTCAGAACTTGAAGTTCTTAGGACTCATGTTAGTGTTTTAGAAGCACAACTGAAAGCTCTGCAAATGTCTACACGTAAAACTCATAGAGGTAAGAGAGGAAGCTGTCTGTGTACCTTTGATAACAGTTACATAGGTTTCCAAGGACTTTATCACATGAAGCCACTAATACACGGTAGCTGTATTATCATTGATACAGATATATGGGAATACGTTTACCGGGATGAGTACCTTTAAGATCACACTTCCTTTCATTCAGGCAGTTTTGCTGATTGACCAATTTGTAGTCCCATTATCATACTTCTGCATTCCCTTTTAACTCTGCAATTCCACTGAATTATGCATTTTTTTAATTTTTTTAATGATTTTACAGTATTTAAAAAGTAAATAGATATACATCAATTATAATAAATAAACAAAAAACAGACAATTGTGAATAGTGAGAGAGAAAGAATCATATCCCCTGATGTCACGTTACTGCTGGCATACTGCCATAGAAACAGAATGGACCCATTACACAAGATAAATGATTGGAACATTACAGGATTACATTAACGGTTTTCAGTTATCCATAATAAGGGTGGGTTAATCGTGGGGAGGAGGCAGATTAGTGGTCCATGCCTTAGTCACTTCCAGATTGGACTACTGTAATGCGCTCTACGTGGGGCTGTCCTTGAAAACGGCATAGAAATTTCAATTGGTCCAACGGGCGGCGGCCAGGTTCTTAACTGGTGCTCCTTACAGGGAAAGATTAATCCTCCTGTTTAAGGAACTCCACTGGCTGCCATTCATTTCCCCAATTCAAGGTGCAGGTGCTTACCTACAAAGCCCTAAACGGTTTGGGACCCGCCTACCTGCATGACCCCATCTCTGTGTACAAACCCACACAATCTCTTCGTTCATCTGGAGAGGCCCTGCTCACGATCCCACCTGCATCGCAAGCGCGATTTGTGGGGACGAGGGACAGGGCCTTCTCGGTGGTGGCCCCTCGACTCTGGAACTCTCTCCCTAAGGACATCAGGCAGGCCCCGTCACTAGCAATCTTTAGGAGGAGCTTGAAAACGTAGTTGTTCCAGTGTGCCTTCCCAGAATAAGGAAACTCCTAGCACTTTATCAGAGATCTAGGATATCTGCATGTCCATCCCCCTCCAAACACTTCACCTGGTCACGCCCAGCACTTTTAAACTTTAATTATTACTTTTGGCCCTGCCATTGATTTTAATTGCATCATTGTGTGTTGTTAATGTTATTGCTTAGTTTTTTTAGTTATTTTGCTATTGTTGTTGTTATTGTTTTTACTATTGTATTTGGGCTCGGCCTCTTGTAAGCCGCACCGAGTCCTTCGGGAGATGGTAGCGGGGTACAAATAAATGATTATTATTATTATTATTATTATTATTATTATTATTATTATTATCAGTGGGATGTGTACATCATATTGTGATGGCAATCATCAATGACAGTCCAGCTTTAATGCCAGTTTACATGAGTCATGCAATAAAGTTCCAAGAATGTATTCCCTGATAATACACACTGCTCATGTGATAATATCACATGTGTGAGCAAATAAATTGAACCATATTCAAATCACTATATTGGGTATTTATAATCAAACTGGTGTCTGAAGTGCTAACTTGGATTCCATTTTCTACCAGCCTTTCTTGGCTATATCTTTCCAAACAGTACAAATGTTGGAGCCAAAACATTTGCAACAAATGGAGCCGAAGCTGACTTTCAGACTGCAAAAGAGATGTGTGAACAATTTGGTGGCCAAATTGCTTCTCCAAGGAACGAAGAAGAAAACAATGCCGTATTAAAACTTGCAACAATGTTTGACAAACATGCATTTCTTGGCATGAATGACCAGGAGACTGAAGGAATTTTTAAGCATCTAAATGGTGATCCCATGGAATATTCAAACTGGGCAAAAGGAGAACCCAACGGGGAACATGAAGACTGCATTGAGATGTATTTGAATGCCAAGTGGAATGATAATACCTGTGATAAGCATCGGCTAATAATGTGTGAATTTTAATCTGACTTGTCCTTAAGAGTATTTCTAAATCTAAACTGACAGGGTTCATGGAGCTACTAAATAAGGAATTATGTTTTCAGGACATATTTAATTCAGTATCCTGGCTAAGATCCCTTCCATACTGAGATCCAAAAAAGAGCAAAATTTAAAAATGTCACCATGATTGTGAAAAACTCATATGATTCAACATATGTTGGACCAATTAGTAGAATTTAATACCGCAGGCTCCTTCTTCACACTAGAGAATGAATCCACTTTAAATCTGGTTTCTGCCTCCTATAGAATTCTGGGATTTGTAGTTTAGTGAGGTTGTTAAAGACTTCTCCCTAAACCTCAAACCCCATAATTTTGCAGGAGGCAGAAACCGTATTTAAAGTGGATTCATTCTCTAGTGTGATGAGGTCCCCTAGGGTCACTTTTGATGGCAACTGCAAAATTGGAATCTTCAAAATTCAAGTATCTTCAGTAACACACTCATGTACATCAGTGCTGCATTCTGAATAATTGGCTAGAACATGAATGCTGTAAATATAGATTATCTATGCTTAAGAATATTTTATTGACGAAGCTATCTTTGGTTGACATTAAATCAGCGTACACTATTTTCAATTGATATCATCTGATTGCCTCTCCACAACCTAGTGATCCTGCCTTTCTCTACCGGCATTGCTATCTTATGTAATCATCTTCAGACAATGTCTTTTGATATGATTTAGGGATTATGATTTTAATTGGAAAGAAGCTCTTGTAGGAATTAATTATGACAAATACATTTCTCTTTTGATACCGTTATACTTAAATAATCTTACCTTTACAAACAAAAGGATGGCCAGATGCAAGGGAGGAGAGAGCTTTTGTACCCATTAAGTAAAATTGGAATTGCTATAACTGTTGCTTTTTTCTTTTTTTTATTAAAAAAACGGGAACCCCATCCTCTGTTGCATATGTCAATTCTACTAATGAATAAAAAAGAAAATAACCACATTTTCTCTTCAATGAGGCCTACTTGTGGATATCACCTATGACACATTGACACTGACACTTAATTTGGGCTGCTCCAACACTCGCAATGCTCGATTGGCCCAAATATGTGTCCCCACAGGGTCTCCCCCAGTTGGTGCAGAGGTGTGAGGGAGCTCCAATCACCCAGCAGTGTTGAAAATGATTTGGCACCAGAGAACAGCCACCCTAACCCTCCACTTCACAGTGGGCTCTGACTGTGACCTAGGACTTACCTTTTTCTCTTTGCTTGCCCTGTCATCAGCCAGAGTAAGGAGACACTGATGGAGAGAAGAGTAGGGAAAAGAGTAAATGTTCCCTCCTTTCCCAATGCTCCTCAATATCCCAGCTGACATCAGGTCAAGCAAGGGGAACAGGTAGGTCCCATGTAATGGCACAGACTGGTGCAACACGGAATATAGGAAGAAGTGAAATAGCAGGGAGAAGGTTTGAGGAAAAGAGACCAAAGAGAGTACCTGAGGTATGTAAAAGCACGGTTTATTCTCTGTTGGTGCCAACTGGATATGGACCCTGCTGGCATTCCAAAAAACAGAGTGCTGAACAAAAGAATTGCCTTAGTTTATATACTCTTTAAAATAATTTGCATGCATCATACAAGCATCTCAATATGCATCACAAAATTCCATATTCAATAGCATATTTTAACTTCAACACCTTTAATTTTCCATTAAGCACCTTTATCTAAAGAGCTGCTTATTAGGCTTGTTTGATAAAAAAAAATAGGTTCCAAACTCATTTCGGATTCGATTCTAAAGTCAATTCCAATTTTCACAGGAAAAAAAGTTCAAAACCTTTTGAAACTTCCAAGACTTCCGAATCCTTCCTTAATGGTTTGAAAGTGTTATTTCCTGTTTCATTGGGTGGTCTTTACTTTGAAAATAGTTGTTTTACACCAGAAAAAGGGGGGGGGGAATAAAGGGAGCAAAGGCACCTACTGGGTTTAAAAATCCTATGTAGGCTCCAAAGGGGAAATGAGGGGAGCAAAGGCACCCATTGGATTTTAAAATGCTATGCAGGCTCCAAGGGAGAAAGGGGAGAGCAAAGGCACCCACTGGGTTTTAAAACACTGAATCATTTTCCGACTCACTTACCGCTTCATTAAAGAAATGGCGGAAAAAGCTTCAGAAGGGCAAAGGGACTTCCGGTTTCCTTAAAAAGTTCGAAATCGCTTCAAAAAGCAAATCTTTTTGAATTTATTCCGAATTAAGAACATTCCGACTGAACCTAACCATGTCTACTGCTTATTAGTGTACTATCCTGTAACTCATAGCACCAGAATGTCTGCTGATAGCAAGAACTTCCATCCATCTTAAGATAAGTCCATCCTGAAGAAGGCTCATGATAGCAAGGCTCATTCATCTTACGATAAGATCTGCTTGGTATTGGGGAAACAAATGAAGGATGACATTTCATAACTTATCACAATCATCACTGGATATTCTTCAAGTGCCCACTATACAAAAACAAAGACTTCACACTCCAGATTAAGAAGCACTAGAGCAAAACTAAAGGTTCAGACAACACATTGTTATGGTTTTCCACATCTTTTTATATGTTGCCAAGTGGAAAGAGATAACATGTTTTTCCTTCCTGAGTGTTAAGCTACTAAGAATGAATATTTCATTTCCCCAACTCATTCAGAAAGTTTAGATTACAACCAGTCACCTTTTGGAACATTTTGTTCAATATTTTATATCTGGATCAAATACACATCTGATGATTTCCCCACATCATGCAGAATGGTTCCTGTTTGAGCAAAGTACTTATCCATCTCCTATTGTTTATTGTTATACTATTACCTCTAGCCAAAGATACACCCGGAACTTTACTCAGCAGGTGTTCATATTTGAATTCCTTTGAGACCTCTTGTTATTTAAATCTTCACCTTCCTTCTTGCAAGATGTTTCCAATATGTGAGTCTATCAGTGGCACTTATGTTTAACCATAGAAAGAGACACGCACTGGGAATAATGCAGACTTCCAAATGTTCATGGACTTCAAGTCCCAGAAGCCTGCGTCAGCTTAGTCAAATGATGACAAATACCAATATCTGGAAAGCTGCATTATTCCCAACCTGCTATAAATTCATAACTAGATGGCCCCCTTTTTCAAAGTAATGTTTTGAGACTCTTCCCCTCCCCAACATAATTGTTTGAAAATTAGGAAACTCTAAACCTAATTTTACATTACCTTGATGACATGGGAGCCACAGTGGTGCAATGAGTTAAACCCTTGTGCTGGCTGAACTGCTGACCTGAAGACCTGAAGATCGGCGGTTCAAATCTGCGAGATGGGGTGAGGTACTATCTGTCAGCCCCAGCTTCCCATGCAGGGACATGAGGGAAGCCTCCTACGAGACAGTAACACATCCAGGCATCCCCTGGGCAATGTGGGAGCTGCAGTGGTTCAATGGATTAACCCCCCCCCCACACACACACACACACCAAATCCCCTGGCATTTCATTTTCATGCACCAGGGGGGGCTCCAGGACCACCTTAAAAGCAGTCTGGTAAGTTTTTTAAAAAAATTAAGGATAGTTTTTGGTGCTTGGGAAGAGAGAGTGGGCTCCATCTCTCAACTTTGGGCTCCAGGAGCCCAGAAGGTGTGAGATGACAATGGGGGTGAGTCCCCACAGGTCCAATACCCCATTAGATCCAGGCTTTTCAGAAGGTCTGGATCTAATGGGAATATCTAATTAATTTGCAACAAAGTAGGGAAACCAAATTAATTTGCTTTTGCCAGAGGTATTGTTTGGGCACATCAGTTAAAAGAGTGACAGGACCCTCCTTTTTGAGCCTCTCTGGAAGGGCCCTGACAAGAATTAAAACTGGTTCCTAAGCTTCAGATTCTTAAAAAAAAACAAATAAGAAACTGCAAAACTGGAAAGGAAAGGAAAGTAGAGCGATAAAGATAATAAAAGCTAATGCTTTGGGTAAATTTAACCAGGAGGAAGGATTAAATAATATTATTTGGATTGGCTATTTAAATATTTTGATGATGTCAGAGAGAGAAGGGAGTATCAAGCTTTAGTGCTAGAAATTATCATGAAAAAGGCTCATGGCTTACAATTATTAACTACTACCCATTTAACTTAAGGTGATTTAGTTACATACATCTTTATGACTGTAATTGCCATCTGTCTAGGAAGGGAGGGTGTTCATTGTACTCAGTAGGGCTTGCTTCCAATAAATGTTTGTTGTTCATTTGTTCCGTCGCTTCCGATTCTTTGGGACCTCATGAATGAGCCCACGCCAAAGCTCCCTGTTGATCGTCACCACCCCCAGCTCCTTCAAGGTCAATCTAGTCACTTCAAGGATGCCATCCATCCATCTTGCCCTTGGTCGACCCCTCTTCCTTCTTAAATAGAACTGTACTTACAGTAAAACTGTGAAATATAGAATGCAGTGCTACTGTTCCAACATTAAAATATATCTACAATACAAATTTACACATTGGCTTTGTTTGTATCTTATGGATTTCTTTCCCCAAAGAATATTATGCTATTTAGGGAATAAACATGCATGGTATTTTTAAAACTTAAATGATATTATATAAATACAGTCTTTGTACTGTGATAAGTCAATAAGTATATGCTTTCAATGAAAAGTGAAAAGCTTGAATGCTCTTAGCTTCCCACCCACACAATTGTTTCTTTGTGTTTAGGTTTGTCTCATCAGCCAGGTATATTCTAAGGCAGTAACCCGGATGCCACAGTCTTGTTGAAAAGTTTTACTGGAAAGCAATAGACTTGCTCAGGAGAATTATGACCAGAATATTTATCTTTAAACAAACTTCAGTTCTGTTTACATAATCTAAAGCTTATAAATGGCAAGTGGAATATATTTGCTAATTATTTCCTTCAGACTTCTGTGGAACATTGGAAACAGTGACCAACTGTAACAAGACGACTGGATCCTGGAAAGAACTTCAGCAGGTAGAAATGTTTTATATACATTATATATGTAGGATAATAATTATTTTTGAGTATAAATAAATTGTCTAGAACAACATTGGCTTATTTTGATTGATTAATGTAATGGCTGTAAAGGGAAGTAGAAGAGAATTCTCCACATTATAGGAGACTGAGAGTATTTCTTGCTCTTTATGCTCTTTCAGTACTACCATGTACACAGCATAATGAATCAGTAGACTCACTCATAAATGCCTCTTACTGTACACTGTTCAATATTTCTACTTCCCTTCTAAGGCTGGATACACACTGCCATAAAATCCAGTATCTGATCCCAGATTATCTGCTTTGAACTTAGGGCCCGTCCAGACAGCCCCTTTATTTCGGAAACTTCCACAATAAAAAAGGGGCCTTTCTAGATGACGTTTTGGGCAGTCCTGCATTAATTAGGCACAAGCCAGGAAAACCCTGGTTTGTGTCGACTTAATTTGTTAGTAGATTTATTCTGTGCCTTAATTTGGTAAATCCAGTACTTCTGGGTCTGGACTGCAGAATACTGCAGTCCAGACACCATTCCCACAATTTACCAGGCTAAATAAGACTGGTAAACTGTGGGATTACCCCTTAGAAAAGTAGTAAAAACTTACCTATCCTCCATTAAAAACCTCGGCAAGCTCTCCCGGCGCATAGAAATGATGCACCGGGAGAGGGGAGGAGAGGAAGGAAAATCGCTTCCCCCCACTCGCTCTCCTGGCACGTCATTTCTATGCACCAGGAAAGCTTGCCAAGGCTTCTAATGTAGGATAGGTAAATTTTTACTACTTTTCTAAGAGGTCTGGGGGCTTGGGGGGGAGGGAGGGCCTCTGGACATACTCTTGGGATAGTCCCAAGAGAGCATCTGGACACCCACGCAAGAAAGCATGCTCTTTCTGGTTTGGGTGTGGACACCCCCCCCCCCCACAAACATCCGCATTTTTAACGCAAATGTTTGTGGGATCAAGGGCTATCAGGAATCGCCCTACATTATAGGAGACTATACTGTCATATAATCCAGTTCAAAGCAATGTTTACCATATATATGTTGTGCTCCACCCTGAGTCCCCTGTGGGGTGAGAAGAGTGGAATATAAATGTTTTAAATAAATAAATAATCTGAGATTGGAAACTGGATTTTATGGCAGTATACAAGGGGCCTAAGATTGCAAGCTAGTCCTGGTATAGAGACAGCATTCCTGCATTAACTTAAGTGTTCCTAGAAAATAAATCATATGTACAAATTGGCAATAGTATTCACTCACTGAAAGAAGAGCATGTATACACTCAGGTTCTTTCTACACTGCCATATAATCCAGATTATCAGTGGATTATCCACATTATCTACTTGAACTGGATGATGTGAGTCTACATTGCCATATAATTCAGTTCAAATAATCTGGATTTTATATGGCAGTGTATTAGGGGGCCTCAGAGACCTTTTATGGAGATACACTAATTATAACTTGCTAATTAGGGTAGAAATTAACTGTATGGGGTTTTTATTTTCTACTGACAACATCAGTTGCAAGACACATCTCCAGTGTGAGGGCTCGTCTAATTTTTTATGTTCCTTTATTTTGATCCAGATCATACATCTAAACCATCATGATACTTCTAATTCTTTCTTCGCTGGTCCTAGTTGTACCAGCACAAAAACCCACAAGCTCACCTGCACACCGTGTTCTTCCAGGATGGTTTCCAAATGCTTGTACATTAGTTATATGTGCTCCACCAGAGAGAGACTCCAAAGATGGAAAGCAAGGTACTAAACTTTTCAAGGAGTCTGTTGACTCCTACTTCTCTGTTTACTAGGGTGAGAATTGGCAAGCTTTGTATTATCTTGGTCCACCCTGGTCTTCCATAACTGATCCTAGAGCCAGAACAACCTACATTTTTCAAGGGCAAGATCTGTAAGAAAGATGGCATCATCTATAATGGAGATAGACCCATGTTCTCAGGGCTCTGTCATGAAGTCATCCTAGTACACTCACCTTATATCACAGGATCTGATCAAAGTTGTCTGTTTGAACTGGATGATATGAATCTCCACTACCAGATATTCTTGTTTCATATCCTCGGATATAGGGCAGCATAGAAGGGGACTAAGTCCCACTATAGATTTATTCCTGAATATACCCACAGAATGTATGTATATTCAGAAATATTTGAATGCCAATGACCCCTTACTGTCTGTACAAATTTCTCGGGATGTACATATAACAGTGTACCGAGCTATAAGACAATGAACTATGTTTCTGAACTTTTTCCTGATTGAATATAATAAATGTATTGAAATAGAAACTGAAGCTGATTCTATCTCTTTCCTTGACTCAAGGTTAGTGGCACCCACATATTGGCCCTGTTAACCTGGGAGTTTATTGAATACCTGGTTTCTCACATGTCAAGGATCCAAGAGTAATTATAAATGCAAGTGGGAGCAACCTGAGTGTCAAGGGACCTTGGGTGAATAATACCTGACCACTGGTCTGGCTTCAGGGAGGGGGATGCAAACATACCCATTAGGAATATTTCCAAAGAACTTTGAGCTACATTTCTTGAAAAGAAATATTTAAAATGTTTTAAAAGTACATGTAGCTATTGTTCTTTTAAAAAATTTCTATTGGGACATAGAGACAGCATTTTGATGGAAGGATTTAAAGTATTACAGCATAAGAAATCTCACATGTTTGACCAGACATTTTTGATAAAATATGTTCATCTCTATAGGAGTATTTCCCCCCTCTCTTAGAATTACCAAGAATCCAAGAACTGTGGGGTCCACCAGCACCACCCTCCAAACCAGGATCAAAAGGAGATGATAATCTTCCAGGCAAGTATACACTATCATCATTGATCTAGTAGCAATAGTAGAAGTAATAATAGTAGCAGTGATATTGCTAGGCATTGCACAAAAGATAAATTCATATGGCCACAGATGTCAGAGCTAATGAGGAGTGAGTCTTAACATCTTATTTCTTTTTATTATATACAAATAAGTAAGGTTGTCACGTATCTGGGATGCACTTGTAGGTATTTCCCATCTGGATCTCATCCATCTTTCCCAATAAAGTCATTACTAATGAATTAGACTAACAACAGAAAATTTTAGTTCTCCACAGAACACAACACAACACACAAGATGGCAGCTGCCCAGATAGAAATATTTCAACTTAGCTAGAAAAGCAACATAGCAGCAGGGATGTAAAAATATTTGAAATTTGTCTCACATTTGACTTTGTTTAAAAAGCTATAAACCGTAGTAGTGAAACAGTCTCTGTGTTTGCAATTTTGAGAGTTTTTATGTGAAACAGGTCCTTGTTGAATTTTTTTTTTGCTAATAAAGGAATTCTGAAAAGAGAAAATCATTTAAAAGTAAGCAAAGACTCCAGTAAACTTGCCCAGTAGTGACAAAACCTTTGAGATGGTAAGTTAAGCAGATGCCATTTTAACCCAATTAGAAAAAAAGTTCAGTACTGTTACGACCTTATCATAAAGCTCCGCTTTCCCAAGTGTCTGGGGAGGAATGAGGGAGAAGCAAGGAGAATCTGTCACCCCTCACACAGCTCCCTTTCTGTGATGTTTTCCTCATCATATGGGGAAAGTGTCACCATTGCAGGGAGACCTGCCATGTTGCTGTTGCGGGTGGTGGTGGTCTATGCTAGTAGTCACACAATGTTATGTGATGTCCAGCATCGGCCTCCATGAGGTTAATGCATTCCAGGATGTTAAAATCACACCATCTAATGAGATAGTTAGACTGGATCTACGCAGCCCTATATCCTAGGATTTGATCCCAGATTATCTGATTATCCCAGATTATCTGACATTGTAGATTTATATAATCCAATTCAAAGCAGATAATCTGTAATCAGATCCTGGGATATAAGGCAATATAAACCCAGCCTCACTTCCCAACAAAGGGCATCAACTGGACCTACTATTTCCATCTTGACCACACTCTGATTTTACTTGGCTATAGAGGGGACTTGGTTTAAAAAAGGGAATTTTCAGAGATGTTCCCAATGCCCATATATCAAGAGTTACTACCATATCGGCCTATTTCTGCAGTAGGCCTATGTTTACAGAAAATGCTGATTGTTTGAGAAATCAGTGCTCCAAAAAAGAAGTTACTATTCAAGAATAACTATATCCGGACAAAACCAGCTAGCTGTTGGCTAGATAGAACCCCCAAGTTTCCGAGTCACTCTGGAGCCATGTTTGCAACAGACTAACAGATAAGATACAGTCATGGGCAGAGAACAATAGACCATAGTTGTGCCATTGCTAGGATCCCGCGTGTGCTATAATGTCAATCAAAATCATAAACAACTAATGAACAACTACATAGCTAGCTTAGACCAATGAAATGATTTGTCTTTGGGACAAGACAAATAGTAAATTCCATTTACTATAAATGCTCTGCAGCCCCATTGGGGGTTGCGACAAACCCTTTGATTGCATCCCTGTATGCTTGTTTGTTGTTATTGCTATGGCCATGCAATAAATAGGTTTTTTTGCAATTTAAAAGATTCAACTTTTATGGTGTCCATCCTTGCCCTCCCTATTAGAAAGGGGGCTTCTGCCTTTTTGGGAAATATTTTGGTTTCTTTGCCCCTACAGATACATGGCCCCATTTGTAAAATGTTGCAGGACATGTAATATTTATAAAATACAATTACAAGACTGCTTTAGTTCCATTTCCAAACAATGTGAGAATTACTTTAATTCAGCATTGGAAAAAATCAACATTTGCTTTATGCAACAGTGGACTGGCCAAGAACAATAAGATCAAACATTCCTTTTATCCACAAGGTAAACCTTGCTTAACCAGCTTTTCTTGACAGAAAGACCACAGGACAGAACATCTATTGTTTCAGCTCTGAAATACCCTTCTGTCTCAGCAAGAGAATGTTTACTTTGCTTGTTATGTACAATAAAAATTTCCTTGTTCTGTACAATAAAAATGTGTCATATATCCACATAATGCCAGATATCCCAACCTCGTAATGTGAGTGAGAGAAAGCAGGAACAAATGCATTACATACCAAATGGAGGGGCTAGAGTGCCTGTCTGTCTTTCGTGAGCCTGGCTGTGCCTGCTCTTCCTGCTCTTGTCTTTCCAGGCTGAGTCAAGTAGAATGCTGAGTTGATTCCATGCCAACTGCTGTTCATTTGGAACTCAAATTGCAGCAACTGATGTAACCTGAAGAGAAGGAGGGAAAGGGGAGAAGAAGGGGGAGACTGGGACATTATAAATGCAACAGAAAAAGCGCAATGGAAAGGGATTAGTTGAAATAATCAATTCCAAATTTGGACGTTTGGAGGTGTGCACGTGTGTTACCTGGGAACACTGTTTAGAGATCTGAGTTAACTGGATCTTACAAACAAACTACTGAATTGGTTAGCTGTTACATTAGTTCACAGGTAGCGACAAGGACATTGCTCTCTCCAAATAAGGATTGAGGCCAACCAAATATCAATTTATTTCATTAGCCATATTTCTAGCATTGCAGAGGGTGAGACATTGAGACTCACTCTCAATCAGAACTTTTACTTTTGCTGTGTTTATTTTTCCTTGGTGCTGAATTGAAAATTTAAGTTACTGCAATTCTAGAAATTTAAGGGAATGAATGAAAATATTATGAAAGCATGCCCTCATTCTGTCACACAAATAGCTGGACCACTTTATTATTTAGATTTATCACATATACATTCATATGAACTTTAGAATAAAAATCATCTCCAGTATATCATCAGTACCCTTAAACTGATATAATAATTTCACAGTGTAGTTTTGTACAAAGGCAGTATATTTAACATAACAACCAAAATGTAAAATAGTAAAGACATTTGGCTGTTTGTAATGGCTGAAGTGATTCTTATGATATTTCCGTATCTAGCTCACATAGCCAGACCCCAAAACTGTGGGAAAACTGGAATATACACTCACATGTGATGAGATTGTGAAAAATACAAATGTTTCATAAAAGGAAATGGAGGAACTATTAGAGATAAAAATATATTGGAAGAAGACACATTTTCCCCCATAAAAATGAAGGCAAAGGGGAATCTAAAGAATGAGAGGGATTCATAAATTACATGTTATATGCAATCAAAGCCTCATTTGCTTTAGGCTGAAAGGACCAAAAGAAATGGAACAGCCCTGGGACAAAACATTACAGACTCAAAACAAATTTATTACAAAAATTTATAAAAAAGTATTAGAATGGGAGACCGAAAAAGAAAGGATAAAGGACTGTATGGTAAAATGGGCGGCCAATTTTGGCCACACAATTAGCTTGGACAACTGGGAAAAATGTGGACAAGGAAAATAAAGCTTATTTATTTGTATGACATCCAGGAAAACTGGTATAAAATGTTCTTCCGCTGGTTCTTCCACTGGTAAACTCTCAAAATGTTATAAAAATACTAATGGAAAATGTTGGAAATGCGAGAAAGAAAAAGGGACGTTCCACCATATGTGGTGGAGCTGTGAAATAGCTAAAAAGTATTGGAAGGAGTTACACAATCCAACCCAAACAATTCTAAAAACAAAATTTCAATTCAAATCAAAAGATTTCCTTTTGGGCATAATAGATCTAGGCTGGGACAGAAATAAAGAGGCGCTATTCAATTATCTAATATCAGCAACTAGAATAGTTTATGCACATTATTGGAGAGGAAAAGAAACCCCTAGTTGAATAGAATGGCTAAACAAAATGATAGAAATAAGTCATTTAGATAGCTTGACACAACAACTTAGACATAAACAAAGTAAAATAATAGTAGATTGGAGTTCGTTAACTAAATTTATGGAAGAAAAAAATGGAAATTTGGATATGAATGTTATGGGGAGAATAGATTTCCTCCCCATAAACCTTGAATAAGAAGAGGATTAAGTATACAAGAAGTGTGAACTGGAGAAGACACAACCCAGAAATGAAAAGACAGGAAGACAAAGCCATACCCCCTCCCCCCCCCCACTCCCCAACCCCCATCATCCTTCCCCTGTTACCATCTACTCCTTTTTTTTGAACTACCCCTTTTTATTAACCTCCCTTTTCCACCCCACAACCTTCAACCCACTACTGTTACCTCCCCCCCCCCATTACATTCCCCTCTTTTTCCCCCATTGATTTTTTTATGTAATCTTTCAATAAAGATATTTTTTAAAAAGAAATAGGACACAAAAACATGGTATAAATATTTAGCTGACTACCTCCTCCAAAACTACATTAACAAAAGTTACTACAGGATAGGCCAAATCAGAAAGTCATGGGAGGCAAAATGGAAAGCCTTTATTTACAGAATAAGGGTGGAAAATAAATATAAGGAATTAAACAAGATTATCCTCATGATCAAATAATTGTAATAACTACAGCAAAAAAATGTAAACTGTTCCTGGGGAGGGGAGAGAGAAAGAGGAGAAATAATGTAACATGTGTTACTAATGCAAAATGTTTTGAATGTTTGTAAAATTTTGTGTAGTACTATTCACAGTAATTTTGAAAATAAAAAAGGGAAAATGATATTTCCATATTTTTGTTGGTTTTTTTTTTAAAAAAGGACAGCTCATCACTGGATGCTGTGGGTAGGTGCACTGGAACTGGAACAGTGTGTTCCATTAACTATAAAACACATTTCCTAGACATTGTTAGCTATGGTGATTTTTTTTAAGTTGCTTAAAGAATTTCATTAGATCTGAAAATGTGATGTAACTTTTTCTCGTTCAGAACTTGAGTCTCTTAAAACAGAAATGAAGAATTTGCAGATACAACTGGATATTTTAAAAGCTACCATCACTAAAACTCAGAAAGGTAAGAAGGACAAAGTATGGTTTTATTTGGTCCAAAGTGTCTTACATCATTAAATTTTGGTTTAGTTTCAAAGTCACTTGTTTATACCCAATTACATTTGGCAGTTTAATAAAAACAAAAAGAACATTTTGATTAAACAAAAAATATAAGAAATTTAGGCATTGGCAGCTATAAGCATTTTCAATCCTCGCCATGTTCACAAGAACAGAACATAGTTTGAAAAGTTTCTCACAATCAAGAATTCTTTTTGGTGACTTTTAGTGGCACTACAAGCTACCTATCCCAGGCCCCTTCCACACTGTTAAATAAAATCTCACATTTTCTGCTTTGAATTGGAATATATGGCAGTGTGGACTCAGATAACTTAGTTTAAGATAGATATTGTGGGATTTTCTGTCTTGATATTCTAGGTTATATGGCTGTGTGGAAGGGTCCCCAGGAACTTCACTCATGGTGGTTAAAGTGGTATCAAAGCACAGCAACTGTATTGTGTGAAAGAGACTATTGACAAATGGCCCAAAATAACCTCAATCACCTAATATTTATGAACTAACAAGGAAATGTGTGTGTTTGTCTCATTGGGAGTTGTAGTTTGGGGAAAATAAATCTTGAGTATTGGGAGTTGTAGTTGCTGGGATTTATAGTTCACATACAATCAAAGAGCATTCTGAATCCCACAAACTACAATATTGGGGCAAACTTCCCACTCAGAACCCCCATGACCAACAGAAAATACTTAAGGCCATCCAGTCCAGGGCAAGAGAACGTAATCAAAGCCCTCCTGACAAAGAGCCATCCAGCCATAGTTATAGATAGATAGATATGATTCACACACAGAGAGAGAGATAGTGTCCAGATTATCTGCTTTGAACAGGATTATATGAGTCTACACTGCCATATAATCCAGTTGAAAACAGATAATCTGAATTTTATATGGCAGTGTAAGGGGCCTAAAAGAGAATTCTACCTTGATAGAATTGTTCTAAGACAATAATCAAAATAAATGTCCATAAATGGATTAACCTTGTCCTGTTTATTTTTTCAGTGCAGTTCTGCCATAAAGACCCCTTAAAGTTTACTTACTGAGATCCTTTCCCCTTACCACTGAAATCCAAAATCCTACCATTCTCCTCACTGCATGTATAAGCAATGCATATGATTTTAAAGCTCTGCAAATCTGTTTTCTCCTAGCTATCCTTGCCCCCAATGGTGTGATTGTGGCTGAAAAAATATTCAAAACAGACGGCTCCAGGGGTGATTTTGATGCTGCACAAGCCCACTGTGTGCACATGGGTGGGACTCTGGCTGTGCCAAGGAATGCTGCAGAGAACAGCGCCCTCCAGCAAATAGTGACATGGCATAACGCAAGAGCAGTTCTTGGAATCAGCGACAGGGCAACAGAAGGCAAGTTTGAGGATCTCAATGGCCAAGTCATTGAATACTCAAATTGGGCACCAGGAGAACCAAATGATGTTGGCAATGAAGACTGTGCAGAAATGCATCCGGATGGCAAGTGGCATGATAGAGGTTGTGCACTTGAGTGGTTAGTCATCTGTGAATTCTGAAAACTTGATTTTGTCTTTTCACAAAAAGAAAAGAAAAAGAAGATTATAGAAACGTACAATTTGTTTTGCTTATATAAGTTTTCTCAGGAAGATGCAGTTTATTTTGATTATATTTTGAGTAAGTTAAACACATGCTTCCAGCATCTATATAGTAGGTTTTCTCTGAATACAGAAGTTGACACTGATGAGGTATAGATAAATTGATAGCATTCTGATCAACATCTCTTGCTTATTGTTTTTATATTGTTACCCAGTTCTCATTATTCCAGTCCTATAGCTTTTTAAATGCATTCACTTGAGCATTGAAAACTTTGAGACAGCTACAGAAGGACACAATTCATCTGACAATGGAGTAGAGAGACCATCACTCGATACAAAAGATCCTGACTGCAAGCTATTTTTTAAAAAATCCTGTTCTCTGCTTAAATACTTGTTGTTGTTCATTTGTTCAGTCGTCTCCGACTCTTCGTGACCTCATGGACCAGCCCACGCCAGAGCTCCCTGTCGGCCGTCACCACCCCCAGCTCCTTCAAGGTCAGTCCAGTCACTTCAAGGATGCGATCCATCCATCTTTCCCTTGGTCGGCCCCTCTTCCTTTTACCTTCCAAAGGCTTTAGAATAGTCAATGAAACAGAAATAGATGTTTTTTCTGAAACTTAAATTTTCTGAAGCTTAAATACTAGTGAAGTGCATTGTTATTGTTTTTTTCTTCACGTCCTTGGGTTTCAGCTTTTCATAAACTACAATGCAATATATTCTTAAAGGCAGCTAACTGGAAATGATCCACTATAAAGAAAACCTGATTCCCTGTAAATTGTCCTCATTTGGCAAGAATAAAGCTGATTAATCCTCTGTCATCCCACTTTTCCTGCTGCTTTGTAAAAAATTACATTTTTTCAAGTTTTTTTTTCACTTACCCCTTTGAACTAGCTTTTATGAATTGTTGAACCACAAGACCACAGGTGAACAAAAATATTTGTGATGTAACCTCCAAATCAGGGCTAATTAAGCATCGAATTTATTTTTAATAATACTAATAGGTCAATGCTTTGAATAATCTACTTAAATATTTCAGTCATCTTTAGTTACTGGAGTAAAAATATTCCGAATTAATTTTTTGCATATTAAATATGAAAGCAACTTTTTTCTTATTCACACAAATAATTGCATACATTCCCACAACTATCACTAAGTATCCTTCTCACATTTGCAGGATATTCTACCAAATATTTTCTCCTGAGTTTTCTCTCTCTCTCCTTTGTTCAGACATAAAGGTGCAAATGTGCTTGCTTGCTTGATTGCTTATGTTTTGTTGACATGTTTTTCCTCATTCTAAGGCACTTTGAGTCCGCTTATAGAGAGAAAAAAGTGGGGTAATAACAATAATAACATTTGTGACTACAATTACTTTACTATCTATATTCTTTTACTATATATATAACTCCAAAATGATGTGAATTCCTGTGCACTTTCTACCCCTCTGCTTCCTTCCAACAGACTATCCCTAACTGTCAAAATATAACTGCCATACTGGATAATAAAATGATGGGGTCATTTGACATGAGCATGGTTTGTTGGTCTTAGTGTTGGTTGGGATCACATCCTGGGGAAAATGGTGATTCATAAATAATAAAGCTATCAGGCTTTGAATTTCCATTCAGTCATGAAAACCCATTGGGTGACTTTGGGCAAGTCACATTCTCTCAGCCTTGAAAAGGGCAGTGGTACATCTCCTTTGAATAAATCTTGCCAAGAAAACCCTGCATTAGGGTCACTATAAATCAGTCAACTTGAAAGTAAGTAATAGCAGCAACATTCAACATGTTGCCTTGATTTTCAATGCATACAATCAGGATCTCTTGTAACACACACTTTGGGGATCTATCAGTGTTCCCTAGGAGCCCCCGGTGGGGCAGTGCGCCTTCTCTGTGGTGGCCCCCCGGCTGTGGTGGCCCCTCCGGCTTGTTTATTATGCACTGTCATTTATGTTTAATTGCACTTGATGTTTTTGCTTTATCAATGTATGTATTTTGTTTCGGCATCAAATTGTGCCGATTGTGTATACCGCCCTGAGCTGCCTTCGGGCTGAAATGGGTGGGATAGAAATAATGCAAATAAATAATAAATAAACCCCTGTGCCGGCAGGACTGAAGACCAACATGTTGCAGGTTTGAATCCAGGGAGAGACGGATGAGCTCCCTCTATCAACTCTAGCTCCTCATGCGGGGGCATGAAAGAAGCCTCCCACAAGGATGATAAAAACATCAAATCTTCTGGGCGTCCCCTGGGCAACATCCTTGCAGATGGCCAATTCTCTCAAACCAGAAGATACTTGTAGTTTCTCAAGTCGCTCCTGACATGACAAAAAAGTGTTCCCTAACAGTGTTTCAAACCCACAGATCTCCAGAGTTTATTGGTAGCATCAGCAGCAGCCTGTGTGATACAAGACTGGGCCATCCTTCATCCCACCATGTGGAACAATGTGTGTGTGCAGTTATAATGGAGAGTATTATCCTGTTCCGAGTGTTGAAGAATGATTCAACTACAAGATGGAAGTGGCAAAAAATGAGAGTGGAAGTGCCATTTTATAAATTGTCTCTAGCATGAAAAACAAAACATCCCTACAAAGGCTAATAAAATACTGTTTTGTATGGAAAACAAGTGGAGAGCAATTCTTCATTTTTCATGAATGTTGAACCTATTACTACAATTGATTTGCAGTACAGACAACACTCCTCATTTTCAAGGTTCCACACTCACAACTTTGATTATTCATGAGAACATTCACGCGGCAGTCCCATCTTCAGGAGGTGATAAAAGGCAAGGGATTGCCAACCCAGCTTCCAAAGAGTCACATCCAGTTTCCAAAGAAGGTGCTGCCATGTGAACACTGTGGGAAAGGAGCTGTTCAGAAGGCAGGCACAATGCTGGCAGTGATACACACACTACTCATTGTATACCAGGATGCTTGTTTGTAAAACTATTGAACTTCCTTCTCTGTTGTTTGTCTGCAAAACATGGACTGCCTACAAATGTCATTCTCATTCTCTGGAACAATTCCATCAGCATTGCCTTCGAAAAATCCAGGAAATTTTTTGGGAAGACATAAAGACAAACAAACATCAGCATTCTGGAAGATGCAAAGACCACCAGCATTGAAGCAATGATCATCTTCCATCAACTTCGTTGGACTGGTGACATTGTCCAAATGCCCAAACACTGTCTCCCAGAACAGTTACATTATTAGGTTCTTGTGGGTTTTTTCGGGCTATAGGGCCATGTTCTAGAGGCATTTCTCCTGATGTTTCGCCTGCATCTATGGCAAGCATCCTCAGAGGTAGTCAGACCTCACTACCTCTGAGGATGCTTGCCATAGATGCAGGCGAAACGTCAGGAGAAATGCCTCTAGAACATGGCCCTATAGCCCGAAAAAACCCACAAGAACCTAGTGATTCCAGCCATGAAAGCCTTCGACAGTTACATTATTCTCAGCTCAAGAATGGAAAATGGGATGTTGGTGGACAGCAAAAGAGATTAACCACCTCATCACATTTATCTTTGGCTCCATTCTAGGACACTTCCAGGACAGAGCCAGGATGGAGCCAGTTAGAGCCCATCACATGTTACAGGGCTACTTCTGGTGGGAGGCTTCCCATGTTGTTATTCCATAGGACGGGACCAGCATGGAGGGAAGCTGAACAGTGATGCTTCCCTCTGTGGGATGAGGAGAGCATCGGTGCAGGTGATGCGTGGCATGGGTTGATGGTTTCCCATGCAGTCCACTGGATTTGACTTGCTGCCCACTGTCCCCACTGTAACCCTGCTTGAGAACCTAATTGTGATAAGGTCCTTAGAAATGGACTTAAAGCGAATCTTCAAAAATGTGGCATAAACACCAAAAACTGGTAATCCCTGGCCCTCAAGTGCTCTAACTGGATTTCGAAGAGGCACAAAGAAAGGGCAAATGGGAGAAATGTGTCAAGAAGAAAGCACATGACGTAAACCCTTTTTGGTTCTGCCTTCCGTCTGGAAATTCATGTCCCCATTGTAATAGACTATGTGGACGCAGAATAGGTCTACAGTCACTTGCAGACCCACTGTCAAGATTGTACCTCTGGAAGACAGTCACAATGGATTAGCTGTGATGATGTGTCTGTTCAACCTGGCGAAAGGAATGACAGCTCGGAATAAGATACTTATTTTCAGATGTAATATATCTACAAATATCAGGTGTGGGAATAAATAGGGTGGTACTTTCATCAGGATCTTTCTGAGACTTTTGAAAAAATCTAAACAAGATTGTCTTTAAGTTGGTGTTAAGGTCAATCCAATGTTAAATTTGAATGAGGCAAAAAGTGGTGTATACATATTTATAAGTGTCTTTTTTTAGTTTGCAATCCCAAACTCTTGTTGCCATTGATATAAACCAAAGGCCTAAGAGAGATAGTTATCCATGATCGACTCTTGGTTGTATGAATGAACCAAATTTATCTCTTTTTCTAAAAGAAAAGTGGTGTAGAAAGTGGTGTATAAATCTTTATAAGTGTCTTTATCTGGATTGTTTTTAATTACTAGGGCCATAATATAGTATTTAAAAAACTCATCCAGGAACAAGGGAGTCAAGAATTAACTTTCACCCTGTTGCTCCATAATGTGGCTGACATCCCAGGCAGAGAGAAAAAGTGACACTCAGCATCACATGACACAGAAGTAAATAGTAGCATAAATAGCAAAGGGCAGCCTTTTAACAGTTTATTTGGGTCAAACTCTAGAACACAAAATATTGTGAGGGACTTATAACATCTGAATCTGATCAAACAAAAGCAATTACAGGTAAGTCATGATTAAGACACCTTGACTATTTCAAAATATTGACATGCTTTAAATCGTTATGTTCAAGGGTAGCTATAAACTGATATTTATGTTGTATTTTGCTTATAATGGAATTACTTCTCATTCCTTTTTTCCTAGGAATTCTCCAAAACTCCAATTTTTCTTAAAATTCAGCTGTAGTGACAGATACATTATGTGTATGTCTCTTTCAATCACCTGTTGATTTCTGGCAACCTCATGGATTTTCTAGTGTTTTCTTAGGTAAATACTCGTCATAGGTGCTTTTGCAGTTCTTTTTTCTGAAATATAGCCTATAGTCTTGATATTTGTTGTTAATCTCTCATTTAAGTTCTAGCCAGGGCTAATTTTCAGAGATCAGACAGGATCAAGTGCCTTTGAGATATTTAGGCATTGTAGATACAGTGTTCCTATGACTTCCTTTTTGGAGGTGAAAGAGGCTAGGGGATAAAAAAAGGAATTGAACTATGCAAGAAGTACTAAGACTTCTAAAACATAATACTAAACCATGCAAATGTGAGTACATCAATAGGTAGCACTCCGGTGGGAAGGTCACAGCACGCCATGCAGTCATGCCAACCACATGACCTTGGAGGTGTCTATGGATAACGCCGATTCTTTGGCTTAGAAATGGAGATGAGCACCAACCCCCAGAGTCGGACACGCCTGGACTTAATGTCAGGGGAAAACTTTTACCTTTACCTACTAAGACTAAGGATGGATGGGAGGGAATCGTGATCTTTAATAGGAAAAAACCAAATTTAGGAGAAAATTTAGAAAACACCACAGGCCCTCTTGAGTAAGGGCTGCTGTAGTGGAGGGTCCTTCCCAGCAAGAATTGTGCTAAATCCGATTTTCCCCTTTTGAAAAGGTTGAAAGCAGCAACAGATATTTATTCACAATCTGGCCAGAAGGGATACATGTAAGGCTAGCACCAAAAATACATACATAAGATGAATACAGAAGTGTAAGATTTTATACACTTGACAGCTATTCAAACTTCCCACTCTGCTAGCTCCCCTGATTGGCCAGAAGGAGGGCTAGCTTTGATCTGCACTCCCATTGGGTGCTGTTTTGATGATGTTGCCATCTCTGGGTGGGAATTCCCTGGATGAGGGAAGGTGATTGATGTTGCACTCCAACCAGAATTCACCTTGCACTCAAGACCACCCAGGAATCCCAAAAGTGGCAATAAAACAGTTTAATAAGAAAACTACATATAAAAAGGAAAAGTCACCATAAGAAATAAGAAAGGCAAAATCCAATAGGTAATGGGAAAAATAGTCAACAAGTAATAAGCCAGTCCAAACTGGCAATATTGTTTTAATTGCCCTAATGTTGGTTGAGGAAGAAGTTTCCTGGGGCAGGTGACAGTGAGGTGCCATGAGACAAAAGATCATTATTTGCTTCAATCAAGCTTTGGGTGCCAGACAAAGGCATTTGGTATGTATGTACACTTGGAGTTCCGGCTTCCATGGTCAGCTCAATGGAAGCGATAAGCTTGGCGAGTATGGGCTGTTATCTGATCTGGCAAAGGAAGCTGCCTGTTATCCAGCATGTGAACACAATGGATCTTTATTGCCACTTTTGTCTGGGGACTTGCCCATCCCAGATGTCTCAGAAAATTCCTGTTAGGTTAGCAAGGGGCGATAGCTAATGCTCCGTTAGTGTGCACATATTTATTCAGATATGGATAGGCATATAAGTATAGATATATGAGAGAAAACATATGAGAAAATAGAGGGCATGGGATAAAAGTATATAAAAATGGACAAGCTGGTGTGGAAATGATACGTTTATCAAAGAAAAAAAGATTGAGCATGCTGTGCATGAGATTTTCTGCTGCAGACTGTTCGCATTCCCAGGCAAACTATAAATCTTTTGGGGTGGGGGGTGCTGTGTTCGACAGCACTATGGGCTAGTAGGATTTCTGAAGACAAGCACAAAAGGATCTATGGTAAATTAAAAACTCTTTAATGTATAAATTCTTCTATTTTCTGGCTGAAAGAATTGCTATGTTGAGTGTTAAGAATGAAAAGAACGTTATATTATACTGATACGAGCTGTGCTGGTACGGCTGTACCAGGAGCTCCAACTTTATTTTCTTTCTGTTATCTGTTTGCAGTCATAGGGCAGGCCACCTGTCCATCATAATTAAGCTTTGGTTCTGCCCCTTGTTCAGGGCTCTGGCAGGGAAAGGAGCCATTTTTTGGGCAGTCTCACATAAGGAAACTAAACTATAGGATGTAGACCAGCTCGTCTCATAGAAAAGCTTCTTTTCTCAAGAACATCCAGGGAAACAGAAACAGAAATTTCAGAGAAAAGGTCCCAAGGCTCTGGCTGAAAGCTCACAGCCTCTCAGCCTCGCAGCAATCAGAGGGAAAACAGCCCTGAAGTTTTCAAAGAATTCTCGGAGGGAGGGCAGCATTACAGATCCACTGAACTCCAGCTGAAATATCTACAAGTAGGTCTACTCGATACCCAGATGCATTTGGAATCGGTAATAGGACCCACACCGATGAGGCATAGATAGTAAACAGCCTGGGAGAGGTTAAATAGGGTTTTTTTCTTACAGAGAAAGTACAGTTAATCAAAGTCAGGTACCAGTCCATTGAGGACTAGACTAAGAAAGCCTTGAAGTGTTGTTTGAACCATTGAAGATTTGTTGTTTGTTCTATAATAAAGACTTTGTTGTATCATTAAAGACCATCACTTCAGAAAAATCCCTGAGAATCTCTCTTTGAGGCCTCCTGGCTTCTCGCTGGGCTTAAAGTATACGTCCTATAGAAAAGACAGCTGTTACAGGCCCAGCGCACGACAGAACACGAGCTATGCTCAATAAATATGACTTCCTACTATACTTTTAGGTAGAGAGGTCCCTTCTGCCATAGTCCAAATAACAGGCCAGGTAGAAGGAATGTTCTCCCATCTTGGGGGAAGACAGGTCTTCTTTTTAAAAGTAAAAACTGGAACTTTTATATGAAATGTCCCCCATCCCACCCATTTCCTGAAAGGGAAGGAAATGATCTTGTTGCAGTCAAAACAGCAACCCACGCTTAAAGATCTTGTTTACTCCTGATAAATGGGAGATCTTTTGAATTTGGCAAAGATGGGTACACTGGTACTTGTCTGCATTTGATTGGCTTTGTCCCATGTGGCAACTCCACTGTATGCGCAGAGGACCAATCAAGAGTTATTAGAAGACAAAGCAGTAACAAACAAAGGTCATGTCCCTATCTGCCCTTTGCACAAAGAACCTTTTTCTACACTCATCACTTCAAGCACGTAGAGATTTTTCCTTTTACCCATAGAACAAGATTGAAATTAGAAATAGGAAGAAATCTAGGCAGAGGGGAAAACACACAAGGAACTTTTCCGGAGGGACAAGGCAAAGCAAGAAGGAAGATCTCCAGAGAGGCAAACAAAAGCAGAGAGATCCGAGAAAAGAAGAAAGAATCCCTGCATTTCTTTAGAAAACTCAAAGTTTCCTTCTTCCAGAACCTGCTTCAATGTATTCCTGAAACAGTACTCTAACACACGAACTTTGTTAACAGAGCATCTATTGTATTTTGATGAGAAAGCAAACAGACTTTGTAGATAAGATCTCAAAGCGTCTTTGTAACTGTGACAATTATTACAGAGAAATAGCAAGGATGTACATTTACTTCACCAACATTTTCTGGAGGAAGTGCATTGCTACTGTGCCCTTTGCTCGATAGTCTGAAGGAGCCGAGATGTGAAACGTTATAGACAGGCTAGATATTATGATATAAAGACTGAAAGCCAAGTGAGATATGTAGTGGGTTTCCTAAAAAACCTGGCTCTCTCATTAGCTGACATAACATCATTTCAGGCAACAGAGTTGGAATATCCTAAAGTACAGCAAATTCTTGGTTATTTGGTGTCTTGTTAATATAATTTTACTACCAGGATTGTGGAAAGTGCTTGCAATTTTTTTTCCCTAGTATACCAAAAGAACCTGGCAGGCTTTGCATAACTTCTTGAGTTGGTGTGCTGGTACAGCTGTACCAGAAGCTCCCACTTTATTTGCCTTGTATTAAGTGTTTGCTTGCAGCCCAGGGCTTGGGATTCTACAGAAGGGTGGCTTCCTGTTAAAGTTTGCGGTTATAGGGCAGGCCCCCTGTCCATCATCGTTAAGTTTGGTTCCGCCCCCTGTTCAGGACAATTGGGAAGGGAAGGGAGCCATTTTTTAGTTAGTCTCAGCAAAGGAAGTCAATGTACAGGATGTGTACAGACTTTCTCCTGTACAAAGGCTTCAACCCTTAAGACCTCCTGGGAGAGAACAGTCTTAAGAGCATCTAAAGATTCCCAAAAGTTCCCAGGGAAACAGCCTTACAGCCCCGAGGAATTTCAGAGGGAATAACAGCTTTAAACATCAAGAACTCCAGCTAAGTGACTACAGGCCTACTGGTAGGTCCATTCGGTTTTGAGACGCAGTTCAGCCCGTAGTGGATTCACATCAGTTAGGTTTAGGATCACAATTAACCTGAGAGAAGTTTGGAAAGGGATTTTCCTTTAGGGTAAAAGCAACAGTTAGAAGCCACCAGTTGCACAAAGCCTGGAAGCATTTGTTTAATCTTTTGAAGACAAAAGAAGCTTCTGTTAATTGTTCACCAATAAAAGACTTTGTTATAGTTTACAAGCCCTCTAGAGACTGTTTATGGCGAAAATCCTTACGAATTTCTCTTCGGGCCCCCTGGCTTCCCGCTGGGCTAAAGTTGCACGTCCTGATTTAAAAGCAATTAGTTTCAAGCCCAGTGCGCGACAGAACAGTTGGGTACCTGGGGACATCTTTTGCTGCTCTTCCTGAGGCAATAAAATCACTTCCACTACCTCTAACTGTAATGCAGAAACAAAAGAAACTTGAAACGGTCGGATGGCAAAATGACAAAGGTCTAGTTCATAATGCAAGCAATACAATCCCTGAACAGTGTGCCTTAAATCTCTACTTGCTTCCTTTCTGTTCTCTTACTGGTCTCTATATGAGAAAAGTCTTTACTTGCTTCACTTAACATGGTATGTAGCAAAAGTGGGTAACCTCAATACTTAGCAATTTTATTCTCTCTTGTTTCCAGGCAATATTCTTCATTAGAAATATTGTCAGTGTTGTCTGGTTCTCAAGCCATTTGTGAATTATAGGAGCTACAATGAAATAGATACTAACCAGGTTTGAATGTGGAATTAACTCTTTCAAGCATCTTCCAAGTAGATCCAACAAAAATTCCATGAGGAGGGGAGAAATACTAGCTCTGCTCCCTCCAATGCTGTCTCCATCCCTTTCTCTACTGGAAGATGAATGCTGTAAAGCAGTGTTCCTCAACTGTTCTAATGCTGTGACCCCCTTAATACATTCCTAAAACAACAACAACACAAAGGCTTTTATGTACATTTGTACTGCAAATTAACCGTCAGTTTCAACTGATTAATGGCTCCACACATTCCTTGGCCTTATCTACTCTTCTCACAGAAAGTATTCTGATGGGGTTCCTGGGAACATCTCTGACTTCTGCAGCACATTTTAAGAAGTCAACTGTGCCACTATCCTGTTGTTTTCTAGGAAGAACTATTACTGAGCAATGTACTTGCAAGCTTTTTGCATTGTTTTGCTGAGCATAATCATGGTAAAGACAACTGATCCTGACCAGAGCAGATGTGAAGATAAAATGAATACTTGCATTATCCGTGATGGAATCCCTGGTGCCAATGGATTACCAGGCAGAGATGGGTTCCCAGGGCCTAAAGGTGAAAAAGGAGAACAAGGTACTGTCCTACTATTAATACACTAGTAATACACTGGGTTGATGTTGTTGACTGTGATTATAGGAGTCATCACATATAGACTCTTATATTTTTATTTATTTATTTATTTATTTATTTATTTATTTATTTATTTATTTATTATTTAAACTTATATGCCGCCACTCCCCTGGGGCTCGGAGCGGCTTACAAGAATAGCTAAAATCTAACAAAGTTTAAAAGCAATTTAAAACAATTTAAAAACAACAGTATCAAACATTAAAAGCCTGTCGGAACAGGTATGTCTTACATGCCCTGCGGAAAGCTGGTAAGTCCCACAGGGCACGAACTTCAGGTGGCAGAGTATTCCAGACTGATGGCGCCATTGCTGTGAAGGCTCTGCGTCTGGTTGCCGTTAGACGCAAGGTCTTGACACTGGGGACTTCCAATAGATCTTGGTCCTCAGAACGGAGGGATCTCTGGGGTTGGTAGGGGGTGAGACGATCCCTCAGATACATTGGCCCCAGACCATGCAAGGCCTTAAAGGTGAGTACCATCACTTTGAAAGTGATCCGGTGCTCAATTGGTAACCAATGCAGCTGTAGTAAGATTGGTGTTATGTGGCATCTCATCGGAATTCCCGCAAGAAGTCGAGCAGCTGCGTTTTGTACCAACTTGAGCTTCCGAATCACCGACAGAGGGAGGCCAATGTAGAGGGCGTTACAGTAGTCCAGTCTTGAGATGATCACTGCAAAGTTCTATATGCATATCAGTGTTTGCCTGCCAACCCCCGAAATAATGAGACACACACCAGTATTTGGGTTTAAAATATGGGCAACTTTTATTCATTGTTACCTGTTTAACTTTGACTGGATCTCAATCTATGGATCTTGAACTTGGTGGCAAAGCCGAGATAGCCGCCCTGTCCGGCCTACCCCCTGGCTAGTCAGGGCAAAACACCCGGGTCCCCTGGACACCCAATCTAGGCAACATCTGAAGGAAATGTGTCAGAGAAGTCTCTCTCAGTGTATCTGAGACCATATTTTCTCTATTTCTAGGCCATTATAATTCCCCTCACCTCATCAACTTGAATCTTAGGTGTTTTAGTTAATGGCCTTCACCCCTGAAGGGGGTGCCTTGGGCATATACCAAATTTTAGTTTTTCCTAACTGTTTATCGTGACCACCTATTTAATGCCACACCATTCCAATTTGCCTTGTAACAGTATAGGGTAGGCAAAAAACCCTCTTAGAACATAAGAGGGAAAAAAATCCTACCCAGCCCCCTAATGGCAACCCTAATATGCTGTTTAATGGGAGGGAGTGGTGGGTCGATACTCAACTTCAGAATGAGGAAGGGGGCCAGCCAGAGCTGAGAGCCTGGCTCACCCCTTTCCAGATAGTTCCAACCGGAGTAGGTTTCTCTCTTATAAGGAGGAGGCAAACTCCTCTCCGTCCACAGCTGCGCAGTGGTGGGAAAGCTTTTTACTGTTGCAGGAATCATTTCTGCTTCATTTGGAAACAGAGAGAGATGAGGTGGAATAGAGCTGGACTTGTCAAGAGAAAATGCAAACAAAATAAGGATCTTTTAAAAGAACCTCACTCTTTTTGAAATGTATACTCATAAATACGTACTCCGTATCTATCTTCTAAGAAGTAAATCCCAATTCAATTGAGCCTTGCTCATACAATTTCCATTTGGACATAATTGTGATTGGGCAGCACGAATCTAAAGTATGTTTATGCAAAATTCATAATTCAATTGAGTTAATCATTAAGATTGCAACCCCTACTTTAAGATAATATTTTCTCCATTATTAGGCATTTTCTGTACTTCACTATATCATACCTAATTGAAAGTATGAGTATTTTTCATTATCTCATTATTTGACATTTTGTAGCATTTAATTCAAAAAGCTGTGTTTGCATCTAGTTCATAAGAAGAAAGTCACAAGGAAAGATATTTGGGGAAAGACATTCAGTTCCTGACTGAAACATGTTCAGAATTACTTCTCATATGGATGCACACTAAGAACCCCTTCACACAGGGCAAAAATGCCCCATTTTGCTGCTTTATTTCGGTTGGATGGGGTCTACTATGCACCATCACACGATGCATAGAAGGCTCTGCCCACTTTCCTCCCAAAGTGGAGGCAAAGCACCAAAAGGCGCTTTATCTTTCACTACAGGGAGGAAAGGGTTGTTCAGGTTGCTCTGATAGAGCTCCCACACTTTCCCCCTCAAATTCCCGTGTGATGGCCAAAAGGATGGTAGGGCAATGCGCATTGTCACCCTTTTTGCCATCTGATGAGGGGAGGGAAAGGGTGCCAAGCACCCTCTCCTGTTCCCTTCATGTGATGATGGGAGGAGGGTGGGCACACAGGCTGTCACAAGCCACCCCACACCCTTTCCTTTTCACTGAGGATTGCTGGCGTAATGACATGACCAAAAGGGCCATGTGAAGGGGTCCTAAAAGGTGATGTCAAATACATCGTGGGAAACAATTGAGTGGAGAATTATGAAAGCTATAAAGTGAGTAGGTTCACACACAAATATAATTTGTGTTCTGTGAAGGCACTCTAAGCATGGGAATCAAGGGAGAAAAATAGCAGGAACCTTTCAAAGATCACATGCTATTGGAGTTGGGGGTGCAGTGCCATGCTGCCTAAGAGAGGAAAACAAACAAACAAAAGATAAAGGCTATAAACTGTTTTGGCTCTAGATGGGTAAGATATGGCCACCACAACTGTCCTTAAAAGAAGGCATCCAGGAGGTAAGGGGAACAAAGATAGCGTGACATCTTAGTTATTTTCACCACTTCCACAAAAAAGCAAAATAGTGTTGCTAAATACTTCTCAATAGCATTATTTCAGAACCAAATAATATAAAACACAATTGCCTTAGTAAGCTGTTTCCATGCTTCCTGCCTGGTGTCTTTATCAACAGGATGTTGGAGGAAAGATTTGAGATTTTCTTTTCCGCTTACACCATGCTTTGGCATCTGGTAGCTCCCATGTCACTGGGTGGTGACTCTGTTCTGGGATTTGGCTGGCTTTGAAGGAGCCGTCCAATGTGCAAAAATGATTTAGGAATAGCATCCAACTCTTTTACAATCTTCATTGAAACCTGCTATGTTTTCATGTATGCATACACACACACACCCACTGATATGGAGACTTTTCTCTGTGAGCCATGTGGAGTCACGTTTTCCCTTTTTAACAGAGATAAGGAGTTGTCTGCAAACATATAATGCCCTTCCTTAGCCTTCACTCAGCAGCCATCATCTGAACTGTCCTTTCCTTTCTGGGGGTGGTGGTGGTGGGGACATTTTACTTATGTCCCTTATGTAAAATGAACAGTCAGAACTTCTCTCTTTCAAAATGCAGTCTATCAAAGCCTATTTCTCCCAACTATGTAATGTGACAATTAAGTGTTTTTCTGATGCCAAAAAAACTGTTCCTTTAATCATACTCTTTTGTCTGCTTGAATCCCTTATTCAATTAATGGAATGACCAGGATTGCGAGGGATCCAGGGTCCACCAGGGAAAGTTGGGCCTCCTGCACAGAAAGGAGATCTTGGACCCATAGGAGAAAAAGGAGAAAAAGGATCAACTGGAAGTTGTGATAATTCAGGTAAGTGACCCAGATTTATTAGTCACCCTCCCAGCTTTAAATGTAAATGAAAGAATAGAATGCACTGATGGTGAGTCTTGAGATGATATGGGTCTAAAGTAGACTTGGTGACATGATGAAATAAGTTCTTTTTTGAGATATATTCAAAATATGGGAAATAGGGCACATGGGGGGGGGGTTGAGTTGACATTTGGTATCAAACAGCAGGTTCCCTTTCAGAGCAAAGAAGAACAGTGCATTTTTTCCAAGACCTCAATTGGTAGTTTAAGATCTACTGGGGAGGCCCTGCTCTCGGTCCCACCAGCGTCTCAAACACGTCTGGTGGGGACGAGGGACAGGGCCTTCTCGATGATGAACCCCGCTTATGGAATTCGCTCCCCAGCGAGATTAGATCTGCGTCCTCCTTCCTTACTTACATTTAGGAAAAAACTAAAGACGTGGTTTTGGGCACAATAGCACTTTAGGCACTGAACTTGGACAATAGGATTGTTTGAAAATTGGAAATGGCTTTATGACCTGTGATTCTGTGATATGTTCTATGTGGTTATGTAATTTTAATTAATATCACTGCTTAATTGTTATGTAATGGATTTTATATTGCTGTTTTATATTGTTGTTTTGATACTGTTGGCATTGAATGGTTGCCTGTGTTAGCCGCGCTGCGTTCCCCCTCGAGGGTGAGAAGGGCGGGGTAGAAATGGTCTAAATAAATAAATAAATAAATAATAGTTATAGGGGGAACAAAACATTAAGCTGTCATTGTAGGTGCAGATTCAGATAGGCCACAAGAACAAGTTATTTCTGCTTCCCCTGCCATTTTGAGCCATGGCAGAGTTCATGGGTAGAAGTGGAACATGCTAAGCAACTCTGTGGAGCTGGGTCTAGGAATCAATCTGCTAAAAGGGTCAAGGATTATGTTATATTAGGGGTGCACTACTTGGGATACCAAGTGTCCTTGATTAAAGTTCACCAAGAGTAGACAGCAGTGATGGCCACTGTCTGGACATCTGAGACCTGACGGAGAACTGGAGGTCAGGTACCAATGTGCTAATACTTAGAAAAATTACAACTTTGAACTATGGTTCCCAGGATTCCTCTGTGAGTATGGCCACTGTTCATATGGATTAGGTGACTGTGGTTTATGTAATTTTGAAACACCTTTCCAAGCTTTGCCCGCTCCTCCAGTTATGCCACAATCTGAGTCCAGATTAACCAAGACTGAAAGTGCTATTCTCTTAGTACACAAAGCTGCATGCACATTTAATATAAGATTTATTTTCACCTCAGCAAATGTTACACAAGTAACAAAATTCTTTTTCAGAGCTGGAGCTGCTTGAAACACAGGTAAAAGATTTACAAATGGAAATGAAGATTCTGAAAGAAGATATCAAAAAAGAGAAAGGTGAATTGCTACATATCGCTGTGACAGATGAACTCTACTCTACTCTATTCTACTACAATTAAAATTTTCACTCTGTAATTTATACTATACTAGAAGAGCAATGCCGAATACAGTAGCATTCTGACTGTGCTTTTTTAGGGATGTGCGATCCAAAAAATAGTTCAAAAGCCCTTACAAAACAGGGGAGGGAGCACTAAGGTGAATAATAGAAATATAAACAAGAGTGGAATGTACAGTAGATATTAAAGGAAACTATATATCTACTGTATTATAAATGTATCATAATCATACTGACTCATTTTATATACTAATAAAATTAAAATATAGAAAAAACTGGGGGTGCTAGTGTTTTGTTTCTAAACTGTTTATACAGTTAGGGAAAATTACTATAACACGAGTAATGAAATTTTGTTATTATTTCATTATAGTAATTGAACATAATTACTATAATCGGGGAAACTTCAGGGGCTCCTTTCTCCCACATTTCACAGCTATGGGAGGGACAAATTTATTCCCATCCTAATTAGGGCTTTCTGATGTTGACCAGAATTCTGGGTCTTTGAATTCTCTGCCATAGGGCTCCTCGCCTTCCAAAACTACATTTCCCAGAATTCTGTGCTCATTCTGTCTCTTTCCCAGCTAACTCAGCTTTGTTCTGCCCTGCTGCTTTCTCTCCTCATGGCCTATCTCTTCTTAATTTTAAAAAGAATGGCAGCCTTTTTGGACTCACCTCGCTCACACTGAAAATGAAACTGACTTCCTAGCTTTTCAGTATCCAAACAAAAAAGTATTGGGTGATTTTTAATTCTTAAGTTTTTGCATGGGTGCCCCCCCCCCCAACCCGACTTCGTGAAGATTTGCACATCCCTAATATTGTACAGCAGTATGGCCTCAGTATCCTAAAGGCACCATAGAGGCTGCCTATGAATATCATGTGCTGTATGCTATATTTTACAGGAAACTGGCAAAATTACACTATGTAACAAAATTTGAAAGAATTTTCTGTTCCTGGTTTGAAAGTATTATTTCCCATTTAATTGTGTGGTACTTTCTTTGAAAGTAGTTGTTATGCTCCAGAAACGTCGTTTTTATGACTACCACAAAGTGTTAAATTGGTTGAGGCTCGATCAGCTCTTCATTGAAAAACTATTTATTTATTTATTTATTTATTTAGCGCTTTTATAACCCAGTCTTCTCGACCTCCGAAGAGGGGCTCAGGCCGGTTCACAACAAAAGATTCATAAACAATAATGTAAAACATCACACCTCATAAAACACTAATACATAAAATACATTAAAATGCAATCATATAATTACATCAGGCCAAGTCGTCAGAATGAAATCACAATTCATCACCATCCGTCCGTGTGGTCAAGAGTTATTGACTTACTCATCAAATGCTAAATTCCAAAGCCATGTTTTCACCAGCCTTCTAAAAGTCAGGAGAGAAGGGGCAGTTCTAATCTCCAGTGGGAGAAAGTTCCAGAGCCGAGGACCACCACCGAAAAAGCCCTGTCCCTCTTCCCCACCAGACGTGATTGCGAGGGTGGTGGGACTGAGAGCAGGGCCCCTCCAGAAGATCTTAACAACCTTGATGGTTCATAGGGGAGAATCCGTTCAGACAGGTAAACTACAGGAAAATGTGCTGCATTTTTCATGTTTTATGATAGAACTAATTAGGAAATGACCTTTACAACCCAGGAACAATAATTGTGTTACATAATGTAATGTATTGAATAAGTACAGACAACAAAGTCCATGATTCAGTGTAAAAACACACACACATGTGCCTAATTCTGCATAATTATGCTTGTTTGAATGTTTAAATTTTATGTATGCCTTAAGTTTAATGGTTTTTAATTGGTTTTACATAGTTATATGCAGTAATTAGTTATGATTTCTTTGTGTACTGTATGTTGGCATTGAATTTTTGCCATTAGTATGTGGTAAACCGCCTTGAGTCCCCCTAGGGGTGAGAAAGGCACTATATAAATACAGTAAATAAATAATAATATTCAAAACCTGGAATAGTGGAAGTGCCAAGGGTCTCACCAAAACCAAATGTGATCATGGTGATTTTCGGACAGATGGGTGATATTTGGGGTCTTATAACTTAATTTGGTGCTGCTCCCTCACATGGGGTTGGAGGATTGGAGGTATATGATAAAATGTGTGACATATCTGTTTCTTTTTAGTTCAGCATGTTCCTAATGGCATAATAGTTGGTGAGAAAACATTTCGAGCTGATGGTTCCAATGGTACATATGAAATTGCACAATCCAAATGTGCGGAGACTGGTGGTGTACTTGCTTCTCCAAGGAATGCTGTTGAAAATGGTGCTTTGCGGGAAATAGTGAATTCACATAATATGAATGCACTACTGGGAATAAATGATATTCAAACAGAGGGCACGTTTAAGTATCCAGATGGAGAAACAATAGGTTTTGCAAATTGGAATACAAATGAACCAAATGATGCCGGTGGGGAGGATTGTGTAGAAATTTTTGGAACTGGACAATGGAATGACATCCCTTGTAGTCTTGAAAAACTAATAATTTGTGAATATTAAGTCAGAAGTCATTCCAAGGATCACAGCATTTAATATATTTTATTTACAACTTTCAGCCAATTGAACTATACCGTTGATCAACCATCTGACTAAGATTTAGGAACTAACTGATCAATTAAATAGATTTATTTCTGAATAAAATCTATATGATTTTAACTTGAGTGTGGAGTGCTGAAAAACTAAACTGACAACTTATTCTTTATGGGTGGAGATGACATATTCAATTCCATATTGCAGAAATCCACTAGAAGCAGCATTGTCTCAAAATAGTTTTCTATATAGCTTAGATTTTGAGAAACACATATTTAGTAATCAAGGCATTCCATTCTAAATCAGTACAGATTGTCTGTTTAATAATTTGCTCTGGAATCTTTCCCAGTACTGATAACAGGCTGGCTGGGCACTAATATTTTATCCATTTTATAGGATCATCTCCTCACCCCCCTTTAAAAAAAAGTCAGGGACAACATTCAGTCTAGTCTACTGGGAGCATTCACCTATTCTTCAGAAATTTTCTCACTTGAACCTTTCCTACTCACTCCTATGGCACACAGCAAACAGGAATTGATCAGCAACTGAACAAGAGGTTTGGGAAGAATTCACCATGATTTAGAGGAGTTGTAGTACATATAGAGAGAACTGTGAACTCAATCAACAATAGATCTGGACCACACTTGCCACAGAGAATGGGATTTGGGGGGAAATGACCCACCCACATGGGATTGTACAATTCAAAGTGCTGGCTTGCACAATTCAAAGTGCTAGCTTTAGCTTTTAAAGCCCTAAACGGTTCTGGCCCGACCTATCTGTCCGAACGCATCTCCTCCTATGAACCAGTTAGGACGTTAAGATCGTCTGGGGAGGCCCTGCTCTCGGTCCCGCCGGCTTCACAAGCACGCCTGGCAGGGATGAGAGACAGGGCCTTCTCAGTAGTGGCCCCTCGGCTGTGGAACGCCCTTCCTACAGACATTAGATCAGCCCCCTCCTTACTGGCATTCCGGAAGAGTGTGAAGACCTGGCTCTTCGAACAGGCTTTCAACTAAGCAGTACAATTGAGTGATTATTGGAATGGAATAATGGACAACGAGATTGGATGCTGATTCTATTGATGAGACGTGATGGATTGTTATATTGCTGTACTGTTGTATTGATTCTGGTGTTAATTAGTTGATATTACTGTTTTAATTGATTACTGATTTTGTATCGTCTTGTTGTAACCGGTTGTTAACCGCTCTGAGTCGCCTGAGGGCTGAGAAGAGCGGTATATAAATGAAGCAAATAAATAAATAAATAAATAAATAAATAAATAAATTGTAATTCATCTTGTAGCCACCAGAGATATTACCAAACTTCCCAAAACAAACAATGCCTTTCTCAAGTAACCAGGGCATTGCCGGGTCTCCAAGCTAGAGTGAGTGTGTGTGTGTGTGTGTGTGTGTGTGTGTATCACAGGCATGGACAAACCTTTTGACACATTGTGTTTTTAAAATTTGACAGATAGGCCAGGTCAGTGGCAGATACACAGTGTTTGTGTGAACTAATTGAAATTAAAACATGAACACATTCTTACGCACATTGCACATATCTTGTTGTGGTGCAAAGAAAAAGGAAAGAAAGAATAATACAGTATTTAAAATGAAGAACAATTTTAACCAACATAAATGTAACAGTATTTCAGTGGAAGACCCCAGGGGCTATCCAGTTCAATCCCCTTCTCCATGCAGGAAAAAAAATCAAAGTACCTCAACTGATGGCCATCCAGCCTTTGTAGTAGTAACAATAGTAGTAGTAGTAAATAATAACAACAACAGCAGCAGCAGCAGCAGCAATAAAGAGCAACCCCAAAGGCCAACTTTTAGCAAGGAAAAAAAGACTTTGGGGGGAAAGGGAGGGGGAGGATCAAGAAAGAGGAGGGAAATATTAGAGGGGAGGTGGAGTGCCTGAGAATGCTTCACAGAGCCCCAAAGTCTCCATGGAGTACACTGAGAACCACTGGACTAGAGACCCCATGGGCCATTTTCCCCTAGCTGCTTATTTAAGTAGCTTTTCTATCTCACATGTGAGTTGTATATTTTATCCAGTTCTCTCTATAACCATTAGGCTATTATCTCCAACACTTGGTGAACTCCCGTCTTCAAGAATAATGACTCCTTTCCCCACAAATTTCATTTTCAAGCCCTTCCAGTCATATTTGTGAGTGTCTTATCAACAAAAAAAATTCCTGCCAACTGTTGAGAAATGTTACCCATATCTTGCCAGACAACCATCCTCATGAAAGTACATACCATGGTCCAAGAAGCTAAAACTCATTACTAGCAGCACTATCTGTTGAGACAGTTGTTCATCTACACCAATGATTCTCAACCTGGGGTCCCCAGATGTTTTTGGCCTACAACCCCCAGAAATCCCAGCCAGTTTACATCTGGGGACCCCAGGTTGAGAACCACTGATACACTATTCTTCTTTCTCTACCTATGCCATATTCTTCAACTGGGAGCAAAAATGAAAAGATAATTTGTATATTGAGGCCATTTAGTTTCCTACTCAGAGCCATGTAATCCCTCGTGATATGCTGAAGGCTATACCTTATAATGTGATTGATTCTCATATTGAACAAAACCTAAGGTCAGTTGGCTTAACAAGCCTTGTCACCCACTTTGTTACATCACAGATTTCTTTCCACTTAGCAAGATAGCAAAACTTTGAAGTCATCCTATCAGGCTTACAAATCACTTCTGTTGCACTCAGCAGGGAGCCCCCTAACACCACCATATGTCCCCTTGGCAGTGGCCATTCCTTGTGCCACCTGCACATTTCCTGAGGACAGACACTGTTGCTTTTCTTCTTGCTATTCCTTATCATCACTGCTAGTAGAGAGTGCTTCTATTCAAATCTGTAGTTTCAAGCTCAAAAAATGATCCCTAGTCCTTCTACTTCTGTGTGTCCTCCAAATGTCATCCTCTTGCACTTGGTGTTATTGAGGACTCCCAACCCTACCCCTAATAAAAAGAAGACATAATTCAACCTCCATGGGAACTGCAGCTTCCCAAGAAAAGAAGTTCAGATGAACTAGAAATGGCCTCCATCCCCACAACCTTCTTGGCACTGACCAAGACCCACCTCCTCACCAATTGGAGACCTGGGGAATGCCGGCTGGCTTCTCGGCACTGGCCAGTCAGGGGAAAGGGAGGGAATTTCTAAATGTAGTAATGTTAATGCAAGAGAATTCTTGAGTATAATAATGTTTGGTTACGATTATGCTTTTACGCTTATACCTTTTGAGCATCCATGCTATATGAGTGTTCCTTTTGCACAAATTGAATAAAGGTCTTTGTCATTTGCCTTCCAAATGGTGAGATTCCTGGTTCCTGATTCATGCCATCCACAGTTAGCAAACCTAGATATTCCACTCCAAATTTCTGGCATCATTGCGACCTGATCCATTCCTCTGAAATGTTCATTGTATTTTTATCTTCCATAACTGTCTGCTCTGCTGTGTCCAAAAAGCTCATACTCCCTAACAGGCTGGAGCAATGTTTCTCGAACTCTGCTCCTCCAGATATTTGGACTTCAGCTTCCATAATTCCTAACAGCTGATAAGCTCCTGGGATTTCTGGGAGCTGAAGTCCAAAACACCTGGAAGACCAAAGGTTGAGAAACACTAGGGTGGAAAGTAGATACAAGTTGTTGGACCTTCTCTTCCAACGGAGGGCTAATTAATTGGAAAGATGTCAAGATCTCAATGTTCCAAATGACTTTTAACTGCAATGTTTTGTTAATGATGAGTTTAATAAAGACACTTCTCAAAAACAATCTGGACAAAGAAAATTGTTTTTTGGAAATTGTATCATGTTTGTATAATAACAATTTTAACAACAATAAATGGTCTAAAATTATTCTAGAGTTCATTTGTGATGGTTAAAACTAAAAAGAAGCTATTATATCTGATTTTATAAAACACTGTAGGCTTTTTTTAAAAAGCACATTCTAGCAATGTAAAATGAGAGTGGATCTGTCAAGACCCAGAAGCCTCAAGAATGACAAACACAGTATAAAAGGTCCAAACAAAGGTTTATTAAACACAAAAAGGCTTAGAGACACTTAACTCGGTGCCTCTAGCACAAACTAAGAGTCTATAGCAACTGCTAAGCAAAAAACCCAATTTAAAAATAATCTGGATTATACCAGAGTATAATCTGGGATAACAAAAAGTTACAGCAATCCACTTGAAAGGTCCAAAAAGCACAAGAAAACAAGGTGGGAGCATGCAAAATCAAAGTCCAAAAGCAGTCCAAAGTCCAGGCACATCCAAAATGAGATGAAGCAGTCCAAAAAGCAAAGTCATCATCAAAACACAGTCCAGAGTCAAAGGGGAGGTTGAAGTCAACACTTACGGAGTTTCAGCCAGAAGTCACGGAAACACGGAGATCTGTAGTCCAAGGGCCCAAACTTGAGAGTAATGACAGTAACAAAGATCCAAACCCAATAAGACACTTTGCCTTCTGCAAAGACCCATTGAATTCAAACCAACTTATATCCTATAACTCCTCACCAGAGGATGAACTGCTCCCCACCCTTTCATCATCACTTTCAGCTGCCCCATTCCCTGCAGCTGAGCACTGATGCCCATCTCTCCACCTTTGTCAGTGTCTTTCAAGACTTAGGTCTTCCCAAGTGTTCCCAGATTGCCATTCCTCTGCAAACCCCTCAATGTCATCACTGGATGTAGGCCGAGTACAGATGCCCCTAATCTCCTGCTACGGATCCAGTCTAAAGCATCCTCCTCCCCATCGTCACTCCCAGTCCCATTACTCCTTTGAAAACCCACAAAGTCTCCAACAGAAGATGAAGACTTTGTGGGTTTTCAAAGGAGTGATGGGAGTGATGCAGGAGATTAGGGGCATCTGTACTCAGCCTACATCCAGTGATGACTTTGAGGGGTTTGCAGAGGAATGGCAATCTGGGAACACTTGGGAAGACCTAAGTCTTGAAAGACGCTTCCTTTGGATCTCCTCATCTGATTCTTGAGTAGCCCACTTAACTCCCCTGCTTTCCTCTCCTTCCCCCATTTCACAATCTGAGAAACCCTCGAAGGACTCGGAATCAGTTGGAGCCATGAATATGTCTCTAATCCGCTTTCGCTGCTGCTGCTCCTCCAACACCTGCGCAGCCCTCTTCTCCCTTCTACCAGTAGTAGGAACGTTACTATCATGCTGTACTACAACAGGATCTTTAACATTTGGAGTAACACCAATCAGTCAGGTTTTTCAAGAGGTAACAGCAAGGGGGGGAAATCCCACAGAAATATGTATGTACCTGATAGAGAACAAAGTGTCTCCCAAAAATGGTCCACTTTTTGTGGCCTCAATTCAGAACTCTGTTTAACTGTTTGGAGAGGTCAAATGTGACTCACCTCTTCCTTCCTTCTGGGAACTTGGTATTGTTTGAGCAACTATGCATACAAACTCTATTCTTCCTGATATTTACTCTTTTCCCCCATCCTCCTGTTTTAAAGATTTCTCAACCTCACTAGACATTAGAATTATAAGGTCACCCTAGAGAACGTACCAGAAGTTAAGTCATGTGTACTATAATAGGCCTGATAATGGTTCAAAAGTACCAAGTCTTGCGGATTTTTGTATGACTGTCATTCATAAAATGCCACAAGATGGAAAGAAACAACTTTGGAGAGGTGATCTGAAAAGGTAACTTTAAATGTATTCTTGTTATCTAGTAAGTCAATAGGCAACGAGCTTATCATAAAACACCACAGTCCATGCTAATAAATGGTGAAATAGAAAGCCCCATTTTGCAATCCATAGATTTGTGCAAGCATGGGGATTAAGTAAACATGCTTACCTGTGTAGAGGGTTTTTCCTTACCCTGTTTTTTCTCAGCATTCTGAAGAGAAGATAAATCTGCTCTTTGTTCCCACCTTTGTATTTTTTTCACATCAAATGAATTATTTTATTTGAAACTGGATTGAGCTGGTAAGTAATGCTGCTTTACACCTTAATTTCCCCCACCTTTAGTGGTTGCTTTATTCAGTTGGTCTTCCTCCATGCTCTTGATGCAGCTGAATGAACTGTAATCATGTTTTCTTTGGGTGCTTCTACACAGACACTATAATGAATTTGAAGCCACCCTCAATTTGTGCTGTGGCACAGATCAAGCTAGAACTTGCACACTAAGGCCCCTTCCACACTGTCCTATATCTCAGGAACTGATTCCAGATTATCTTGTTATCCCAGCTTATCTGGCAGTGTAGACACATATAATCTATTTTAAAGTAGATAATCCAATCCTGAGATATAAGGCAGTGTAGAAGGGGCATTAGGTGAGCATTACAATTATTGTGTTGTCAAAGGCTTTTATGGCCAGAATCACTGGATTGCTGTGAGTTTTTCAGGCTGTATGGCCATTTTCCAGTAGCATTCTCTCCTGACATTTGCAGCATTCTCCCCTGACCCCTGAAAAATCCTCTGAGGATGCTTGTCATAGATGCAGGTGTAAGGTCAAGAGAGAATGCTACTGAAACACGGACATACAGCCCAAAAAACTCACAGCAACCCCATTACAATTATTGAAAGCAGAGATGGTTACATTGCAAAACCCGAGGCATAGTTATGCTGTTATGGATCTGGGTTAGAATCCCTGCATAATTTCCATTTAAGAAGGGCAAAATCTACCTTGAGAAGAGAAAAAGAATCACAAATTTGAAAGATCTGCATGTTCAAAAAGTTAGTTTCCATGCTCGTTGATACCTGCTTCAACCTTTATATCTCACCAGAGAATTTACTTGTCCGCTTTTATAATGATAATGACTCGGTGTGTGCAAATTTCCAGCAGTCAATTCTGATTGTGGCAAAATTCAGAGATTTGTGGATACAAACTGCCAAAACAAAACACTGGAAGGGCAAAATAGAACACACACAGAATTCCGGAAAAAGTTCATTAGCTTTGTTTATACTCTGATGGCTTCTTTTTCCATACTTAAAGAAGCAGCAGGTTGATGGGCATCACATGATCAGCCTCAGCCAAACACAAGCTGAATTTCCTCTCTATTGTCCTGGACTTCAAGATCCAGAATTCCCTGTTTTTTCCCTACAAGTTGTCTCCTCCTTTCAGAATGAGAGAGAGAAAAATTAAGAAATTCCTAATTATCAGTGGATGAATTGATCTTTCTGAAACTTGGCAGGAATTATGCCCTACTCCTGTTCAGTCACTGTGGAGAAAATCCAGGAGATACCTCCCTCTCTCCCTTTTTTTGGATTTTTTAAATGTTATTGGCAAAAACTTAAAACACTTCCCAAAACTAAGTGGATGAATTCTTGAATTCTTAATAATTTCAGTTCTTTACCTAGTATTTTATCTTTTGGTTGTTTATTATGTTCAAGTTCCTTTTCTTTAATTTTCAGTTGAATTTTGTGCAGTTTGACCCAGTTTATTTTCTTTTTTTATTACATTGAGTTGTATTAATTTACCCCTTATAAAACTTTGCCATATTCCAGAATGTATATGGTGACATTCAGAGAGTTGTGTTTAATTGTAGAAATCCTAAATATAGTTTTCACATTTCTTTAAGATTTCTTCTTTCTTGAGTAAATTGTCATTAAGCCTCTATATTCATTGTCTGTCTTGTCCTTTTAGTTTAATTGAAATGGAGACATAGTCTGACACCATCCTTGGGTGGAATACAAAGTTTCATATTTTATTTATTTATTTATTTCACACATTTCTACCCCACCCTTCTCAACCCCCGAGGGGGGACTCAGGGCGGCTTACAAAAGGCACAATTCGATGCCAACAACAATAAAATAAAACATGTATCAAAAGCAATTATAAAACACTTAAAACAGTTAAAACAATCAATAAAACCAATCTAATGTTCAACGTTCGCCAGCTCAGAATCCATAAATTCATTCCACATTGTCAAATCATATCAATTCTAGTCGTCATTGTCCTTTGTCTATCTGCCAGATTACCCAAAGGCCTGGTCCCATATCCATGTTTTTAGTTTCTTTCTGAAAGAGAGGAGGGATCTCGATGATCTGATTTCCCCGGGAAGTGAATTCCACAGGCAAGGGGACACCACCGAGAAGGCCCTACTCCTCGTCCCCACCAATCTCACTTGTGATCGAGGTGGGGCCGAGAGCAGGGCCTCCCCATAAGATCTTAAACTCGGCGGTACATAGAAGGAGATGCGTTCGGACAGGTACGCTGGGCCGGAGCCGTATAGGGTTTTGTAGGTCAAAACCAGCACTTTGAATTGTGCTCGGAACTGGATCGGCAACCAGCGGAGCTGACATAACAGAGGGGTGGTATGTTCCCTGTATGACACTCTGGTGAGTAATCTGGCCGACGCCTACTGGACTAATTGAAGTTTCCGAACAGTCTTCAAAGGCAACCCCACATAGAGTGTGTTGCAGTAATCTATTCGAGATGTAACAAGAGTGTGGACCACTACGGCCAGATCTGTTGTGTAGTAAGGCTTTTTGTGTCCCAGATTATATCAATTCTTGGCAGTCAATTGTGTCTGTCTGATAGGAATGTAAAGTCCTTTTTTGGATCCATGATGAATTTGCCATATGTCTATATGATCTAGATTAGTGGTTCCCAACATTTTTTTGACCAGGACCCACTTAAACAGGGACCACTCTCCAACATTAGTACCAAAAGGTGCGGGGCTGGTCAGCTGTGTGGAAAGGAACAGAAATAAATAAAATAAAATAAAAGGGAATAAGGTTAGTGGATTGGATTTTCGTTCTTACAGCTCACTGCTGGGCCATGGCCCATAGGTTGAGAACCACTGATCTAGATCATTTGTCAACTTCCAAAAACTTTGTCAGAGTTCTCTTCCTTTGTTTTGTTTTTATGCATGAATTTTCCATCTATATTTTGTTCTGCCACTGCATTGAAGTCTCCTAGTCTGATCAGTTCATAGCAGTTTATATTTTTATTTGATGGTGTTAGATAGTGTTCAATAATTTAATGATGTTAGGTGATATATAAAATCATACTGTCCATTCAGTATGATTTTATAATTATGCTTTCTCCAATTTCCTCAATCTGGGTAGATATCCTAACTGAGACTAATGTAATAAACCAATAAACCAATAAATCACTATCTTGTTCACAGTTGCTCCAAAACTTAATGCTTGACGCCTGAAGTTCAGACCAGCCAAGAGGGAGGGAGGGAGGAAGTAAGGCAGTAAAAGTTCAGTTGGTTTCTATCTCCTCTCTTCTCCCCCTTGACCCTGCCTCGTGTCCTGCTTTGAGAGCATCGGTAAGTCTCGTCTCTTCAAATCTTCATCTCTTCTTGCCAGGTAAGTTAAATTTCTACTCACTTTACCTTATCAAAGGTCTGTATCTTTAGTCTTTGAACTTTACGATTTAGCTAGTCCACGGACTGTAAGAGAAACCTTACTTTGAAAAAGAAACAAAAAGACAGTTGACGTTTTTGTCAAAACAGGCAGCAAGGTAGTAGCCTTGGATGCCTCTCCAGTCTTCACTCATTTCTGTGTTTACTCCTCAAATTGGGAGCTATAGGTCATAAATGCAGAAATGCAGAAACTAGATGAATCTGTGTAAAGCCCCTCTGATTCTCTCTTAGACCAGAAAGAAAAAGTCCCTGTACTTGGCTGAATAATTTACCTTGCACACAGTCTCTGAGTAGCAAGTTCATGAGTTGTCTTCACACCTCCATGCTACCAGAAGTCTTCGTTCTTGGACATCAAAGAATGTGATGACTTATGGCTTATGTGAAATGTGATGAACTCTTAAATTTCTAGCTTCTTGGGTTTGAAAGAAACTATGGGAATGCCTTAAAGATGCTAGATGTGAAATCAATACTCTTGACTCAATACACATTTCTATGAGACAGAAGGGTGCATTATTGTTAGTCCTAGAATGCCCAGAAAGTAGTCAGACAGGACACATATAATACAAAATACCTGAATGAGTCACTGAAACTTCACTTGAAGTAGTTCATTTCCAAAAAGCTTTCAGATTTGGTATGTATACAAACCAAGAAATATAGTGTATTTAAAAATCTAAAACTTGGACATCTTGGTAATTGTCCTATTCACATTCATTCTGTTGTGCAGTAGGTCAAGGACAATGCTTTCCCTGTAATGTCAATGAGGAACAGGGCTTATTTGACTAATATAATGGATTGATGTAACCAACAAATAGTGGACAAATAGACTCTGTAAGTGAAATACAATCCTCCCTAACTTGTGTAAATAGTTCTATAATGGTCATAGCTATTTTTTAAACTGGTAATAGATAATAATCTCCTCTTACCCTGTTCTCTTTCTAAGGTGTTAGCAATGTATGTTCTCAAGCTTCTTGGATGCCTAGTTCTGGGATCCTCACTGACATTGTCTGCAGTTTCTGAATCAAGCAGATGTGAACCAAACTCATGCACCATGATGGCATGTGGCAACCCAGGACTCAATGGTTTACCTGGAAGAGATGGGAAAGATGGCATAAAAGGAGAGAAGGGAGACCCAGGTATTGCAAAAGTGGTCATGTTACAGTACAATTGTAAGCACTGTTTTATAGAAGCAACAACAGAAGTTTGCAATGAAACTGGAAAAATCACATTTGCTTCCTACTTGTTGAATATTCTATATGCAACATACCAGAGGAAGAGTAAGTCACATAAAAGAAGTATAAGAAAGAGTTAAATTGATGGCTTCTCTGTTGCTATATGTTATCATTGGGAACTACTAACATTAAAGTGATCTTTTATTTGCATTAGGAGATTCAGTGAGAGGACCACAGGGTCCTCCTGGGAAAGCTGGGCCTCCTGGATTACCAGGAACTCCAGGAATCCCAGGAATTAAAGGGATCCCAGGCCAGAAAGGACAAAAAGGAGATGCTGCTGGTAAGAAACATATTCTTTCATGGCTATATTTGGGTGTGACAGCAAACATAAATAACCCTGTCCCAACAAACTGAGCACTCCTTCTGTCTTCCCATTTTTTTTCAATCTAAAGCATCCTAAACAGCTTGTTTGCTCTTGTTTCAAAACCTTAGTGCTCTATCAATGCTTAGAACCATCCAGAACACAAGACATTCCTCCCTTTTGGCAATGAGAGACTATTTGACACTATTTGAATAATTCTTCTTCCATAGCGCTATTTTCAAACAGTAGGCCCAGGTAATATATTTTATGCTCCCCCCATGCTTTGGAGGGCACAAATGTTTTTCAATGGGTTCACATGAGGAAATGTTTGTGTCAACGAGTTCCTCATTATGGTTAGTTCATCCTAATTCCAAAATTTCAGGTAGCACTTGAGCCCCCTCTGAAACAGGGATGAGTGTTGACATTAATATGAAGGGGCAGTTCATACACATAGCAATTTCCTTGTGAACCTGGCTAAAGATTCACACTTGGCTTCAACAAAATATATAGGTAATCATACGCAAAGGGACCTAATCTGGCCAGAAGGCAATCCAACCAGGAGATACTCTCTTCCAATGTGCCATATGCAGAGGTGGCCCTAGGTAATTTTCAATGGTAAGCAAACAGTATTTTGGTGCCCCCCCCCCCCCAACCAATCATTGATATATATTTTCTGTTCATCATAGGAGTTCTGTGTGCCATATTTGGTTCAATTCCATCATTGGTGGAGTTCAGAATGCTCTTTGATTTTAGGTGAACTATACATCCCAGTAACAACAACTCGCATATGTCAAGGTCTATTTTCCCCCAAGAGCGCCCCTGGGCAAAATCAACTATACTGCGAATGCTTACTTTGGGTTTAGCCGCCCCTGGCCATATGGTATAAAGGCACATGATGTAGGAGCTAAGCATGGGTGCATCTACGCTGAAGAATTAACTTCAGTGCTATGAAATCATGGAAGCTGCAGTTTTACATGGTCTTTAACTTTCTCTTCCAAAAAGGTCTGGTGCCTCACCAAATTACAACTCCTAAGATTAAATACAATTAGGGTCAAACTACAATTAGGGTCAAACTGCATTAATTTTTCAGGGCAGATGTACCCCATGCCTCAATATGGTCAGTGTCAGCATTATTTAAGGAACCCATGTAACTTGCTCTGAAGTCATCTAAAGATAAATAAAAGATAATTTTCATCTAAAGATAAATAATTAAGTCAGCATATTACAGATCCAGCATATTGCAATGGACCAGTGTCAGTGTGGATGACCTATAGTAATTTATACTAAATAGAAATGTTTAGGCTGATCTATATTCCTCTCCCATCTCCCTTTTATCACTTAGCTCTTGATGCGATTCAAAGACAAGTTGCAGCTTTAGAACAGATTACCCGGACTCTTCAGGAAGACCTTAGAAAATCCAGAAAGCGTAAGATGGAACATGACTTTTTTTGTGCTTTGTTTTTAGTTTCATTTTGAAAGCATGCACATGTGTGAGAGTAATAGGTTGATATTGAAGTTATCATGGTGGAAATACCTCTTGTATTATGTTCTTAGCATAATCCCAGATTTCTATTGCTGTTTTTCTTGTGAGTTCAATTGCATAGATCTTCTGCAAACTACTAGGAAACTTGCAGAACCTCAGAGGAAATAGTACACACACCCCCACACACATATACGTGATGAAAAAATGCCCACAGGTTCAGTTACATGCCCATTCAGCTTCCTATATGCACCTTAGAGAGCATTTTGTGGCTAAACCTTCTTTCTTTCTTTTTTTGAAAAAAAATGTTTGTTTTTTAAATTTTTGGATGGCCCAGGGGAAGATTCAGACCTGCTGAAAATGGCCACTGAGCCACCTATCTATCATTTGAGATTGTTCACTACATACGTGTACCTACCTTGCTATTGTGAATGCATGCGAAGGGAACATTCTTCAAGTCCAAATTTCTTACAATTCCAGTTCTTTCTGTGATAAACTGATGTCAAGGAAACTGCACATTACCCACAGTACAGAAAGAAGGACTGACATATTTGATGCAGGGATGGGAGTTCAAACACTATGCTCTCATGGATATCCACTAAAATTTGTATTAGCTTTATGTCATTCCATTATGTACATTGTAATATTCTTACTGAGTCAGTATGCATGCTGCTCTTCTGAGCAATACTACGGTGGAGGGGAGGATAGGACTAGTAGGAACTACAACTTGAAATGCAAAAGAGAACAAAATGTATACAACATAATCCATCCAAGATGATTTTTTTAAACACATTGGCAATAGGCTTGACCGTGGATGCATTTTTAGCTGTTTCCTTCAGCTTCTTCAGCTTCTTTGGGAGACCATAACGGCAAGGACCCAGCCGACATAGTCTCCCATCTGTAATGGGATCACATAGCATCCAATCATGGCTCCTCCTCCCCTTTTCACTTGTCCACAGAATTTTTGGGAGTTTTCGAGGTTTTTAAAAACAACATTTTAAAAAAACCTACAAGAGCGATCTCCGCTTTTCCCTCCCTCTCTGATTGGCTGAGAGGCATGTCAACAGGTTTGGCTTTGCCTCTCAGCAGGGCTTGGTTGCACTGTCAATTTTAGATTGATTCTAATGCTACATGATTCTAATGATTCTAATGTAATCCAATGCATTCTGGGAAAAGTAGTTTTGTGCTGGCATATGGCTGAAATTACTATAAATGGGGAAATTTCAGATGCTCCTATCTCCCTCAGTTTAAAGCTATTGGGGTGAAACTTGCTACAATGATAGAACACACTTTCCACTCTTAGCCTATTAAATTTCATAATGTTTCATTCATCCACATTAAACCCCTGTGCCGGCAGGACTGAAGACCGACAGGTCACAGGTTCGAATCAGGGGAGACACGGATGAGCTCCCTCTATCAACTCCATCTCCTCATGCGGGGGCACTAGAGAAGCCTCCCACAAGGATGATAAAAACATCAAATCATCTGGGCATCCCCTGGCCAACATCCTTGCAGATGGCCAATTCTCTCACACCAGAAGCGACTTGTAGTTTTTCAAGTCGCTCCTGACATGACAAAAAGAAATTCATCCACAGAAACAACATTTTTAGCTATCTCCACCTCTGCCTCCCCTCTCTCCTCCATCAGGCCTGATTGGCTGGAGAAGCATGCCAATACGTTTGGCTTCGCCTCTCATTGGTTGCCCTGTGAATTTTAGCTCCATCACAGCTACATCTGAACATATCCGTGACTTAAGAATTGAAGGCTCCTTTTGATTCAAATTCTTAATATTGGGGGGGGGGGGGCATGTCAGAACTTGTTTCAAAATTTCTAAACATCCAAACTAGATGCAAATCAAGGGTATTTCTGCATCAAATGCACAATTCTACTCTCTATATATCTATGCTCTCTCTGCTTGCTGCTGCTCTTCAAGTTACAGGATGGGGCCTTTTGGGGAACTTTTTAAAGGAGATTTTATTTCTAAAAAGGAAAAAAATTCTAAAAATCAGGAGATGACCCAAATTTCATGAAACTTGGTGAGCTAACAGTGGTAGATGTGTCCTCCAAATGTGCTGATTTTCATTCCATTAGCCCTATAAATGATGGAAAGGGGAGCCTAGGAATCTTGCCCATTGCCACTGTAGTCCGAAAACAGTTATCTGGCTGTGTGCCTGTTTTGGGAAGGTGCATAAACATGGATACTGGTGTCTACCAGTATCCGGCCAGCAAAAATGGATTGAGGTTCAGCCAAAATGCACAAGCCTTATTGGCAACTTTTTGTCTTTTGAACATATAGTTGTAAAAGGTGTTTAACAGAATCGTATTACTGAATATTGTGGACTGATGACTGTGTTTTCTGAAAATTGTTTTCATACTTTTTCAACATTGTAGGTCTTTTGTGGCAGGGGGCAGTGAGCGTTGGTGAGAAAATCTTTGTTTCAACTGGCCAGCAAGACACTTTCTTCAAGGGGAGGGATCTGTGTGCCAGTGCAGGTGGAAAACTTGCCAGCCCAAAGAATGAGGCTGAAAACAGAGCCTTGACAGAAATGGTGAAGAAGAATTACAAGTATGCTTTCCTTGGAATAAATGATATCCAAACGGAGGGCACATTTGTAGATCTGAGTGGAGCATCTCTACGTTATACCAACTGGAAGTCAGGGGAGCCCAATGATTACAATAATAATGAAGATTGTGTTATAGTGCTAGACAATCAGTTATGGAATGATTTTAATTGTGAACATAAATCACCAATATTTTGTGAAGTTTAATCTATTTACAAAGAATTCTAACTCTGGAGGCACACAAACTAGTTGTTGGGAACATCTAGTAAATGAAATTAACTTTTTACTCTGAGATCAAGACTACAGATGGGGTTTTGCTGAGCTTTATTTTTTGTTGGAAAATACCAAAAGTCACAAAATTGCACTACTGAAGAATGTGCAAATGGTAGATTTTCTGTCTCAATTAAAGATTGGTGAGAATCCATTTCAGTTCATTGAAAAGTCAGATACATGTAAATGTGCAAAATCTGAATACACGAATAAATGAAACTCACAGATTTACCCATCCCTACTTGAAAGAAGATGATTTTTACAGTGTTAAAATCATATGAAAAGAGGAATATGTTTGTTTTTCAAAAGCTTTTGTTTTTTGTTGGTTAAATTTTTGGAATATTGAAACATTGCAGAAAACCACAAAATACTTGTATTAAACTGAGATAGGGAAGAATATATACATCAGATTTTCCTATCAGTCCACCTTCAACTTATAGTAGAGTACATGACTACCGTCATACTCTAGGTTCAATTAGTAAAATTCCAGATATAATATCTAGATGTGGCTTGTCAAATGCAAAATGAACCAAAGATCTGTTTGACTGAATGTAAATATTTTTCTAATATGTTTTAATTGTGGAAAACAATTTAGCTTCCTCAATATGCCTAATCATTGTTTATCACTTCTGTAAAAAGGGGGGGGGGGGGGTGCTCTCCAGGCAGATGTAATTTTTCAAAAATGAAAGCTGGAATTTTATGAATCTGAACATCATCTTATTCTGATATAACTGCAACCCTGTTGCATATGAATGGCCTGCCCCATCCCATTGCAACCATTTGATAGTTTTCACATTGTAGTACCATATAAATATGTGTTTGCTACAGTACCTACAGTGTTCCATATATATTTAAATTCTGTTCTGGGTGCAGCTATTAGATTTGTAAGGAAACACTGCACAAGGAAGGAATCTGTTTAGTACTTGCTGGTTATGCATTCCATCTGAGATTTCTATCGCACTTAAGGGTGTGCAATTTGGGAAAACCCTGTGCCATTTTTGGTGCCCAGTTTTTGGCTCCTTCCCCATCCCCCCATTCTTTTTCAGGGTACTCCCCAAATTCAGAAGGGGTTTCTGTTTGCATGCCAGCAAGATTCGGTCCATTGGCACCAATGGGAAAACATTAGAGATTCATTTCTTTGTCATTAGGCCTATAAACATGAAACCTGTCTCACTTATAGGCAATATTTATAACTGCAAGCTTATCAAAATGTTTCACCAGTGCACTGATTTTTGGGAAATTTTAAAAGTTTTTAACCATAACATTTTTTTTTATAAAAAAAACACGACGGGGTTCTGGGAAATGAAGCCTCAAACACATGCCACAAAAGGGGAGGAGAATGGACATAGTCAACCAGATCTCTGATTGGCTGAGAAAAAAGTGAAACATACAGAGAGAAATCTCAACTCCCATCATGTCTTAGGAGGGAACACAGGCTCCTTCAGTACCCACATCACATAAAGTGCTGCTAGGAAAGTGATCATTTGTCTCAAGCGGGTGCTGGAGCAGGGGAGCCTTCAGGAAGGGATGGAGGAGACTGCTGAGAAAGAAAGGAAAGGAGGAGCCACAGCTTGCCTGATTTACAAGGCTGCTACACACCGCTCAAGAAGAATGCCACTCCTCCCCATTAGTCAAAAAGATCCATGTGCTGTGTTCTATATCAGCCAAGGCTGCTCACTGCCAGTGCCATGCATTTGACAGCTGAATCCCCCAAATCCCTGGAATTTGGGACACCAAAATATTGTGCAAAGCCCTACTATCATTCCAATTTCTTGCAGATGGCCAATTCTCTCACACCAGAAGCAACTTGCAGTTTCTGACACGACAAAAAAAATTAAAATTAAATTTAAAAATTCCAATTTCTGATAGCTTTTACTAAGGGGGTTGAGGCGAAATCAGATCCGTCATGTGGCAGGAGGGATTTTATCTTATTATCACACCACTGCCACCAATAAAAGCAATTCTTAAAGGTTAATAGTAACAATTTCATGTTCCTATAAAGACTAAGAGCTAACTGTGGCACCAACAAGAAAATACTGTGTAACCGTCCAGTTTGTGTGAACCTGAGTTATCTTTAAATAAATATTTTTTGTTTAGTTCAAGTACTAGGACTTGTGTCTAATTATTAAAGAGAAGTTTCTCCACAAAAGAGAAGTCAGAAAGATCTTGGGGAGCTGAATGCAGTTGTGTGGCATTGAGTTACACATATTAAAGAGGCACAAACAGGTGTATTAAAAGTCTTACACAATTCTCAGCCAAGCCTCTAACTAAGTTTGAAATATTCAGAGCATTTACGCATGTGCCTGTGGACATTACTGTGTTACTTTTGAAAGGAATGAATGAAGTTGACAGAGGTGCGATAAATCATGAAGGACAATAATATTTTCATTTACAAATAAGGGATTTTGTATTAGCATTCCTTGTACAAAAATGCTTAATCTTTTGTGCTTTATTTTCCAACCAATGTTTGTGAATGGATGTAGGAATCAAGAGCAAACAGTGTAAGTAACAGGCGGGACAAGAGCACCTAACTTGCTAAAATGCATGCAGAAAGGATTATGCTTGACTTGTACACTGAAAATCACAGCCCTGGCATTCTTTATTCACATTCAGCTCTACATCTCTTTGACTAAAACAATAGTTGCCAGGCACATGCATTATATTTTCTCATCTCTCAACAAAAACAGGCAATGACAATCTCTTTCCCCACTGGATGTGTGCCTAAAGTGAAAACCATATAAGTTATCTGATTATAAGCTAGCAAAAATGATTGCCATTCCAGAAAACAACATTCTCCGAAGAAAGATCCTTTAGATGCATCCAATTGGTGTAGGTTACTACAATGCAGCACTTTAACTCCACAGCAATCAACATTACCATAAGACTTTTAATAATTACATCCAATAGCTCAGAATCAGTGGAAGTCAACTGTTTAATAACACTTTTTTACAAAAAACATACAGAAGCAATTGATTTTGAAAGCCTGCACCAAACGAACCAAGCATAAACCTGCCAGGATTATCTGTGCAACACCAAGCGAGAATTGGATAGCAGGAAGGTGGAGTTGCTGTGGTCTATTGTGATTCCATTCTCTGGACCAGACATAATCCTATAGATTGGTGTTCGAGTCTCCATGTGTAGTCATGCTAGGATATAGCATGCCAAGATCACTATGTCAGGAGTAACCTGGGACCTCATGGCATTCATGAAAACTGTGGGCCTATCTGAAGTGGTACGTGGCTCTACTCATGCTGTGAGATTGTTAGCGGCCTTGAGTCCCCATAGAGAGAATGGCAGGGTAATCATCATCTCACCCTTGTTTTCTGTGCTGGCTCAATTTATGAACTGGCCATGAGTGTTTTGGCAGAGTTAAAGCTTGTGCACCAACTGCGCCTCTGTCTTGAGATGACGGATCTGGATATGAGTGTACATGCCTTAAATTTAATTCATTTGCACTATGTAAATCATGCTATTTGAAGACTGTTAAGACATTTTCTTATAAAACCACTGGCTCCACTGGCTAATAGTTTGTTTCTGGACACAGTTAAAGTGCTGGTTATGACCTATACAGCTCTATATGGCTCAGGTCCAGGCTATTGGGCGGACTGTATCTCTGTATGAAGCATATCAGGCTCTCATGTCTTTAGGAGAGGCCCTTCCCTCAGTCCCACTACTATCACTAGTTAGTTAGGAAAGAAGGGAGGATCATCTCTTTGGCCATAGATGTTGAGCTTCCTACTCAAGAAGCCAGAACTACTTCCTCCATGTTGTCCTTCTATGGGCATGCTAAAAGCTTTTCATTTTATCAGAAGTTTGAAGCAGAAAAGTTTTTAAAAATCTCACGCTTTATCTCACAATTCAGCAGCAGATCAGTTGCACAACTTCAGCACTTTCCAGTAGCTTCTTCCTGCACAATATTTTCAGTCAACTGCTCCCACAAACTGCAGTCACTCTGGAACTCTTTACAGGCACTTGAGCACATGCCCGGCCATTGTCAGTTTTACTATTGTTTTCCCCTCCAATCTAGATGACACTACAAACTCACCACAGCACACAGTTATATCTTGTCTTAGCAGTCAGGTTCTTTTAGTAAATTACATAGAGCCTTCGACGAACAGCATCACAGCACGAGGAGAGAAATATACACTGTACATGACTTCCTTATATACGATTCTATACAATTACACATCGCAATCTCTGATTGGTTCCCAACTCATTGACTTAACTCAAACCCAGGATTACATCATTCACAATCACCTGGACTAGGCCAGAACACATTCCCCAAATGAAGTTCTATATACATGACTCAGCATGACTCAGCATTTCCAATAGCAGCCTATTAGCAGTGCATGACTCAGATATATTCCTGAGTCATGCACTGCTAATAGGATGTAATCCTGGGTTTGAGTTTTACATTGTAAAACCTGACCAGGAGATGCTGCATTGTTTTAAACTGAACTGTTTTAAATAGTTCTTTTAACTTTGTTAATGACCCTTTTTTTCCTTTGAACTTGATATTGTCTTTTAAAACTGTGTTTTAATACTGCAATTACATTAATTATATTTAAGTATTTACTTTTTGGATGTCTTAAATTGCATTGTTCTTTTAAATTGTAAGCTGCTTTGAGTCCTTTTGGAGGGGGGAGTGGAAACAAAGAAATAAACCAATGAATAGTTTAACAACAACTCATTCTAAAGCCATGAGATAAACATAAATGCTACTAAGCACCCTCCCATATTTTCTTGAGAGATAAAAAGTCTAGACATAGGGATACAGGATTTAATTCCAATTACTTGTAAAAGTATTAGAGGTTTATAATGTGCATTATTGTCTTCTCATTCACAAAAAGCAATAATGATAAAACCATTTTTAAAAGTAAACAGAATCCTGCACAAGATTGCAATTCAACTGAGTGTCTGCCAACTGCATTTCCATGTCTCTAGAGGTTTTCAGGTATTGCACTGTGCATGTCATCACAATATAACTACACATGCTCAAATTTCTGTGAGAATGTTCATTTTCTCATAGGAAGAATGACTTTTAATCACCTTCTCCTTTCAATCTACTGAGTTAAATGAGTGCAAATGACATTTGCATTTTGAACTCAATTTCTAGTAACTGAAGCAAGCTGAGGACAAAAGGGGAAGGGTTCTGGCATTTTTTAAAAAAGTGATAAACTGGGATGACAGAGAATTGATAATTGCTGCATAATAATAGATAGAACTGAGGTCTTTTCAGAAATGATGCATGGTGGAGACAATTCAGTACCCATATGCAAACCGGGTTCCACAGGTTCGCCTATTCAAGAGCTACATCTCTCCATCATTAGGCTAAGGGCCTCTTCACATAGCCCATGGGGCCATACTATTTTGCCGGCAGTCACTGGCAAAAGGGAAGGCATTATATGGTGGGGACAGGACAAGGCATGATGGTGCCCTCTCCCTGTCCTCATCATATGGTAGAAAAGGCAGCAAAGTGTGTTGCCCAGTCACCATTTTCCCAATCATTTGGGGAAATTGAGAGGAAAGTGTGTTTTTTTGTGTGTAGCTACCTGCATCATTTGAGGAAATGGAGAGGAAAGTGCAGGTAGCTCCATCGGAGCTACCCAAAAAACACCTTCCCCTCCATTGTGAAGCAGGGAGCATCTTGTCACACTTCTCCACATCAGGAGAAATGTGGGTGGGGGCAAGCCAGAATCATCATCTGATGACACTCAGCAGGCCCCATCAACAAACTGATGAACAGGACGAAAAAAGCTCTGTGTGTAGAAGTCCATAGTGAAGCAATCGCATCAGGTGGCTGAGAAAGCAAAAGCGACCACAACGAAAGCAGTCCCCTAACTGTTCTTTCTCCTATGCGTTCCTTCTAATCTGGGGGCCAAAATTGTGTTTGCCCCACAGCTTATTCTTAACTGCTAAACTCCCCTGCAGCTCTTAGATATAGTAGGGTATTCCATTACAATTCAGCAGGCAGCCCATATATGTGAAATGAAGTCGTGGAATATCTTGGGCCTCAAGAAATATCTGGAAAATCCCAAATAAGCCTTTAAGGCCTGCTAAAAGTTTCTCTTAAACATCACTATTACATTTTGTGCCTTGTACAGAATTTGAATAAGAACATAATCTGCTTCTACATTTAATACATTACTGATTTACCATATCTTGTGTAGCATCTAGTTTCTGATAATAGCATACTTTTAGCACAGATCAGGACAAAACGTGAACCATATACAAGAAGAAATATAATTTCTGGGAGTGGAAAATAACATGCACTCACTGAATGCAAATGGCACATTTTCTGATACGCATTGCATTTTTCTGGCCTCTCTTCACACTTCTCCCTGCAATTCTTATGAGAAATTATGTCTTTATATTCAGTAATTGGTGTTTCTAGAGTATAAAAAGACAACTTCAAATGTCTGACTGGGTGCTTTGATTGGATATTTACATGGAGCTGTGACAAACACCTGTAAAATATAAGGCTGCTAGGTATATCCAATTGCGACATGGTGTTTCAAAAAATCTATTCCACATTTAATTTGTTTCTGAATTCTGTAGAAGCAGCATTGCAATTTCATTTTACCTAAGCAATGATTAAAGGGAGTTGAGAGAGTTTGTGGGAGGAATACCACTATAGGCATTCCAGGGGACTCTTTTCAAAATCCTATAAACAAAGCCTTATATAGGCTGGGTCCATAGAGGCCTGGCCTGGATCCAGAAAGATCTGCATCCAGTGTTCATACACAGGATGTTTATTAAATGGTTTGGAAATTTTGTGGCCTTCCAAATGTTCATCCCTTATCAGCCCTTTCCTGCAGAAATAATGGTTAGGAATATTAGAAATTATAGCTCAGCACCTGGAGACTTCACAATTCCAATCATGGGGTTTAAACTTTTACAGAAGCTTTGTATTTATTCTCAACAGTTTGGTTTCTGTAAAGACTTAGGTGTTGCGCTAAAAGACTAAGTTAAACTCTATGCATTCTGTGCGGGTACAAGACTCTTGCAACCAAATAGATCAAAATGGTTATATCATTTGATAAACGGTTTGGGACCCGCCTACCTGCATGACCGCATCTCTATGTACGAACCCACATGATCTCTTCGATCATCCGGAGAGGCCCTACTCACGCTCCCACCTCCATCGCAGGTGCGATTGGTGGGGACGAGGGAGAGGGCTTTCTCGGTGGTGGCCCCTCGACTCTGGAACTCACTCCCCAAGGACATCAGGCATGCCCCAACTCTGGCAGTCTTTAGGAGGTGCCTGAAAACATGGTTGTTCCCGTGTGCCTTCCCAGAATAAGGAATCTCCCAGCAATATGTCCGTAAATGCACTTTATTAATGATCTAGAATTGTCTGCATGCCCCATTCCTCTCTGAAAACTCTATCCTAGTCATATTTCACCTATTCATGCTCAGTGTTATCTTTAAAATTTTAATTATTACATTTGGCCCAGCCATAGGTTTTTTAAACATCATTGTGTTACTGTTAATGTTTATTGCTTATTTTTTGTTATGAGTTTTATTTTATTGTTTGTATTACTGTTGTTATTGTTTTTATTACTGATGTATTATGGGCTCAGCCTCATGTAAGCCGCACCAAGTCCCTTGGGGAGATGGTAGCAGGGTATAAATAAAGTATTATTATTATTATATGTCACTTTGAGATATAATGTGCCACTCCTGCACTCTAGCACGAGTGGATGAGGACTAACCCTTTGCATGAAGAATGACCTCATACCTTCCAGCTTTCGAACAGCTTCGTAAAGTCCATAATTTAAATGTAACTAGGGAGAGCCAGTATAGTGGCTTGAGAATTCGACTATGGATCTCATCCCATTGATGAGGTTCTGCAGAGAGATTTGCCAGCCTCCATGTCAAATCAGTGGGGCAATCCCAGTGCCCCGCCTCTCCCACAGTGATACTTCCCCATCACATGGGGAAGCATCACCATGTGGTTTCTCCCTGCATTGACCCTGTTGTTCCATATGGAACATGGGAAGCCTCCCGTGTTCTGGACACAACATCATAGAACACTTGTGCCACAGTTATTGTATGGAGCCCTGCCAGAAGTGACCGTGAATTGTGTGACGGGCAGTGTGGGGATCCATAAAACAGCTGTGCTGCAAGCGACAACCATGTGACGAATTCATGTGACTTAGGAGACCAGGATGCTAATGCCTGCTCAGCTACAGAAACTCACTAGGTGAGCAAGTCATATACTTTCAGCCTCAGAACTTCCTTAAAGTTATGACATGTGTCTCTGACATACAACCTAGTCATCAAAATAATCACCAACCCTACAACTGGGAGACCTGTTCCTTAGCTATTTTTCTTCTTTCTAGCATCTTGCCCATAAATTCATGGCTGTCTACAAAATGAGATAATAAGACAGTCCTCATGTTGGCAATGCCTTGTTTTATGATTCCTTCAGACTGAGATAGCTGTCCTACCATGAGGAACTGCCAACCTGAGTATAATTTCTGGTAACCTTGAAGGTTTGCTCATTATTTTTGACACTTTTGTTGCCTGACTCTGGATTTTGGTTCTTTCTCTTATGGAGCAGCAAAACTTTCTTTCCATGTACTGCTCCCATAATGAGATGTTTACAGATGTGTGCGTTACTGGAGTATCTGGATTACTCATGTAATACACAGTGCTCCACTTGTTATCTTAACCTGAATCCACCCTTAAAACTCCTTTTACCCTCCCTCCTAAAAATCAAGGTTATAGTACATTGTAGAATTAGGATTGTTTAACACCACATTAACTGCCATGGTTCAATGCTATGGAAGCCTGGAAGCTGTAGTCTGGTGAGGTACTAGCATTTTTGCTCAGAGGAGACTAAAGAGTTCATAAAACTACAATTCCCAGGATTCCATGGCAATGAGTAATAATAATAATAATAATAATAATAATAATAATAATAATAATATTTATTTATCCCACCACCATCTTCCCAAGGGGACTTGGGGCAGCTTACAAGGCACTCCAAGGTGCAGCATTCCTCCCCATCCCATGGGAGGAAGCATCGCTGCCCTGCTTCCCCCTGCACTATCCTCAGTTTTTCATTTATTTATTTATTTATTTGCGACATTTATATTTTATTTATTTATTTATTTGGGGTTCTTTTACCCCGCCCTTCTCACCCCGAAGGGGACCCAGGGCGGCTTACACAGTAAAGGCACGATTAGATGCCTGCATCACAACAATCATCACAAATTACAATAAATTCACAATTACCAACAGCTTCATGCATAATTCAATAAAATCAATAAAATCAATACAAACCTAATTCCTCCCTTACATTGTCAGTGTTTGCTGTCTCATAGATCTGCTTTGAATACCATTTCGTCAATCCTGCTGGTCTTTAATTGCCTGGTTGCCCAAAGGCCTGGTCCCATAACCAAGTCTTCACCCTCCTCCTGAAGGAGGGTGCCACCTTTCTCATCCCGAAGGGGACTCAGAGTGGCTTACAAGTAAAAAGTAAATACAATATATTATATTATTATCATAGCACAATATTAATATTATATATTACATTGTACTATAACATTATACTGTAATATTATTAGTAATGTTACATTTAATATAAAATATTTAATTATAATATCATATTATTATTATTATTATTAGTAGTAGTAGTAGTAGTAGTAGTTGTATATTGTGGGTTGTAGGTTTTTCCGGGCTATGTGGCCTCAGAGGTAGTGAGGTCTGTTGGAAGTAGGAAAATGGGTTTATATATCTGTGGAATGACCAGGGTGGGACAAAGGACTTTTGTCTGCTGGAGCTAGGTGTGAATGTTTCAACTGACCACCTTGATTAGCATATAATGGCTTGGAAGTGCCTGAGGGGAATCTTTTGTTGAGAGTAATTTGATGTGCCTGATTGTTTACTCTCTGTTGTTTTGTTGTTGTAATTTTTAATACTGGTAGCCAGATTTTGTTCATTTTCATGGTTTCTTCCTTTCTGTTAAAATTGTCCACATGCTTGTGGATTTCAATGGCTTCTCTGTGTAGTCTGACATGGTGGTTGTGAGAATGGTCCAACATTTCTGTGTTATAGTAGTATATTGTATTTTTTACTTACTGAATGAGTACACGGGAAACCTCCTGTGTTCTCAGGGCTCCATCCTAGGATGCTTCCAATGGAAGTAGCCTGGTGTTATGTGATGGGCTCCTCCGGTCTGTATCCAGGAAGCATCCTGGGATAGAGTCCAGGCCTTGTGTGATGAGATCCTTAAGGTCAGTGCCTGCTTTCAATCCTGTGGTTGCCTCCTGCAGGATTCTGAAGCTTGTAGTTTTAGGGAAGAGCTTTTATTCTTCTAAGCCAGACAAGACCTGGACCTCACTAAACAACAAGCCCAAGAATTCTACATGAATGTTTAAAGTGGGATGAAGGATAGTGCACCAAGGAAAATCTTGTCTGATCTTGTAAATTAAGCAGGATTCGTGCTAATTAATATTTGGTTTAGGTTATATTTCAGGTAAAAGCATTGGAAAAAATCACTTTGTTGGGCCCCATTCGACAACAGCTGTTGCCTCTCTTCCCTCTCTCTTCCCCCTACCTCTGGGTTGGGTTTCTTACGCACCTCCCAAGTCCTCCCTTTGGCTGCAGTAGCAGTCTAACCTTGGGGCAGGGACGGGGCGGCTCAACCCATTATGCAAAGTAAGCATTTGCAGTATAGTTGATTTTGCCCAGGGGCGCTCTTGAGGCACTATTGGGGGAAAATAGACCTTGACATATGCAAGTTGTAGTTACTGGGATGTATAGTTCACCTACAATCAAAGAGCATTCTGAACTCCACCAATGATGGAATTGAACCAAAATAGAACACAGAACTCCCACGACGAACAGAAAATATATATCAGTGATTGGTTTGGGGGGGGGGGGGCACCAAAATACTGTTTGCTTACCGCTGAAAATTACCTAGGGCCACCTCTGGGCAGGGATGCAGAAAATATTTTAAAAGCAAGTAGCTTTCTTCTCTGTGTCTTTTCTTTCTTTCTTGTCAGAGATTGGAATTTCTATGTGTATGGGATGGCTCTGGGACATCTGTTTTTCACAGGAGCCTTGAGCATTGAGCATATAGACTTCTCTACACTTCTCCCTCTTCTCCCCCTACCCCAAATTAAGCTTCTGGTAGAGTGGGACTCTTTGAGGAAGAGGCTTGGCAGCACTGGACATGTGACCAGCCCTTCTTTCTCCCATCCCTCATTTACTATGTACATGGATATACAGCTATTCCAAAACCCCGGGGTGGGGGACGACACTTTGGTTCCAAGAATTTTGAATGAGAGAGACTCAACCTGTACCTAATTCTTTGAGAGAGATACAAAATATAACTGCTGAATACATGCATGCTAAAGTTGCTGTCTCTAACATCACTCATGTGCTTTCCAGCCTCTCTAACTAGGAGCAGTAATTGGACTGAAATCTATTGTGCAGGAGACACCCGTTATCATCTGAATTGTTATCTTGCATTCTCACATCCTGCAGCCTAGATTGTTTTTTTTTAAAAAAAAGTTTCACAGAGCCCTTGCCAGAATTTTTGTAGTAATTGAAGTCTTTCTTCCTTACTGTAAACCTTTATTGCAGGCTCTACTTATTCTATTTAAATTTGCTCTTGCTCTTGTCTTTCTATACTCTGGCTGAAAAATACAAAGCTGACTCACAAATATTGGGTCCTTTGTCTTTTAAAAATTAAATCCAACCAGTAGTAGTTGGTGTAATATTTGACATTTAAAATAACTTTAAAATTCTAGACTAGCAATGATTTTTTGCAACAGAGGATCACAAAAAGTAAACACCTGAAAGGGAGAAATGGGTTTAGCTACAGCAGGATAAAATGAGGACTGTTTCTGTGCTGGTACGGCTGTACCAGGAGCTCCAACTTTATTTGCTTTGTATTAAATGTTTGCTTGCAGTCCAAGGTTTCAAGGACTCTGCAGAAGGTGGCTTCCTTTGGTTGCAGTCATAGGGCAAGTCACCTGTCCATCATCGTTAAGTTTTGGTTCCGCTCCTTGCTCAGGGCAATTGGGAAGGGAAGGGAGCCATTTTTTAGTCAGTCTCAGCAAGGAAAGCTAATGTACAGGATGTGTGCAAGCTTCCCCTGTACAAAAGCTTCAACCCTTAAGACTTTCCGGGGGGAAACAGTCTTAAGAGTCTTCAAAGATTTCCAGGAAAATAGCCCTAAAGACCAAAGAACTCCAGCTGGAGAATATCTAAACCTTTACTGGTAGGTCCACTCGGTGCTTTGAGACGCAGTTCGACCCAGTAGCGGAGCCCACATCAGTAAGGGTTAGATTACAGTCAGCCTGGGAGAAGTTAAAAAGGGGATTTTCCTTTAAAGTAAAGAAGAAGTTATTGAAGACAGTTGCCTGTCCTTCGTGGGCAAGATTAGGAAGTCACCAGTTGCATAAAGCCTGGAAGCATTTGTTTAGCTTTATTGAAGACAAGAGAAGTTCCTGTTTGATTGTTCATTAATAAAAGACTTTGCTATACTTCACAAGCCATCTAAAGATCATTTGTGGTGGAAAACCTCTGAGAACTTCTCCTTGGGCAAAGGTTGCACGTCCTGTTCTAAAGGAAATTCTTTACAGGCCCAGCGCGTGACAGAACAGTTTCCCTCTCAAATACAAATTCTTCACAAAGTGTCCTTCAGTCCTCAAATTTCTAGCATTTCAGATAGTGAAATATTCAAAATTTCTTATTCCTAGAACTGTGACATTTTTTGTGTTAATAGTCCCTTGGGGAATTTGAAGCAAAGCAAGCACCATGGGGGTGTTAACTATATGAAATTAATTATACTTTTAAAATGTACTTATTCTGACTTTCAAACAAATTCATCTTAAGAACAAACCTACAGAACCTATCTTGTTGGTAACTTGGGGACTGTCTATATATGGAAAACACCATTTAGGTACATCATCAGTTATTGGTTTTGAAGATTTTTTGTTGTTGTTTATTCTTTCAGTCACTCATAATAATAATAATAATAATAATAATAATAATAATAATACTTTATTTGTACCCCGCTACCATCTCCCCAAGGGACTCGGTGCGGCTTACATGAGGCCAAGCCCACAACACATCAATAAACAAAAGCAATAACAATAAATCAATACAAAACAGTTGAAATAAACTCAAAAACAAAAAATACACAATTAGCAATAAACGATAACAATATCAAAAACATACAGTATTTAAAAACCAATGGCCAGGCCAAATTTAAAATTCAAATTTAAAATTTAAAAAAGTGCTGGGCATGAACAAGATAAGGCAAATTAGGATCGGGTTTTTGGAGAAAGATGAGGGTGCGCAGTCAGTATTAAAGTGCATTATGAGGGCATATTGCTGAGAGATTCTCCTTATTCTGGGAAGGCACATTGGAACAACCACGTTTTCAGGCTCCTCCTAAACACTGCCAACGTTGGGGCATGTCTGATGTCCTTAGGGAGTGAATTCCAGAGTTGAGAGGCCACCACCAAGAAGGCCCTCTCCCTCATCCCCACCAATTGCTCCTGCGATGGACATGGGAGTGTGAGCAGGGCCTCTCCAGATGATCAAAGAGGTGACCTCATGGCCCAGCCCACGCCAAAGCTCCCTGTCGGCTTTGGCCACCCACAGCTTCTTCAAGGTCAAGCCAGTCACTTCAAGGATACCATCCATCCATCTTGCCCTTGGTCAATCCTGCTTCCTTTTTTCTTCCATTTTCCCAAGCATCATTCTCTTCTCCAAACTTTCCTGTCTTCTCATGATGTGGCCAAAGTACTTCACCTTTCCCTCTAATATCCTTCCCTCCAGTGAGCGGTCAGGCATTATTTCCTGGAGTATGGACCAGTTTGTTTTGCTACCTCACTAATGTGGAAAGGACCATGTGTTTGAACAGAATAAGATGATAGAATTTTCGGAGCCATATAAATGTATTGCTTTTGTATCCATTGTATACGAGCCCAGAGTGAACATCTTGCATGTACTTCAAGGAGGGAACATATTGAACTCCGGGGATCCTGTAACAACATTCTGTAGGCTAAAATCCTATTACTCTGTGAAGAGAAATATAATCATAACTGGTAAAATTGGTGAAATTGCTAATTGTCAATTGCTGGCAGGTTGCTCTTTCTAAAGAATCTCAGGGTGGGAATAATAGAGGGCACTTGATTCATTCGGTGATGTGCTGTTTTTTCCAAGAATGCTATCAGCATGACTCAGATGTGTGTGGAACACTTTGCTGCCTGATAGCACAGTTCTTTCTTCTCCCTTTCCTCTTTCTCTTCCTTTGAACATATCTTTAAATGACACAAAGGTTGGATGTTGTTTTCTTTTCCCAAGCATAAGGCTTTATGAGGAATCCCAGCTGGTCATTTAATTTTGTATTAACTATACACTGGCTGCACACAAGGTGCTAATGGAACTTTTGTATAAGTTTTGTTTAATCAGTTTGTAAATATGAGCGGTGGGATATAAGAATGGCTGGTGTATCTCTTGGCTAAAGCACAGAACAGAACTGAGATCAAGTCTGATTTTTCTTATGTCTCTGGATAGTTAGGAAGCTTGCTCCTTCAACTACAAGGCTCATGATAAAATCAAGGAAATAGCCTGAGAGGTCTACCAGACACTATCCATATTAGTATAAAAAAGTAAAATCAAATAAAATCCTACATAATACATGATTTTAGAAAAGTTCTGTTATGCTTGTAGATGTACAAATAAAACTTCTGTGGGTAATCTTAATATGCAGTCGGGTTCATGTGGTTGTAGATCAGGAGTTTCTTCACAATACAGGTTAGGCATCTCTTATCCAGAATTCTGAAATCCAAAATATTGGTACTCCAGAAGCTATCCAAGATATGTAGAATTCAAGCCTTGACAAATTACATTATCATGTGAAACTGAATATGTTGCAAACCTGCTCCACCTTTTTGGAAGCAAAAATATAACCAGTCACCCAGAGTGGCTGGTACTCTCATATTGGCAGTTTTAGTCTGAACTTTCAAGGACTATCCATTTATTTATTTATTTATGTATTTCCTCTATTTATACCCTGCTCTTCTTACCCCGAGGGGGACTCAGAATGACATAGATTGGCCACTTCAGTGCCACATATAAAATACAACACATTAAATATCAACAAAAACATATACATGCATAAACTTAAAAACTGTTAAAAGCATATACATTAATGGATTCAGTACATCAGAAAGCCTTTAAATTTGGGGCTACAGGTCCCTGTATAAACAAGTTTTATTTTGGAGACTTCTGGGATATTTCCCTATCCCAAAGTAATATCAGGAAATCCCCATTTATTACCAAGTACTTTTCAGATCATTTGAAATTACCTCAGTGTTTTCCAAAATGGAATCTACCTTTCTGTGGATGTTGCCCTGGAACTAACTTAGATGGCTGCCACCATGAAACTTTTTTTTAAAACCCAGGTTCAATAGAGATCAAGGGAGGCAAGAAAGACCTTGTATACCATTCATGTCAAACCAAACCAAACCAGAAAGTCTCAGTATTTCCAAAGACATTTTCTCTTTTTGGATGGCCATTTGTCTTGTTAAAAAGTAATCTACTACCATATAATTTTTTACGGATCTATGACTGATTGCCCCTTAGAGTGTCGAATTTAAAGTATGGACCGCGGTTAAGGAGGGTCCTGCCAGGTGAATACTTACATTAACGCTGAAAGTTTCAGACTGAATGACACACTCACCAGATCTGAAGACAGAAACAGAGGCTTTTAATTGTGATCTGGACATAAAAGGACGCATGTAAGGCTCATACCAAAACTACAAGCATAACCATACTGTTGTGTGTAAACATTTTTATACAGTAAACACCTCATTCACTAACATTGTCTGAGTTTAACTTTCTTGCCCCAGTTTGTGATTGGCTGAATGCAGGAGCTGGTTGGGTGTGCCTCTGCTCCTGATTGGTCAGGAGGAGGAACTAGATCAGCTTGTCCCCTCGTTGATAGGAGCCTTGATGATGTGGCCAGGGATCTCCTCCTTGCTGGGCAAGGAAGCCCAGGATTCGCAATCAGCCATCTGAAGGAGTTACCCTAGGTGGAGGGAGTTCTCCAGGAAATCCAGTCCATATTTGGAGAGCTTAAGTCCTTGATCCTAGGACAATGGTCATCTAGGTATAACAATAATGGGATTATGGAGATGAAGAGTCTAGGATACCAGAGTCCAAATGACATGATTTCCTGGTCCAGCCCCAGAAATGGTGGAATAAAGGAAAAATCCAAAAATGTATCTTGGGCAATGAGTGTCTCCTTGATTTGAGCCTTGCCCAGCGATAGCTGGGCACCTGAGGACCCTTCCACACAGTCATATAACCCAGAATATCAAAGCAGAAAATCCCACAATATCTGCTTTGAACTGGGATATCTCAGTCCACACTGCCATATGTTTAAGTTCAAAGCAGATAATGTGGGATTTTGTTCAGCTGTATGGAAGGGGACTGAGCATAATGGCCAGATAGTTCCTGTCCAGGCTGTGCTCTCCAATTGAGGAACAACTTGACATTCCTGGGGACAGCCAAATCTGGCTTCTTGGAAACCAGGCAGAAATACAGCTTGTCCTTTTCTTGATTTTCCTTATTATATAAAACATATTTCATAAAAGAGATAGAGAGGGGAAGTAAGGTAAATCATGTTAGTTATATTCTATTGAAGAGGTTATACATTGTCCTTTTTTCTGAGTCGAGTCCAACTCATGCACGTGTACGGATCAACAGATGTACTTATGATTAATTAACATTTGATGGCCTTCTTTGTTCATGGAATAACCCATCCCAAAGATCCAGGAAATTCCTCCGGGAAGTCAATGTGGGTTGAAGACCCCTGTGGCTTGCTCAGGCAGAAATCATATTTGGTTAATATACTTTTGATTGCCTGTGATATGGGGAGGGATTGGGTAAGGCAGGGGTCCACAAACTTTTTAAGCAGAGGGCCAGGTCACAGTCCCTCAAACTGTTGGAGGGCCGGATTATGATTTGAAAAATAAAACATGAATTCCTGTGCATGCTGCACATATCTTATTTGTAGTGTAATAAACACTTAAAAACAATATAATAATTAAAAAGAGGAACAATGTTAACAAATATAAACTTATTAGTATCTCAGTGGGAAATGTGGGCCTGCTTTTGGCTGATGAGATAGGATTGTTGTTGTTGTTATGTGCTTTTAAGTCATTTCAGACTTAGGTTGACCCTGAGCGAGGGCCGCATCCAGCCCCCGGGCCTTAGTTTGAGGACCCCTGGGGTAAGGGAATAAGTGGTTCTAAGAGGGAGATACATAGTAGCAGGGAGAAGTATACATTGTATCAGAAGGTTGATCGCTTTTGAAAGAGGTATGTGGCCGCAGACCCAGTTCACATATGGGCTAATACAAATCATGTGTACGGACTACTAATAAAATAAATGAGAGTATATAAAATGGGGAATTGGCTTCTGGGGGTTTTTGCTGCCGGTGATCCATCATGGGATACTATGGAGACTTCATGGAAAGTGGGAGAAAGGAAATGATTTCATCTACTGTGCCATGGGTGTCTTTAAATCATTGGGGTGTGGGTGCCATGTTTGACAACACCCTGACAGAACAAAAATACCATGCTTATTATTGATATAAAATGACTTCACACTACATAAAAAACATCAAAATTTGATGCATTTACCCATTTTGGGGAGGACTAGTTGATTAACAGGAAGACCGACATAAGGAAAAGACGTGTTTTGCTTGAAGTAAAGCATGGCTACAAATTTTGTTGATAACCGCTGTTAGAGCATTGATAGTTATAAAATGATCCTCGTGTTGGATGACCTCCCTGGTGTTTGAGGAAGCATTCTCCTGCTTGAATAAAATAATGGAATGAGAATAATAGTGAAATACTTTCTCATCAGCCGCTGTGGATCCTGCGATATAGGAGTAAGACAGACTAACAGCCCTAAACTAAACTTGACCTGCCCAGGTTCACTCATAAGATTTCTAAAGCGTATTTCCAAAGTGGTATGTATGAGTTTTAGCATCTTTATACTGTGTAAATTCTAACCTGCATGCCTCTCTAAGTGGTTAGGTATAGCATGTATTTATATCATTTTCTTTTTGATGATCTTAATCATATCTTCTCTAGCTCTTCAACAGGTAGTCTGAGTTTGCTCATCCTCTATTTTTCAGTTTGCAATTCTCTCAGCTCGGTATTCCAAGATCTTGTGTTTACAGAGGCTCTCACTATTATATGATATGCAACATTTTATACAACCAGACCTCCACATTTTCAGGTTTGACTTTTGCAGATTTGTTTATCAGCAAATTCAATTAAATTTTCTCTCTATAAATCTTTCAGCCTTCCAGTTTTTTGGTCGTGTCAGGAGCAACTTGAGAAACTGCAAGTCACTTCTGGTGTGAGAGAATTGGCCATCTGCAAGGACGTTGCCCAGGGGATGCCAGGATGATTTGATGTTTTTATCATCCTTTTTACCATCCTTCTCTCATGTCTTCGCATGAGGAGCTGGAGTCAATAGAGGGAGCTCATCCGCCTCTCCTCGGATTTGAATCTGCGACCTGTCGGTCTTTAGTCCTGCCTGCACAGGGGTTTAACCCACTGCGCCACCGGGGGCTCCAGTGAAACCTAGAGATTTCCTCTAGGAATCTCTAGGCCCTTTAATGTGATTTTCAGCTTCTGTCATACAGTTGCATGGGAGGAACTAAAGCTTCATAGATGTTCTCTCATGTAAAAGTAAAAATCAGAGTGGTCATTTATTTATGTATTTATGTATCTCATCCCTAGTCCAGTACTATGGCCTACAGCTGGCTGACCTGTTGGCAGTGTATAAAATATATACATTTATTATTTCGTACACTTCTATCCCGCCCTTCTCCCTACAAGGGGGACTCAGGGAGGCCTGTGTAGAGACAGAGATGCCCCTAAATGTAGACCACTCTGTTCCCACCTTTTATTCTCCCACACCATGGGCTCAAAATAGAGCCCCAGGTAAGGACCTGCTCCTTACTGAAGTGGGGATTACCATAAAATAAATTAGACTGTTGTTGTTCTCATGGATTTCTGGAAGAGTCACTTTCACGTAATCTTCTGTGTCAAGAGAATGTGAGCTTCAACAACTAAAGGTTAATCTCATGTTCTTTCTCTGTCTGAACCAACAGGAAGACACCTGAAGGAGCTCTCTGCACAGGTGAACACTTTGTTCTGTTCATTCAACACAAAGCCAAAGGTATCACTTCCCTGGAATCTGACAATACCCTTGAACTTTGAATCTCCCCACTATGTGAGAAATGTGCAGGTGCTAATTGGCCCTTGAGGCACATGATTACGTCAAGTGACTCAGAAAACTATGTGCAAATACAGGAGTGGTCAGCACAAAACCAAATCTTATGTATTTTCATAGCCTTCGTCATAACTACTTAAGCTGAAGTTATCAGCTTGATTCATTTGTGACTGGAAAGTGATGAAAAGTGTTCTTTCTTGGGATAACCATGCATTTATTATTATTTATATACTTCATTCCTACCCCGCCTTTCTCAATCCCAGAGGGGACTCAAGGCAGTTTACAAATCTGGCAAAAATTTAATGCCACACAGATAAACAATAAAACACATATCCTCAAAATATAAAACAAACTAAACATATAAGCAATTAAAATACACATCAATCAATCAATCAAGCAGATTAAAAACCATATAAAATGCCGAGTCATGATCTCACATCCAAAATCGTTTTCCAAAATCCATAGTCCGTTATCCAAGCCGTTAAAGTCTCATTTCGTAGTTTCCTATTCACCAAACGCCTGTGTAAAAAGCCAGGTCTTAAGTTTTGCATGCCACTCTGGTCACATTTGGAATAAGAAATTCAAAATAACTATAACTTTATTTTTCAGTATGACGGGAAAATATGATAGCAGATAGAGTCGAAAAAATAATGGCACCCTTTCAGACTGCATGTGGCTAAATCATTTACAATTACTCCCCAAAACGTCACCATTGACAAACATTCTTTTTGCATCCTGAAATAAATCACAATGAAGGTAGGTTTTTATAAACTATTAATTGCAGAAATATTTCACAGGGAAATGCATTAATAAGTTATAATCTATAGATAGTATCTATTGCATCAATTGTAAATGTATATGGGTCACAGTTTAATCTGCTACCTCATGACTCTACCATCCTAAGACTTCATCAGAAAGCCCAGGCAAAGCCTCCTGTCACCCCACACACAGCTCCCTTTCCACAACACTTTCCCTATCACATGGGGAAAGCGTCACACTCACGGACATGCCCTATGCTGACTCCATTAAAGCTAACAAAACACGGGAAACATCCCATGTTAGGGGGAAATCATTCGGTTATGCTTTCAAAGCCAGTTTCGGCTGGGGCCTCCATCGGATATTATACAATGTCATGTGATTTCTAGTGTTGGGCTCCATCCACTAGATGATGAGGTCACTATTATGTTCAAATGCACGGCCTTTTCCAAGTAAGTGGAGAGGTGAATCATATCCAGGTTTTAGTCTAAATGTAAGGGGCCCATTCAAGGTCCTGACTCTTATCTCCAAAATACATTCAGAACTTTATATGGCAAAAGTTTTGACATGCAACTCTGACATACAAGCTGCAAGCCATCAACATTACAGTTGGTAGATATGTTCCCTAGCTATTTTTTTTCTTAATCCTAGCACTTGCTCCTGATTCTCTTCAAATATGTGCTCATATTTTGACCATGAATTCATGGTTGTCTACAAAATGATACAAGACAATCCTCATATGCAGGTGATGCCTTGTTTTCTCGTTCCTTGCGAGTGCAGCACGTACCCTACCATGAATAACTGCCAACTTGATGAAGATTTCTGGTAAGCCTAAGAATTACATTTTGTGAAAGAACTCTTTTGCCCTCCAAATATGATTGTGTTTCTCCTTTAATAGGCAGATACCATCATCATAGGGTCCTTCATAGCATTTGAAGTACTTCCTGAGAAATGCGTAAGTGAAACAAAGATTCATTCAAACCCACTCTTATCAAACTTACATCTCATTTCAGAAGTGTGTATCAAATTTCCACTTAATTATGAAACTACTCATGTCCCAAAACTGTATAAATTCAATTATTTGAAATGCTACTTTCAGGCCATTGCAGAATGGAAGAGTAAGCTAATCTCAGAAATACTAGCATGACTTCAATTTGCATTTCGCTATCGGCTTTACCAGCTGGAACTGCTATTATTATATTTCCTTAGAACACCTTGCATTGTCACTGTTTCGGTTTGCACTGCTGAGTTCTAGAAATTATTATTTCTGTTTTGCTCTTGTTACAGTTGAGCATAACTCAGTCAGTGCAGCCAATTGTTTTTCCAAAATAAGAACTAGTCGGTTTTGATATATTTCAGTGGGTATTACTCATGAAGGAATCATGCTGGTCAACTTAAATATTTATTCTTTTTCAGCTGGTCAGAAATGAAGCTGTTGCGCCAGTTGTTTTATGTGGCAGTGTTCATAGCCCTTTGCTCTCCATGTCTTGGAGAAGACAAATGTGCTGGACTTCCAGGAATCCCAGGGACTCCAGGGGCTAACGGGGTGCCTGGAAGAGATGGACGGGATGGCATGAAAGGTGATCCAGGACCACCAGGTAAATATTTAATGTACAAAATCTTGTATTTCAAAATGAATTTAGCACTCAGGCCCCATTTACACTGCCATATAATGCAATTTCAGAGTGCTGTTAAACTGCCATATAGCTGCACTGAACTGCATTATATGGCAGTATAGATGGAGCCTCACACTGTACTTCCACGTTGCTATTCAGATAGGTCTTTGGAATCCATATTTGTTTAAAATGCAAGATCTTGTTTCATTTTATCTATTTGTTTTAATTTTACTGTAACCTGTTTGAATGTTTATTAATTATTATAAAATAAATATGTATATAAATAAATAATATTGTGGTTAATCTCCTTGAGTACTACAGGAAAGAGTATATGGGTAAAATATAAATGTAAGAAATTAAAGTTGGACCCATCCAAACTATTGCAAAAAAAAAGGCAAGATGTCTTTCAGGAGAAAGTTTAGTTAGGACTTCCTAGAAAAGTATTCTCAATCCACGTGGACCTTTCCAGCCAGCATGGATGGGAGGGATGATGAAGCAAGCTGGGTGGGAAGTTTGATTGATAAACATTCATGTTTGATAATGCTGAAGAAAACCGGTCAAGTTAGATATCTTCTTTGAATAGATACGTCTTCTTCCATTTTATAAGATACAGCGTTCCAAAAATGTTACCGTTCAATTGTAAAAGCTTTGTACTCTCCCTTCTCACCAAGAGGGGCATTTAATTGGAAAAAGAAATCTAGGCACCCTATTTTTGTGTCCCATACAAATAAAAATGAAATAAAAAGCCTAGTCTTAAGGGCAGCGGTTCTCAACCTGTAGCCCCCAGATATTTTGACCTTCAACTCCCGGAAATTCTAACAGCTGGTAAACTGGCTGGAATTACTGGGAGTTGTAGGCCAAAACACTAGGACCCACAGGTTGAGAACCACTACTCTAGGGGGAGAGGAATAAAATATTTATGTTTGTGCTAGAAATTGCCTCTAAATGTTCTGCTAGACACCTGATTATGGATCAATTGGATTACAAAAATTAAGGGGGAGAATATAACTTTGTATTTTGTGACATCTGCATTGTCTATTTAAAAAAAAAACTATGGGCCATGATTTAAAGTTGTAGATTTAATTGATAACACTTCCACGCAGACTGCCCCAAACTCATATCTGTCCCAATCTGAGCCTTCATTTGTACATTATTGCAGTGACAAAAAGACTATTTCTGCATCCCATATCTCGCCTGTAATATATTGATTACTACAAAACAAACTGAAAGGAAAGTAATCCACCAGACATGTTGCAATCCATTGACATATCACCAGGATTCACTGCCTAATGACAATGGTTAAAATGGCACAGTACGGGCATTCCTGGAGTTACAAACATCTGATTTATATACGACTCTTGATTACAAATATGGGTGGTGGTGCTAGGTGGACCCAGAAGTCCTTTTGTAGTATTTGAAAATTTTTCAGGATTTACATGAACAGGTACAAATAATTATGTTACGGAATGCAAATTTTAGTTTTGGTTAGTATGGTGTAGGATTAGAGTCACTCTGAGATTTTTACTGCTATCTCTATTCTCATTAGAAAGATTTAATATTGCTTCCTGCCCCGAGACAACAGAAAGTTCCTACCCCTTGGAAGGGAAATTCACCTGTAAAAGTTATCATAGGGAAAGGGTTATTTTTTTCTGCAACCACTCAAATTTTTTGAAGTTCAATTGTCACAGGAACAGAATATGAAGTGAAATTTTCTGGACAAGGGCACAGACAGCAAAACAAATGTCAGAGGGGTATTAACCCTTCCCCATGCGATCCAAAGCTCTCTATCTAGCTATCTATCTATTTATAGCTGGAGTTACATTTAAAATGTACTTGTTCTGACTTACTTACAAATTCAACTTATGAACAAACCTACAGAACCTATCTTGTTCATAACCTGTCTGTTCATAGATAATGAACTTTGTTCATGCTTGTTAGTCACACATGATTTACAGAGCTTGTTTAATGGAGAAATTAGGGCTGGGCGGTTTCGTTTCGTTAATTCGTAATTCGTTAATAATTCGTTAATTTTTTCAATTACAAAATGATAACGAACCATTCTGGAGCAATTATTAAAAAAACGAATTTTCAAAAATGTTTTGTAAATGCTTCGTATTTCGATATTGTATTCGTTTCGTTATTGTTTTGAGGTCGTTTCGTTATTATTTCCGCATGTCTGGGCCAGTTTTATGGTTTAATTAGTGAAAAAAAATTATAATATCACACCAACAGTCAACAACAGAGGGAGAGGGAAGCTTCAGAAGGTTTTGGAGGTTTTTTAGCATATTTCGCAGTCGCGTCCGCCATTAACGAATCGATTCGTTATTGTTTCGGAAATCGATTCGTTAATTTTTTACCATTTACGAAATTTCGTAAATATCAAACTTTTTAAAAGGAAAATTTTGTAATTATTTTAAATATCGAAACAAAAAAAAACCCCAAATACAAATCGATTTTAGAAACAAATTTTTCCGTTGTTACCCAGGCCTAGGAGAAATCTTATAAACAATATTGTTAGTTTTTCGTATCCAGCAAATTAAATAGTATCCAACAATTTAGTAGGTTGTGCTTATGTTTTAAGCTACATTATCATCTATTGATATTTTCAGGGGAGATTTCTACCAGTAGAATACTCTCACATTTCATTATCCCAAGAAGATCAATGCAGAATATTTCAGCTATTAAAATTTCCAAAGTAATCTGCCTTCTTGAGATTATTTTTATCCTCTCAGTTTTTTCCTATGATCATTACTCAGGAGAATATTTTTATTACAATTCTATTGTGGTTTTTCCCCCTTTTAGGTCCTATGGGCCCCCCTAATGGCCTGACAGGTGCTCCTGGAAGAGATGGACTTCCTGGCCCACAAGGATTGAAAGGTGAACCAGGAGAGAAGGGAGAGCCTGGACCAGAAGGTAAAACATGGAGGCTGTTGTACAACTGCTTGTTTGCATTATATAATAAACTACTAGTGAGAAAATATGTAAAGGATATTGGAGTGGGGGAGGACCAATGACATTTGTCTGCTGAGATAACTGTTCCTGTCAAGAGAAGTTGGAAAGGGGAATTCTGAAAATCCTGATGAGGTCTGTATTAAGCAAAGACCCAACTCATTCAAGGCACTTCGGGTAGATCTCCAAAAGTGGAGCACAAGACAGTTTACTGAAAATATGTATGAAATAATGGACTCCATCAGAGAGAATAATTTATCCACCATCATAGGACCTCATCAGATTATCTTTTTTCGTGTCCTAGGACTCTTGGAGGACATGAGAAGCACGGAGCCATCAGATGACATAGAGCTCCTTCCGGCAGGGCTCCGTGCTTCTAGCGTCCTGCAAGCATCGTAGGATGCTGTCCAGAGAATATGGGAGTCTTCCCATCTTCTCATAGGAAAGAACAGGATGAACATGGGGGAAGCCAGGTAACGACACCCCATACCCCCCCCCCCCCCCGGGTAGGATAGGTGAGGGGACGATGTGGCCAATGCAGGATTCAGGGCAAAGAGATTTTACAGAATGTTGCCATAGCAGCTACATTCGAATTGTAGTGCTATAATTACATAGTGTGAAAAAGGCCCTTATCTCTGAAGTGTTCAGCTGTATGGTAAGAGTTCAGAGCTGGCTAAAAGCTGTCTTCCACCTGATATATCTAAATATTTCATATACAATAATGTAACTCTTTCACTCCATGACAAGCAAGATCACTGTGTCCTGTAAACAAGTCATGCAAATGTCTATTGCGTGAGGATTTCACCCATGACTCATTATAAAAGTCAATAACTGCATCTTCACTGTAGAATTAATATGGTTTGACACCATATTAACTACCAAACTCATTGTTATTAAATGATGGGATTTGTAGTTTGGTAAGACGCGAGCTCTCTTTGGTTCAGAAGGCTCAAGACCTGCTAAAACTGCAATTCCCGTGATTTCATAGCATTTAGCCATGGCATTTAAAGTGGTGTTAAACTGCATTAATTCTACAATGTAGATGCAGCCAAAAGATGCTTAGCAATGCAAAGGCAGTAGCAGGTCCGTAGCCAGGATTTCAATTCGGGGGAGGGGCTGAGTTTGTTTCGGGGGGGCTGAGTCCGAGTGAAAGAGGGTCTACCCTAGCAAACCTTTTGTATCGTTACCCCAATACCCCCATGCATATGGGATATATTGAGTAGGGTAATCAGATCATGATATGAACAAACATAACAGTTTAAATAATGCACCAGTAAGGCCTTTTCGTGAACCACCATGAGAATTTGGGGGGGGGGGGCTGAAGCCCCCAAGCTTCCCCCCCCCCCCCCCCCCCCCGTCTACATGCCTGAGTAGTAGGAAAAGAGAGAGACTGTTTTTTCAATTGACAGACTCAATCAAGAAAGCCACAGCACTGAGTTACCGGGACTCCAACAAGGCTGATGGTGATAGGGTGACTTGGAGGGATCATCTTCATAGGAACACCATAGGTTTGAGGACTTGATCACATAAAGCCACCATTCCACATTAGCCATGTGATAGATATGTATCAGGAAGATCACCTGTGATATTACACCTTTCTTCATTTGCACAAATGCACCAATTTGCCAGTCTGTGGCCCTACAATGTCTCTTCTATGTACCATAGTATCCTTGCCTTCCTGTACTTCTGGTGCTCCGAAATTTACTTAGAACAATTCTGCATGTTCAGCAATTAATAATGAAAGGGAAAATATGTCTGTAAAATATTAAATAAACATAAAGCACACTGATAGGGAATAGGGAATGAGAGAGTGAATTGACTTTACTGTTGACATGCTGTCACAGAACTGGAATTGATTCATCATACAAGGTAGGTGATGGGAATATTGTAGAATTGTGAGCTATTGACGTGTTTTGCCCATCATATACCACTGCCAGTCCACCTTGCATAGAAAAGGTGGACTGGCAGTGGGATGCACAAAATGTTTCCCTGCATTGTGTGAAAAAGTCCAACTGACTTTACAGCAATTAACAAAATATTCTTGCTACATACACACTTTTAAATGCCTTTAAAAGAAGATTAGACTTCATTGAGATCACAGGTTATAAATGAAATTGGTGGAGTCCTACACATACACTCTCCAATATATAAAACTCTCCAATATATTAAAAAAGTGGTAGTCCCATGGGTATTTCTTCTGGCTTAAAACATTAAGAAATGTCAAAAATTGCTTTATGTTTATTAAGCTCTTGAAACAGCCTCTTGAAGTTAGGCTGCAATGTAGTTCTGGGAATCCATAAATGGTCATTGATGAATTTCCAATTATCATTGATAAATTGGACTAAAAGATTATTAAGTGATCATTGATAAACTGATGTGAATTATTCTTTGCTGAATTTGCTTTGTACTTTGTCCCTATGGTATTTACACCAAATATATTAACTCTCTTTTTCTATTAATATGCAGGCCGGCCTGCTTTTCTTGATCCGGAAGTGCAGGAAATCCTTCGCAGTTTGAATCAAAGAATCTTGAGACTTGAAGGAGGTAAACACTTTGTGAATTCCTTTGCTCTTTATCCTTTCTAATCCTTTTGAAATAATATATACAAACTTCATATGAAACTGTACTTACCCCTCTTGAGTAAGTTTGGCTAGAGACAATACCGTATTTACTCAAGTCTAGTGTGTCACTGATTGTAATGCTCACCTCAATTTTCAAACGCCTGGGGGGGGGGGGGAGATTTGCTGGCAAATGTAATGTGCCTATTGGGCACTTTGCACCATCCCCAACTTCTCCAGTCAGCTGGTGGGACATGATGGCAGCTGCCAACAACGACCCAATCTGTGGGATTCCTGGTGCCCCACATCACCCTCAAAACCCATAAGGAGCCCCCAATTTTCTTGCACACTCACTCATCCACCTATGTGGTTCCTCTTGCCCTCCACCGACCTGATTCCATGAACCCACAGCCCAAGAGCACCATCCTTTTGGAAAGTTTGGAAGAGAGCCTTCCTCTCTTCCATCTTATCCCCTATCTCATTCTTGGGAGGGCTCTTCTCAGGGATGGGGCAAAGACAAAAGGAGAGGGGGGAGAAGGAGAAGGAGAAGGAGGGGGAGAAGGAGAGGAAGACTGCATTCTCTTTGGAATAGAGTCTTTCAAACTCCCCAAAGGATGCAGAGTAAGCCTGAGCCTCCCCCTGCCCCCTCTTGTCTCTTGTTATTGGGTAGAGGTGTTGCAAAAGAGCTGCTCTGCATCCCTTTTAAGAGTTTGGAAAGCTCTGCTCCAAATAAATGGTAGCCTTCCTCTTTCTTCCTTTCCCTGCTTTCCTCTCACTGAGCTCCTTGTCAGATCTGCTTTCTTGAGCTCATTGCCAACAAGGAGCCCAACAAACACTGCCACTCAAGGCCGCTCTGTAGAGAGAGCCTGAGCATGATCCACCCACTCTTGCCTTTGACCAAAGATTCTATGTACACCAGATAAGTTACTCTGCAATATTTCTATACCAGAGCTTCCCCAGATTCAGCATATGTCTGCTGAATCCTGAGCCACTGCCTACACAATCTAGCCCCTCCCATTCTCTTGTCTCTATTTTCCTGCACTGCTCCTTGCCAGCCACAGGGCCAAGCATTTGGCCCTCATATGTCATGTCTTCTGATATAAAAATGATACACCCGCATATTTATTTATTTATTTGTCGTGTCAGATTAAGCAGTCAATTATATTACATTTCTAACAGAACAAAGCAAACAAACAGATAAAATACAACATTTGTGAGTTTGGTAGTTGGTTAAATGTCCTTTGACCAGTATCTGGCCACTTGGAGTACCTCTGGTGTTGCCGCAAGAAGGTCCTCCCTGGTGCATGTGGCAGGGCTCAGGTTGCATTGCAGCAGGTGGTCAGTGGTTTGCTCCTCTCCACATTCGCATATCGAGGATTCCACTTTGTAGCCCCATTTCTGAAGTTTGGCTCTGCATCTTGTGGTGCCAGAGCGCAGTCTGTTCAGCGCCTTCCAAGTCGCCCAGTCCTCTGTGTGCCAAGTGGGGAGTCTCTCATTTTCGTATCAGCCATTGGTTGAGGTTCTGGGTTTGAGCCTGCCACTTTTGGACTCTCGCTTGCTGAGGTGTTCCAGCGAGTGTCTCTGTAGATCTTAGAAAACTATTTCTAGATTTAAGTCGTTGACATGCTGGCTGATACCCAAACAGAGGATGAGCTGGAGATGTCTCTGCCTTGGTCCTTTCACTATTGGCTGCTACTTCCAGACGGATGTCAGGTGGTGCAGTGTAATTTCTCCAGTGGTGTAGGGCGCAGGCTCCCCGTGATAATGCGGCATGTCTCATTAAGAGTCACATCCCCTGTTTTAGTGTGGTGAGATGTGCTCCACACTGGGCATGCATACTCAGCAGCAGAGTAGCACAGCGCAAGGGCGGATGTCTTCACTGTGTCTGGTTGTGATCCCCAGGTTGTGCCAGTCAGCTTTCATATGATATTTTTTCTAGCACCCACTTTTTGCTTGATGTTCAGGCAGTGCTTCTTGTAGGTAAGAGCACGGTCCAGAGTGACTCCCAGGTATTTGGGTGCGCTGCAATGCTCCAGTGGGATTCCTTCCCAGGTGATCTTCAGAGCTCGGGATGCTTCTCTGTTCTTGAGAGGAAAGGCACATGTCAGTGTTTTAGATGGGTTGGGGGATCAGCTGGTTTTTCCTGTAATAGGCCCACATACACCCACATGATCATCAAGGAGGAGCTAAATCAATACCCTCCTCCTTGTTGGCCACACAGATGCCCCATTCCAACATCAGCAGATGTAGGAGGTAATGACCAAGTGCTTGCATGGAGCTCTATGAATGATAGGGAGAAAATGCAGCAACATGGCAATGAACAATCAGTATATAGTGGAGGTGTCCATCTGGACAGTGAATTGCACCAAAACTGTCCTGATCCAGCTGTTCAGACAAAGTCCAAACAAACACTTCCAAAACATTTCCAAAACATTTCAGATAAGAGATACCAAACCTATCGAAATAGTAGATTCTCAGATCTCTGGTTACAGTTATATACATTACCTGAAGCCTGTAAATGCAAATTATTTCCATGTATTAATGTGAACTGTACAACTAAATAATAGATCATCATGATTTGTCTTTTCTTTTACAGCTCTGTCTTTGAAAGGAATAATACATAAAGTTGGGAGCAAAATATTTGCTACAAATGAACAATTAGTTGATTTTGAATCCACACTTCAAATATGCAGCCATTCTGGAGGATTTGTTGCAGTACCCATGAATGAAATGGAGAATAATGCTGTTTTGGATATTGTGAAAAATATAAATCAATATGCCTACCTGGGAATCAAGGAAAGCCCCATTCCAGGAGAATTTGTGTATTTCGATGAAACCCCTGTGAATTATACAAATTGGCGTCAGTATGAACCAAATGGGAAGGGGAAAGAAAACTGTGTTGAGATGCACACCGATGGAGGCTGGAATGACAAAAAATGTAACCAGTACCGTCTTGTTGTCTGTGAATTTTAAACACATTCGTCCATTAAAAATTACAAATTATATCACCTAAACCAAAGTAATGGTTGTGGCATCTGGGATTGTAGTTTTATCAAGGCTCTCCAGGTATTTGTCAACAGTTATTACACAATAATGGTATTTATGACAGCTGCGATAAGCAAGTTAACACAAAGCCATCTTTAAAATAGTAGTGTAAGCATGGTAGAATTGAATGCCTATTACGTAATTGATTGAATTTTTTGGCACAGACTTGGCATGTGGAGTCCAGAAGATCAGGATTTTCAAGACTTCTGAATGCTTATAATTTCAGAAAAGATTTGTATATCCCTTTTTCTTACATGTGGTGAAATCCATGCATGTGAAACAAAATTCAGTTATTTTGAAAGTGAGTGCAAAGTGATGGGTGGTTTCATAGTGTATGGATTTTCTCTTTCAGTGGAATTAATTAATAAGATTTAGAAATAAATAGATATTTCAATATAAATGCCAAAAGTCCTGATAGTTCAAAAAATATAACTTTAATAGGTGTCAAGATTTTCATCCATTCACATTAGTCAAGGCAATCACTCAGTGGGATAATCAATTGCACTTGAAGGGCCACCATTGTTGAGAATCAGCAAACCAATTTAGTAATATACTTTCCCTTCTTTCCTGTCCTTTCTCTTCACTTCTTCTCTGAGTTTCTTCATTTTCTGGTTGTATATCAGTATGTCTGTTTATTACTATGAGTATGCATTAAACAAAATGCCAAAAAACACCAAAAAGAGGAGGTGTGTCATGATGGAACAAGCATGTTGTAGAGCAGTGTTTCTCAACCTTCTTAATGCCGCGACTCCTTGATACAGTTCCTCATGTTGTGGTGACCCCCAACCATAACATTATTTTCATTGCTACTTCATAACTGTATTTTTGCTATGAATTGTAATGTAAATATCTGATATGCCAGATGTAGTTTCATTCACTGGACCCTATTTGCCACAAATACCTGATATGCCCAAATTTGAATACTGGTGGGGTTGGGGGGATTGATTTTTATCATTTGGGAGCTGTAGTTGCTGGAATTTATAGTTCACCTACAATCAAAGAGCATTCTGGACTCCACCAGCGATGGAATTGAACCAAACTTGCCACACAGAACTCCCATGACCAACAGAAAATACTAGAAGGATCTGGTAGGCAATGACCTTGAATTTGGGAGTTGTAGTTCTCCTACATCCAGGGAGTTGTGTGGACTCGAACAATGATGGATCTGGACCAAACTTGGCATGAATACTCAATATGCCCAAATGTGAACACTGGTGGCACTTGTGGAAAATAGACCTCAGTATTTGGGAGTTGTAGTTGCTGGGATTTATAGTTCACCTACAATCAAAGAGCATTTTGAACCCCATCAACTTTGGAATTGAACCAAAGTTGGTACACAGAATTCCCATGACCAACAGAAAATACTGGAAGGGTTTGGTGGGCATTGACCTTGAGTTTGGGAGTTGAAGTTCGCCTATATCCAGAAAGCACTCTAGACTCCAACAATGATGGATCTGGACCAAACTTGGCACGAATACTCAATATGCCCAAATGTGAACACTGGTGAAGTTTGGGGAAAATAGACCTCGATATTTGGGAGTTGTAGTTGCTGGGATTTATAGTTCACCTACAATCAAAGAGCATTCGGAACCCCATCAACAATAGAATTGGGCCAAACTTCCCACACAGAACCCCCATGACTAACAGAAAATACTGTGTTTTCTGATGGTCTTTGGTGACCCCTCTAACACCCCCTCATGACCCCCACAGGGGTCCAGACCCCCAGGTTGAGAAACATTGTTGTAGAGGTTTGAGTATTGGACTAGGATTCTGGGAGATTGTGGTTTAAAACCGTGTTCAGCCCAAGAAATCTAATGACCTTAAATGAGCTAAACTAACCCTGCCTTAGACAAAGGTAATGGCAAACTGTTTCTGAATAAAGCTTGTATTTTTTTAAAAAATCCCATAGGATAGAATCACCATAAGCTGGAGTCAATTTGAAGGCATATGGTGACAACTGCAGCAGCAAGACACACGCATACACACAAATACCATGAACAAGAGCTTCTACTCTGCTCTCATTGTACGGATACGGCAGTCTGCTTACAGATCTATTTTAATGAAGATTAAAATTCTCCTTACTAGTTGCTCTGCAATAAGGCAATGCTAAGGTAGCAAATAGGACAGCGTGTAACACTCTACCTCAATACTAAGCTGCCTGAAATTAATTACAGATTATTCATGTAATATTTAAACAGCCACCAAGTATTTGCTGAGAAAATAACTTACAAAGGAATGTTTGAGAATCAGGATGTTCCTTGCATTTGATGAGTATTTGGGAACGGGTCCAGGTATTATTGAGTTTCATGAGAAAAATTGCATTATGAGGCATTGTTTATAAAAGGCTTAGTTCCACACCACGTAGTAGAGAACTTGTTTTGCTAGGTACCTCAATAAACATAGCTCTGTATTTGGAAGTTCACTTATGAGGTCAACCCCTCCACAGAAATCCTTTGATGGAGCAATCTGAAACTTATTATTTTAGAAACTAGATTCCGTGATCATGGTGGGGCTTATGTCCAAGAAGGCATTATCAGATTTCACAGTTAATCATGTGTTGGGTTACATTCCTGTGAGCTGTACTTCTCAAACCTGTGTTCAAAGTTTTAAAAAAACACAGTAGTAAGGTAGTGGAGCTGAATCAGCTTCTTCATGCTTTCCTGTGCGAACAACATTTTCACATGACACAAAAAGTGAGAAACACTCAAATGTGCTTTTAAGGTCCCACATAAAAGCGTGAATTTTGACATTCTCTGTATGAACATATATCAGCACTGATCAATGTATGATGTTTTGGAGTTTGCAGCCTTAGTCCAGAATGTATTGTTGAAGGCTACCATGCAGCTGTGGACAAGTCTACATAGGGACCACCAAACGCAGCATTGCCCAAACACGAATCAAGGAACATGAAAGGCACTGCTGACTACTTCAGCCTGAGAAGTCAGCCATAGCAGAGCACCTGATGAACCAACCTAGGCACAGCAGTTATACTTATTTGAGAACACAGAAATGCTGGACCACTCTAACAACCACCATGTCAGACTACACAGAGAGGCCTTTGAAATCCATAAGCACATGAACAATTTCAACAGAAAGGAGGAAACCATGAAAATGAACAAAATCTGGCTACCAGTATTTTAAAACACTAAAATTACAAGAGCAAAATAACAGACAGGAAACAATCAGGGACAGCTAATCACCTCTCAACAAAAGATTCCCCCAAGCACTAACAAACCACACCAAAAACTGCCAGAACATCATATGCTAATCAAGGTGGTTAATTGAAATATTCACATCTAGCTCCACCAGACAAGAGTTCTTTGTTCCACCCTGGTCATTCCACAGATATATAAACCCAATTTTCCTAGTTCCAACAGACCTCACTACCTCTGAGGATGCTTGCCATAGATGCAGGTGAAATGTCAGGAGAGAATGCCTCTAGAACATGGCCATATAGCCCGAAAAAACCTACAACTTAGTACAGAATATTAAATTATTTCAGTGAGGTTTGAGTGGTTTAATGTTATGTCCCTGTTAAGATATGGTTCCATTATTTAAGCATTTAAAATCATAAGGCACATGACGTCCAACCTTACCATTGCTAAAATCAGTGTTCAAAACAACTTTATTAAGATACTATATTATCTATTTTAAAGGTGTTAAATAAAAATCCACGTCCAGTTTTACTGCTGTATATAAAAGGCAGTTGGAAAGGGAGGCCAGAGCTTTGCTTTGGGCAGCATAGTGTCTTGATCTTATTTTGTTAGTGAGGCTGCAGAACACAAGCTCTCCATCAAATCTTAATAAGTGCAGTTTACCTCAATTTCCATGGGGAATACATTCCTGGATTTCGCAAGGATACACGAAACCACAGATAATAGTAAATCCTACTATTTTCAATGGGACAATTATGGAGGTGCCAAGAAGAGGATTTGGCTGGTACATTAAGCCCTAAGTGAATAAGTAAAATTGTGATCAAGTGAAACCACGTATATTGCTTCTATGGACACAGGGGGGTCATATTCTACCAGCTCTTTGAATTATTATAGGAAGCAAATTAGCATCATAATTAATGCACAGGTCCACCCACCACATACAATTTACATGCACAGAGAGAAAACATATATGTGATAGTACATATGTGAGCCTTTGGTGATGGTCACTGTCACACAATATTCTCATTGCTGGTCAGACACTCCCTGTGATTCCTCTGTCCCTAGCTATTAAAGCAATAGCTCCCAATCCTTCAACATTTCCATCTCCCACCTTTGTGCAATGGGATCTTTCCACTTCTGTGCTAGCATGCCACCAATAAAGTAACTTTGGGAGCAATGATTCTCTTCTTCTCCCCTCTCTCCTTCCTTCCTCTCACTATTCACAAGCTAACCAGGCTTAGCACAGCAGGTTAAATCTCTAAGATGCAGAAAAACCTGCTGATCAAAAGGTTGGCAGTTCAAGCCCGGGTTGGGGTGAGCACCCCAGCTTCCTACACACCTAGCAGATCAAAAATAGAAATGTGGGTAAATAAATAGGTACTGCTTTAAGCGGGGAGGTAATAAAAGGTACCCATAAGGACATGCCAGCGATTTGATCAAGACGACATCGAAGGATGACAAAGCTCCTTTGCATGGAAGATGGAGTGACAGCACGCACACACGCAAACATGAACACCCCATGGCCGGAGTCAAGCACATCCTCCAGACACCAGAAATGGAAAAGTTGGGAAAAGACTTTATTTCTGTTTATGTGTTGTCTGTCCTTATTCATTGTATAATGGCATTGAATGTCGTATATGTGTTCCGTAATCTGCCATGAGTCCCCTCAAGGAGATACAGTGGAATATAAAAAAAGCATATTAGTATGTATTATCTGTCCGTATAGTATAGTATAGTATAGTATAGTATAGTATATTTGCCATTTTTGTTTTTGTTTTTCAATGCTGGAATTATGCAATTGCACTAAAAATTAAAATTAAGGAACAGCAGTAGTGCAAGAAGGCAGGGTTATGAGTGTGTGCAGAAATAAGATCATGGGACCACAGATTGGTAAATTGTCGTAACTGTAGTGATGAAGAAATATGCAATATTTAAGGTGCTCACCACAATATGTATCCACTATCAATGATCATGCAACAATAGTGGGATAGTGCGTACATGTGATAAAGTCTAAACTGATTTTATTGTGATCTGATCTATCAAGGTATGAGTCCTTCAAATTTCACTTCTCAAAATTATGAAATATAGGTTTTGGTTCAAAATGTACCAAAATATATAACAAAGTGTGTATTCTGGGATAAAATAGGTTTAGAAATTGTAGTTTGACAAATAAAGTGTGATTACAAATGCATATTTTCGTCATAAAATACATTACTTCTAAGGACTTTTTCTCTCAAATATGTTCTTATAAGGACATTTTCTCTTATGTCAAACAATATGACCAAATATGTCAAACAAAAATTCATGAAGGCCTTTAAAAACAGAAATCATATGTTAATGTAAAACCACAATAAACAGACTTCCTAATCATGAAAAAAAATATATGAAACAAACACTAGAAATATCCCTGATATTTCATGGCTGAACTACGATCCTATTAGATTTTGGATTTTGTGCAATCCTCTTTAATTTGATGGTTGATTGATTTTTGCAGTAATTCACCTTATTATCGTAACATCCTTCCAGAGCGATTGTCTTCAAAGGCCCTGGTTTCAAGGAGAAGGGGGTCCAGCAAAATATTTGACCAAGAAGCTCAGCTGATGGTTTAGCTATAATCTTCCTTTGACATTTCACATTCTACGTCAAGCGTGTCCAATTACTAATCATTTTTGTTCCAGCTGTCTGTGGACATACCATGATATGTGGGTAAATAATATATACAAAAGATGTGCCTATTATACTAAAGTGAACAGAGAACAGCTTATAGCTTTTCTGAATCTTGTCTGCATTTGCATCGGGTTTTCCTCCCACATTGAAAAGCACAAGAGATGTGTCATTATTTATGAATTAGATTAAGTTGTATGGAAACATTATATTTGCAAATAACTCTTTGTAGTAATTTTTTTCAAATATCTGTTCCCTTGTTCATGAGCTGGATTTTTTTCTCAATATGGTAGATCTTATTTCTAAGAGATAAGGGATTAATATTGTCTGTTGACATCATTCTGCTCTTTTCCTGTATTAAAGAAACTTTATATAGAAAAGGGAGGGGGAGGGGGGAAATCAAACCATTGGGCTATATAACACGGACATATATATACATCGAGCAACACATTGCCTCTCTCCTTCTTCCTGCAGAATTGTCCAGTAGACCAAGAAGGTAAGCTAAACACATCTTTGAAGGCAATAGTCTAATGCTCAGTTGCCTGATAGTAAGTCCCATGAAAAGCAATCAAAGTGATATTAATTGGATTGCATTCTAGACATGGACTTAAACTTGTTAAATTTACTCACTTTGTAGTGAGCATGCTGAACTCAGATATTTTTGTAGGTTTTATTTACTGCTTTATTATTATGTTTCATTAAGATTATTTCTTTTATTGAAAAGGAAGAAAAGAAATATAGAATATGTGGGACAAATGAAGCAATCAGTAATTTACTTCTGAATGGAATTGCATAAAGTTGAACTATTATATTCGTATCTTCATCCAACTGTTGTTTCTTGGTTTGGTTTGTTTTGTTTTTTTTTTTACTATTAATTCCAATAACATTTTATGGGGACACCATAATTTCCAAGCATATAAGAAATTTGTTCAGAAGGGGCAAATAACGGAGACCAGAAGAGTAAAATCATCTTTAAGGGGGGAAAATAAATGCAATTTTTGCTTACTTGCAATACCTATAAGGAGTGCCATCATCATACCTTCTTTAAAAGATGTATTAATTATGTTCAACTTAAAATAAAAGAAAGCAAGTGTCATATTTACTCAGACTAGTCAACTTTTCACTTGTTAAGGTGCTAGAGTTTTGGTCTTTTTCTCCCTCCATATGATCCTAAATATTGCATTCTGCCCTGAATTGGCAATACTTTAAGTGCATTTCTTCTTATTCCCCACTACCAACTAATGGTAGTAAATGGCTAATAGAGATGTCTTCTTAGAAGCCTCTAGAGCTACCTATGGTGTAATCACCTTTCAAAAAAAGGAAGAGGGGCAATGGTAGAAGTGACTACTATGATTTATTTATGTACCATTTGTACTTTCATTGGAAGTATATAACACTTTGGTAATATAGTACAACTCTCATATCCATAGGAAATGGGTTCCTGGGCCTCTCATGGATATGCAAATAATGGCAAACCTAATTGAATTACATGGTTTTCAGCACAAGATTAGCATAGAGTTGAATACATATTCCATGAATATGGGAGTCATACCATAATTCCATTTCCAATTTATTACACAGCCCAACAAAAAAATCTTGGCTTTTTGGCATATTCCTGGTATTGTTTGGGGCACTGATTCAAAAAATTGCCTTGGATAGACCACATCAGCTCTAGTTTCTTGGGTATTGTTATCATGATTTTCTATGGGTGAGAAGATGACAACTAGCAGATGGCATATGTTCTGTATCTCAAAAACTAGAGGTGATAGGGGGAAACAAGTGCCATTTTTTGAATCAGCAGGTCAAATATACCCAGAAACAAAGCTAACATTAGAGACACGAAAATGTGTGTTGGCCAATAATTTGCTGTGATCTTAAATTTATCTGACTGCTTTTTCTACCATAGGGGACTACTAACTCTACAATTATTTCATATGTTTTTAATTGTCTATTAATTGTATGGGAGCCTCCCTCGGTATATTGTATATTTATGAGGGAAAATGTGAAAAAAATACAATGAAATCATACAGATCTAATATAAATATATTTTTCTTTGTTCAGTTGATTGAAAACAATGCTGTCGTCACAGCTGGTTCATATCCTTGCAGTAGGAGTTGCCTTACTGGTCTCATGCCATGCTCTAGAACCCTGTCCAGGTAAGTTGGGGGTGAATCAACTAGGGCATCTACAAAAAGAGTTACCTTTTACCATTGCTAGTTTATGGGGAAAGGGGGTAACTTCATCCTGCCTACTGTTGATTGACCAACCTTTTCAATCCCAGGTAGCATGTGCATTTCCACAGTTGAATGTCACAGTAAAGCTTTTCAAAGAAAGTTATATCCAATTTTTATATTTGTTGGCAATTCAATAATGGAAAACTGAAAAGGTATGCAATAAAAATATGGGCAAAATATAGTAATAACAACATACTCGGGGTGGCTAAAATTGTACTAGATGGCTGCTGATAATGCACATGTGCATTAGGTCTACAACATATGAGATTATGGTGCCTTTTGTTGTATCTAAACAGGCACCAGGTTGGGAAAAGGGTCCTTTCTACCATTTCGACCAATTGCTTCCCTAGATTTAAAAAAAAATCAGTTTAACACAAACACGCACATATTTAAAATCATGATAAGAGCACATTACTACGCAGATCTAAATTCTCACTCACTTAAAATGATAGATTACAGATTGATAGATAGATATGTGGAGACACAAAATGTAGTCAAATATATGTACAGTACGTATATAAGGTCAGTTTTTTGTGTTTCCACATTATAGGGTCTGGCTGGTCAAAGGACAAGGGACAGGGAATTGTGGATGCATGGCCAGACCATACACTACAACATAGAAGTGAAGAAAGAAATTGTTTGCTTATAGTTTTGCAGAATTTCTCACAATCAGCAATTAATAACTAAACATTCTTTGGATAAATTGATGGTCTTGACTAAAAATCCAGAAAGACATTAGGTTCTAATGATTTTACACAATCTTTGAAGATCAGAATAAAGAGAGGGGCCATGAAGGCAGTTCCATCTTGCCTCCAGTATCATCAGTTGGGAGCCCCCCCCCCCTCGCCCTGCTTCCAGCACCAACCGCTGCTCTGAGATCAGCACTGTGCTTATAATATAATATAATATAATATAATATAATATAATATAATATAATATAATATAATATAATATATTGTATATACATATAATATTGATAATATCATAATGCAGTACAATATAATATTACTACGAGGCCATAAAAAAATCTCCAGCAAAAGCATGTGGGGAATGCGGAAAGTACTTCATCAGTGTAGCAGATGAATGGTGACAGCTCCCCTGGTGGTCAGAAAATTGGAATGTTAAATAGCCTCTGACTATCTGTCTATATGTGTTGTATGTCTATGGCACTGAATTTTTGCCATGTATGTGTACATTGTAATCCGCCCTGAGTCCCCTGCGGGGTGAGAAGGGTGGAATATAAATGCTGTAAATAATAATAAATAGTATATATATATATATATATATATATATATATATATATATATAATATTAATAATAATATTACAGTATAATGTTATAGTACAATGTAATATATAATATTAATATTGTGCTATGGTAATAATATAATATATTGTATTTACTTTTTACTTGTAAGCTGCTCTTAGTCCCCTTTGGGGTGAGAAGGGCAGCATATAAATGTCATAAATAAATAAATAAATAAAATTCTGCAGTGCACTTTTTAAGAAAATCAGAGGCATATTGCTTCTTTGCTGCATTTCTTAAAATTCTAATTTGTTGTTGTGTGCCTTCGAGACACTTTCAATTTATGTCAACCCCACGACCATCCTATCTTGGAGTTTTCATGTGTTTTCTTTATGTTTGTCCACAAATCACCAGACTGAAGGCACAAAGCATCATCCTCACTATGTCATTGTTTCAAATGTAATCAAATAACAAGACCTGCTGCCTGGCCTTGTCAGGGAAACTGAATCAGAATGAAGTAAAAAAAAATTGCTTGAGACTCTTACTTTCATCATATGGTTAAAGACATAACGGTAACAAACTGCATGAGAAACAGCAGCACTGTGGGGCCTTTTTTGCAAACCAGAAGCAAAACAAGTTAATTTTAGTAGGAAGGTTTCACCTTAGCTTTACCACTGTGTGCAACTTTTAGAAGAATTATGTCTACTCAAGAAATTTTGATTTAATTTTGATGAACATACACTTTTTTGAACTACAGCCCGGACACTAGGATAGCATTGGAGAAAAAGTGTTTCCTGAATTAAAGGGAAATACTTCTTTTGATAACATTTGAAAAAGGATTCTTATGACCCTTTGTTCAGGTTTTTTCATATGCATTTTGGTCAGTATGAAGTTTTCTTTTATGTGTGTTGCTGTCGTTATTGTTCACTCTCGCCCACATACTATTAAGAACCTCATAATATTAAGACCGGGATTTGCAACGGATTATGGTAAATCCAGCAGGGCCTGGAGGAGGGCATGAGGGACCCCATGCCCCACATCACCTGGCTTCCCCCCTCACCCCATCCCACAGGGGGAAGCATCTGCCACCCAGCTTCCCCCCGTTTTTGCCTATGCAACACAGGAAGCCTCACGTGTTTTCATCATGGTGGCTTATGATGCACCCTCATTTGCAACATGGCCAGAAGTAGATCTATGTCATGGAATGAGAGTCGGAGGGCTCCATGCCACAAGTAAAGAGGGAGCATCATACGATGGGCAATTCTGACTGTCTGCTGAAGTAATAAGTGACAAGGTGGTGCTCATAGCATTCCCTATTTTCTGAAGAAAATATTATTGCTGTCCCTCGAACAGCAGTATCACACCAGACTAAACAACCCTGGTGGCGCAGTGGGTTAAACCCCTGTGCCAGCAGGACTGAAGACTGACAGATCACAGGTTCGAATCCGGGGAGAGGCGGATGAGCTCCCTCTATCAGCTCCAGCTCCTCATGTGGGGACATGAGAGAAGCCTCCCACAAGGATGATAAAAAACATCAAATCATCCAGGCATCCCCTGGGCAACGTCCTTGCAGACGGCCAATTCTCTCATAACAGAAGTGACGCTCCTGACACGAGAAAAAAAAACCCAAACTAAACCATTCTGGAGCAAGATTTATTGGATATCATTCTATGTTTTCCCTGTGATAGACTTCAACCCAGGAGTTGATTGACTGATTATCTATTTATTGGATGTATATGCCTTTTTGAGGGGAAAAATGGAATGGGATTTTAAATAACCCTAAAAACATCATTTGAGTGGGGCAAGCATTAAAGTATCACTATTTGAGCTCATCAGTTAAGGATACTACTGGCAACAATACAAAAGTATGGGGCATTTGTGCCCTTCTAGATGCTCTTGAACTGCAACTTCCAAAAGTTCTAACCAGCATAGTCAATGAAAAAGGATGATGGAAGCTGCAGTTCAAAATTTGTAGGGACAAGAGTTCTTGCCAATGTATTGCATACCTTTGAGTCTCCTTTGGGAGAGATAAAGCAAGATATAAATAAATATAACAATAATAAATATAATAATAATACCTGTGATTATTCTTCTAATAGAAAATCCCCTTGAAATTTAAAAGCTCTTCTAGAATGTGTTTTCTAGTTTATCAAACGTGTGTTTCCCTTCAATAGACCCCAGAGGACCTCCTGGAAGAGACGGACATCCTGGTCCACAAGGTCCAAGGGGCAGACAAGGTGAGAAAGGAGATCCTGGAACACCGGGTAAGAGAACAATGTCTTGACCATTCTCTCTCTCTCTCTCTCTCTCTCTCTCTCTCATACACACACACACTCACAGAAAACATCTATCCATTTGGTGGAATGTTTCTGAAACATTTGTGCAGATACAGCTCTAATATGATTGGTAACTCAGATCATGTAGGTTTCCTGCTCATAGTAAGGTCTCTTTTCAAATGTTCAAAGGATGGAGGCAATGGAGCATATATAATTGGGGCAGTGCCCAGAGGTGTAGTGTTCACCACCCTACCATTTATGTAATATTTGCATATTTATAAATGTCAACAGAGTTTATTTATTTAGCTAATTTTGAAATACCTACTTCTTCCATTTCTAAAGAACACTGTGCATTTAGGTTTGTTATCCAACCCAATGGTGGGTGATTGGGTTCAGCTACAAAACTTGCACAAGCTACTATGGCATATACTAATTAGGTATGAGACTGCATATCAAAAACCAACATGGTGTCATTGTTTGGACTAGGACTCTAGAAGAGTAGAGTTGACATCACCACTTACTGCAAAAACCTACTGGTTGATCTTGAACATATATCCCCCAGCCTCTATGGAATTACTATTATTATTATTATTATTATTACACAACAAGATGAGTCCACAGCAGACACTCTGCTGGCTGTTGTATTGCATCACATGTCGGACACTTCCCAAGTGTCTAGGACTGTGTGATGTATCAGCGAATAATGTGTGCAGATCCCAGTAAGGTGGCATTATTATTATTATTATTATTATTATTATTATTATTATTACCTCGCTTTTTTCATTATAGTAATCTAAATAGGATGTAACTAAGGTGTGTACCAATGTGGCCAGATCTGGCATCTCAAGAAACAAGCGCAGTTGGCACACAAGTTTATAACGTGCATAGGCACTCCTAGCCGTCGTAGAAACCTGGGAGTCGAGGTTCAGTTCTGAGTTGAGGAGTGCCTCTAAACTGTGGGCCAGTGTCTTCCAGGAAGCATCACCCCATTCAGAACAGGCTGAACCCCTATTCCCCAATCTGCCTTCCGACTGACCAGGAGCACCCTGTCTTGTCTGGATTAAGTTTCAATTTGTTTGCTTTCATCCGGTCCATTACTGATTATGTACTCTGGTTTACGGTCAGGATAGTTTCCTTTGCATTAAGTGGAAAGAAGCAGTAGAGTGTCATCTGCATATGGATAACATCACACTCCAAAATTCCAGATAGCCTCTCCCAATGATGCAGCTCCTAACCCTCTCCTGAATAACTGCCTCATCACACTACAGCATGGATTCACTTTAAATCCGGTTCCTGCCTCCTGCAGAATTCTGGGGTTTGTAGTTGAGGCCCAATGAGGCCCAGAACCCAGGCCTGTAGCTGAGGGGGGTGTTAGGGGTTCAACCCCCCTCGACATCTTTCAGGTTTAAAAAACCCCTAGTTTACTCATGAATTTTAACTGGTTAACCAAATCCCCATGCTAAGTCTATGAGACGCAAAAAATTAAGAGTCCCTCCAGAACTGCAAGCACTATCTCAAGCAAATATTGACAATTTATTCACTGTCATTACTTGCAGCCAGGCCCATAGCCAGGATTTTGTTTGGGGGGGGGGGGTGAATTTTTTTCAGGGGGGTTGGGGGGAGCTGAGTTTCGAGGGGGGGGCTGAGTCTGAGTGAAAGAGGGTCTAGCCTAGCAAACCTTTTGTATCATTACCCCAATACCCCCATGCATATGGGATATATTGAGTATGGTGATCAGATCATGATATGAATAAACATAACAGTTTAAATAATGCACCAGTAAGGCCTTTTCGCGAACCACCATGAGAATTTGGGGGGGGGGGGGCTGAAGCCCCCTGAGCCCCCCCCCCCCCGGCTACATGCCTGCTTGCAGCAATAGCCGATGTAGTGAAGCAACCAAGTTTGGGGGGGGGGGGTTGAATGCTCTCATTAAGGAGGCCAGACTTGGTGGAGGTGGTTGACAGGGGCAGAGCTGAAGGCTATTGAAGGTTGCTCTGCCCCCTGCTGTGCTCTTTGCTTCAGTGTGAGCTAAGAGGCAGGTTTCAACCCCCACCCGCCCCACCCAAATTTCAACACCCACCCCCACCCCCCCCACCCCGGAATTTTCAACCCTTCCTGAATTTTTTTCTGGCTATGGCCCTGCCTTAACCTCTCTGTCTGAGGAGTTTAAAGCCCCCTTCCCTAAACTGGAGATCACCTGGAAGGCCGAAATTTACTCAGGTCTGCTCTAGTGTGATGAGGTCCTGAGTCTTGACAAGAACCGTCTCTAATACAGCAAAGTTGGTGCTGACTAGTAGGAACAGAGCAACAACAAATGAAGTGTCAAAGACAAAAAAAGAAAGCTGAGGAAGGTTTGTACTTTCCAAAATACCTTCTCAAAAGGAAAGTTAGACAATAGTATTTGTCTTTCTGGAGCACCAGGTATTATTAAAAAGGTGTAGCAAAAGTGTAATTAATAGGTCCTGTGCTGCTTTTACATTAATAAAGTTAATTTAATGACATGGAATTAGTGCCTGCAGGGAGTAGGATGCTGTCCCATATCTTTTCAGATGTACCTATAACTATCCTGCTTCTTTTCAGACCAACATTAATTGTCTGGTGAAACCATCCCATTTTCTTTCTTCTTGCACATTAAAGCCAATTATTTTCCCCTCAACTTTTAACACTCCATAATAAATACTTTAAATCTTTCAAAAGTCTTATTTTCTGGCCACACACATGAGTGGATGGAATCTGACTGAATATATAGTAATTGGTTCCCAAGTGAAGCATAAGGTGAACAAATACTCTATTTGCTTAGATCCTATACTTGTCACTCATGGGATTGGGCTGTAACACTGTTTCTTCTACAATAGCAGTTCAATGCTAGTAAACCCAGAAAGATTTTGTAGTAAAATTCCTAATGGGGTTTGCTTCCAGCTACTATGTTATGAAGACTTGTCTTTGGTACTTCCTCCAAGTCAATCGATTATGAAGCATTGAACTCTTTAGGCAGGCATGGCTTTTGAACACAGGGACCAGCCACTGGATACTCTCCTAGGTGTGGGTTCTGCTACTCTGGTGAATTGGGTGTGTAAAATTTCAGCCTTTCCTAAAATAGCTTCTGACAATTGCCTAGAGCACTGTCATATAGGAATGTTATATGAACGTATATGCTATCTTTCTCACATAAAATCCTCAAAAGTAGCTTCTCCTTCAAGTGAAACTGGGTCTTTTGTTTTTTTAAAACCGCAGCCGCAATTCTGTTTTGAAAGACCTTTCATAGCTGTGATAGCCTTCCAATTTTTTTTCCTTTTCCATCCACTCTGACTCACCCATTTTTTCTCTCAGCAACTGGCATCTACATGGTTTTCCAATGGTCCCCCAGAGGTCCCTGCAAATAACACTATGCAACAAAATTTGAAAAAAAAATGTTCCTGGTTTTAAAGTATTATTTCCTGTTTAATTGTATGGTACATATTTCGAAAGTAGTTGTTATACTCTAGAACAGGGGTCCTCAAACTTTTTACACAGAGGGCCAGGCCACAGTCCCTCAAACTGTTGGAGGGCCAGATTATAATTTGAAAAAGAAATTGAATGAATTCCTATGCACACTGCAGATATCTTATTTGTAGTGCAAAAAACACTTAAAACAATACAATAATTAAATGAGGAGCAATTTTAACAAATATAAACTTATTAGTATTTCAATGGGAAGTGTGGGCCTGCTTTTGGCTGATGAGATAGGATTGTTGTTGTTGTTGTGTGCTTTCAAGTCATTTCAGACTTAGGTTGACCCTGAACGAGAACCGGGTAAATTACCTTGGAGGACCGTATCTGGGCACCGGGTCTTAGTTTGAGGACCCCTGCTCTAGAAACTTCACTTTTGTCGCTGTCACAAACCATGTTGAATTGGTTGTGACTTGATGAGATTTTCATTGAATAACTATAGCAAAAAGTGCTGCAAGATGTCCCACAAAAAAACAAAGTTTTCACAGTTTAATTAACCTTTTCCATATTTTTTTGATAGAACCAATGAGGAAATTGCAGTTATATCCCAGGAACAAAAATGTGTTACATAGTGTAATATATTGTTGAAGGCTTTCATGGCCGGAATCACTGGATTGTTGTAGGTTTTTCCGGGTTATATGGCCATGTTCTAGAGGCATTTTTTCCTGACATTTCGCCTGCATCTATGGCAAGCATCCTCAGAGGTAGCGAGGTCTGTTAGAACTAGGAAAAAAAGGGTTTATATATCTGTGGAATGACCAGGGTGAGACAAAGGACTCTTGTCTGCTGGAGCTCGGTGTGAGTGTTTCAACTGACCACCTTAATTAGTATTTGATGGCATAGTGCAATGTAATTGCTCTACAACCAAGTATATTTATTTATTTTATTTATTTATTTTTTGCATTTATTGACCGCCCCTCTCAGCCCGAAGGCGACTCGGGGCGGTGAACAACAACAAAGAAGACAATGTACAATGATCCGAGACACACTAATCAGACAGATACAACATAACACACACCTATACTAAAAATCCGCTTCGTCAGGTCCTGGGGTCGTAAGCAAAATCGTAGTCCTGGTTCATTCCGTTTTCATTCACTACACTCAACTGAAGGCCTGTTCAAAGAGCCATGTTTTCAGGCTCCTACGAAAGGCCATCAAGGAGGGCGCCTGTCTAACTTCAGCAGGGAGGGCGTTCCATAGCCGAGGGGCCACCACCGAGAAGGCCCGGTCCCTCGTCCCCGCCAGACGTGCCTGTGAGGCAGGCGGGACCGAGAGAAGGGCCTCCCCGGATGATCTCAAGGCCCTCGTGGGCTCATAGGCCGAGATGCGGTCTGCAAGGTATTTTGGGCCGGAACCGTTTAGGGCTTTGTAGGAGAGCACCAGCACCTTGAATTGGGCCCGGTAGCAGATCGGCAGCCAGTGGAGCTGGGACAGCAGGGGCGTTGTATGCTCTCTGCGTCCAGCTCCCGTTAACAACATGGCTGCCGCGCGCTGGACTAGCTGGAGCTTCCGGACCATCTTCAAGGGCAGCCCCACGTAGAGAGCGTTGCAGTAGTCGAGGCGGGATGTGACCAAAGCATGTACCACCGTGGCCAAGTCAGACTTCCCAAGATACGGGCGCAGCTGGCGCACGAGCCGAAGCTGTGCAAATGCTCCCCTGGTCACCGCCGAAACCTGGGGCTCCAGGCTCAGCGATGAGTCCAGGGTCACACCCAAGCTGCGAACCTGCGCCTTCAAGGGGAGTGCGACCCCGTCCAGCACAGGCTGTAACCCTATACCCTGTTCGGCCTTGCGACTGACCAGGAGTACCTCTGTCTTGTCTGGATTTAATTTCAGTTTGTTCGCCCTCATCCAGACCATTACAGCGGCCAGGCACCGGTTCAGGACTTCGACGGCCTCCTTAGTAGCAGGTGGGAAGGAGTGACAGAGTTGGACGTCATCTGCGTACAGGTGACACCGTACCCCGAAACTCCGGATGATCTCACCCAGCGGCTTCATGTAGATGTTGAACAACAAGGGGGACAAGATGGAACCCTGAGGAACGCCACAGGTCAACGGCTGTGGCGCTGAACAGGAGTCCCCCAGTAACACCTTCTGAGTGCGACCCTCCAGAAATGACCGGAGCCACTGCAGGGCAGTGCCCCCGAGACCCATCTCTGCAAGGCGCCCCAGAAGAATACCGTGGTCGACGGTATCGAAGGCCGCTGAGAGGTCCAGGAGCACCAACAGGGACACACTCCCCCTGTCTAGCTCCCGGCGCAGATCATCCACTAAGGCGACCAAGACCGTCTCGGTACCATGTCCCGGTCTGAAACCAGACTGTGCCGGATCCAGATAATCCGTGTCTCTCAAGAATACCTGGAGTTGTGAGGCCACCACGCTTTCCATGACTTTGCCCAAGAAGGGAAGATTGGAAACAGGCCGAAAGTTGTCCAATTTAGTGGGGTCAAGTGATGGTTTCTTCAACAGCGGCTTTATCACAGCCTGTTTGAGGCTCGCTGGAATTTTGCCTTCCCGAAGGGAGGCGTTAACCACCACCGTTACCCACTCGGCCAATCCCCCTCTGGCCTCCTTAAGAAGCCAGGATGGGCAGGGGTCTAGGATGGACGTGGTGGGTCTCATTCCTCCAAGTACCTTGTCCACATCCTCGGGTTTCACAAACTGAAAGGAATCCAATAACATCTGACAAGCAGGTGCTTCTGTCACATCCACGGAGACTGCATCTAATGTGGCGTCCAGCCCAGAACGGATCAAAGCGACTTTGTCTGCAAAGAACCGAGCAAATGCTTCACAGCGCGTTGCCGAGTTGTCAGGGCTCCCACCGGAGGGGGGAGTTAAAAGACCTCTGACAACCCGGAACAACTCCGCCGGACGGTTCTTTGCGGACGCAATAGTGGCCGCAAAGAAAGTTTTCTTAGCGGCTTTTATTGCCACGGCGTATGCCCTCAGAAAGGACACAAACCGTGCTCGGTTTGACTCGCTTGGGTCCGATCGCCACACGCTCTCTAGAACCCTCTTCTTTCGCTTCATCGCTGCCAGCTCCTCGGTGAACCAAGGGGCTGGTTTAGCTCGGTTACTCGAGAGGGGACGTTCCGGAGCGATCATGTCAATAGCCCTGGTCATCTCCCCATTCCAGAGAGCGACCAAGGCCTCGACATTGTCGCCTACCGCGGTGGCGGGAAACTCCCCAAGAGCCGTCAGGAATCCATTCGGATCCATTAGCCTCCTGGGGCGGACCATCTTAATGGGTCCTCCACCCTTGCGGAGGTTAGGGGGCGCAGTGAGCCTAAATCTAATCAGGAAGTGGTCGGTCCACGGCAACGGAGAGATGGACAACTCCTCCACACCGCCACCCTGCTCCCATCCCTGGCAGAAAACCAAGTCCAATGTGTGTCCAGCACAGTGGGTGGGGCCAGTTATTTGTTGGGACAGCCCCATGGTTGCCATGGCGGACATGAAGTCCTGAGCCGCACCTGTGAGGGTTGCCTCGGCGTGGATGTTGAAGTCCCCCAGCACAAGAAGCCGTTGGGACTCCACCGCCAGGCCCGAGACCACCCCCGCTAGCTCAGGTAGGGAGACTGTAGTGCAGCGAGGTGGACGGTACACTAACAGAATCCCTATTCTGTCCCGGTCACCCACCCTCAGGTGGACGCATTCAAAATTTGTGGTCTGCGGGATGGGGCTCCTGGTTAGATGGATGGTATCTCTATAGACCACTGCGACCCCGCCTCCCCGTCCTCCGGCTCTTGGTTGGTGTTGCACGGAGAAACCTGGAGGACAAAGCTGGGAGAGATTTACGCCCCCCGCTTCATCCAGCCAGGTCTCCGTGATGCACGCCAGGTCTGCCCGCTCTTCCAGGATTAAGTCCTGGATCCAAGATGTTTTCCCGTTGACAGACCTGGCGTTCAACAACACCACCTTCAAGCCAGAGGGCCCGCTCACCTGGTTACACCAATTTACCTTAGGAGACCTATTGGGAATAATTAATTTAGAAAAGCGGTCCGAATCAGGCCGAATTCGTGGTCTCCTTCTCCCGCATCTCCTCCTTCCCACCACGACCTCTATGGGGGCCCCCCGGCTCATGGAACACCTCCCCCCCTCCATGCCGCAGTTCTGAGCCATAGGATAGCTACCTCCTATGTTTGGTGTTAAATTTATTGATTCTTGCCAGCATCCCTTCTCTCCCCCCTCCCCCCTCCCCACCACCCATCCATTTACAGGTTCCAACCCACCTTCTCCTCTGCCCCTTCCGCTACACAACAGCAATAGAGACAGAACAAAGAGAGGGGCGAGGGACCACATGGGTAGTAGCGGCGCAGATGGTAGTTGATGTTCCGGTTGCTCCAATGAGCTAGTTCTTAAAGTGCAAATATAGTTCTTGAAGTGCAAGATTTAAGCGCACCCCTCAAAATCGTATTCAATCAACAGCAACACATACTTAAGGCACAACATAAAGTGCTGGATCTAAAGTGCTCTATATAGGGATATTAAAGTGCGGCACAGAGGGGCGGGGGCGGGGCGAAAGTGCTGGTGCAATCTAGCAGCAAGAGGAAGGCGCCTAGTGCTCTATCTCGTTCTTATCCTATTGGCAACAATAACCACAAATGGCAGCCAGGAGTGAACTAGTTGTTAAAAACGATTGCTATGACCCCAGTAAGACTCTGGACGGTTGAGATACCAGCGGATGGGCTTCCGGAGGTGGTGACTCGGGGGTGGGGCAGCAAGATGGTTAGTTACCCTCTTGCTCAGTAGAAATCAATGTAACAAGCCAACTTAGGATATTTTACAGAATTTACAGGAGAGGCCAGAATAAGATCTATATGCAACGGTCTACACAAGGAAAGTCAGTTTCAGCTCTTTATACCCAAGAGGGTCGGTTACAGCTTTCCCCACCTCCGCGGCGAGCAACAGCAGCGGCGGGGGTTGACGACCGCGGTCCAATGGCGGCCGGCAGTTCCTTCAGTGGCCGCTGGTGTTGATGATCTGGCGGCGGCGGCGGCCCAATGGCGGCCCAGCGGCAGCCGGGCAGCACTCAGCTGCTCCCTTCGGCTGCGGCCTGGCGGCGGCAGCACTAGGCCTCTCCCCCCCAGCCGCCAGAGGTGAGGTGGTTCGACAGTGGCGATGGTCCGGCGGGGCCAGGCCGCGCTCGGTCTCTCCCTCAGCTGACGGCGATGGGGTGGTTCGGCAGCGCTGATGATGACTCAGCAGCCAGGCAGCGCTTGGCCCCTCCTTCTGGATGCCAGCGGCGGCAGTGGCCAGCGGCGGCGGCGGTTTGGCGGTGGTAGGCCGCGCCGGGCCTCTCCCCTCGGCTGCCGGCGGTGGGGGTTTCGGTGGTAGCGGCGATGATCCGGCGGCGTCCAAGTCGCGCCCAGCCGCGCCCGGCCTCCCCTCTCGGCTGCCGGCGGTGATTTGGCCGGCGATGCTTCGGCCGGCGATGATTTGGGAACGGTCCGGCGGGTCCGGTCGGGTCCGGCCTCCCCCCCCGGCTGCCGGTGATGAGTTGGCGGCGGCAGCGGTCCGGCGGGGCCAGGCCGCGCCCGGCCTCTCCCTCGGCTGCCGGTGGTGGGGGGTTTCGGTGGTAGCGGCGATGATCCGGCGGCGTCCAAGTCGCGCCCAGCCGCGCCCGGCCTCCCCTCTCGGCTGCCGGCGGTGATTTGGCCGGCGATGCTTCGGCCGGCGATGATTTGGGAGCGGTCCGGCGGGTCCGGTCGCGTCCGGCCTCCCCCCCCGACTGCCGGTGATGAGTTGGCGGCGGCAGCGGTCCGGCGGGGCCAGGCCGCGCCCGGCCTCTCCCTCGGCTGCCGGTGGTGGGGCGTTCGGCGGCGGCGACAATGATCCGGCGGCTCGGCGGCGGCCGAGCCGCGCCCAGCTGCGCCCGGCCTCCCCCCCCGGCTGCCGGCGGTGACTCGGCGGCTGCGGTCTGGTTTCAAGCAGCCCCTGCTCACCCTTCTGCGGCAACAGGACGGCAACGGGGACGGGGTTTGCGCCGGCGCCCGCGGCAGCGTCGGTCTATTTACCAGGCCCGGGAACCAAGCGGCGTCGGCGGTGCAAATTAAGCCGAGGTGCTGGGTAGGCCGCAGGTAGGCCGTGGAAGATGGTGGCGACGGCGGGAGTTACCCTCTCCCTTCCTCCTCTCCGCTTTTCCGGCTTTTCGAAGCTCTTTCTCAGCTTTCCTCCCCTCTGTCGGGGGGTCCAGGGCTTGGGATTCCTCTCCCCCACGATTTGTGGGTGGTGGGCGTGGGGGGGCTCAGGATTCCTCCAGATTAAGGAATTGGCTGAGCAGCACAGCGTTTTTGCTGCCAGCCACCAAGTATAGGAAGATAACTGATTATTTCTCGGCTGTTCTCCCTATTGTCACCAACTAGTAAATGATTGGATGCAAGAGGAAGGTAAAGTGAGAAAAGGTAGGCTTGGCAGGGGGAGTTTAGGCATTAGTGTGACTGGTAGAGAATTCCAATGTCCTCAATGACTAAAAGAAATGTGTCGCAATGGCAAGAATCTGACCAACAGAATGTGGGCCAAATTTTTGATTGAAATTTGATAGGAGAGCAGATATTTACGAGTTGTGTGGAAGCTCTGCAGCAGGGCAGAGAAATGTGGTGTGCTCCAGATGTTGGATAGACTATGGTTCCCATCCATCATTAAATAGCCAATCGTCAGGGAAATTATTGGCTCCCTTTTCTTGCTGTATGTCAGTCACATGAAGAGAGGTTCCTAGATGTTGAAAAAACAGGTGTTGAAGAACAACAGAAGTGGAGTTGTTGGCATGACACTAGTCAAACATTGACAGCATGTGTGTCAGTATTTTCCTAAACTGGGTAAGAGATTGTGGGTTCTTCTTAGGGTTTTGCCTGCGTGTTTGAAACAGAATTCAAAAAGTGGATTTTATGCATTGTCTGTTATTTGTTGTGCCTATAGGTCTCACCATTCCCTTCACCTCATTCCATTTTACACTTTCCAATAGATGCAGTTTTTAACTACCTTTCAATACCAATATGTTTAATGAAATAATCCCAAACAGGCTTTTATTACAAAATATCTAATTGTAGATATTTCCTCTCTATTGAAGTACATCATAACCAAGTTTAAGAAAAAAAATTCAATTCCCCTCGTTTTTTGTAACACATTATTAACATTTTATTGTCAATTTTATTTTTTAAAAATAAACACTACAATGGCCCAAATGCCCATCACCTGTTATCAGGCATGTAGCCGGGGGGGGGGGGGGCTTGGGGGGCTTGGGGGGCTTAACCCCCCCCCCCAAAATTCTCATGGTGGTCCATGAGAAGGTCTTACTGGTACATTATTTAAACTGTTATGTTTATTCATATCATGATCTGATCACCATACTCAATATATCCCATATGCATGGGGGTATTGGGGTAACGATACAAAAGGTCTGCTAGGCTAGACCCTCTTTTACTCAGACTCAGCCCCCCCCCCCCCCCCGAATCAAACTCAGCTCCCCCCGAAACAAAATCCTGGCTACAGGCCTGCCTGTTATGTAAAATGTTTGAAAGTTACATTGATGTTGATTAGCCAAAAAAGTAAGTGTTTTGAGTATTGATGGCACTCCCAACAAATTTTTCCAAGGTCCACTCTTTATTAATACTTTGCAAATATCACAAATGCTTGCAAAAAAGTAATCCCAAACAGCATATCCAAAAATGAGTTTGAAAAACGCCACACACCCCAAGCTGAATTATCTAACTCAAATTGGTAGTGGGCTGTAATTTTTAAAAGGAAGGTCTCTGTTACGAATGTGAAAATCCATATAATCCTGGACTGAACAAGGCCATAAATTTAAAACTATGAGCATGCTGTTAAATACATAGTCCTGATCCAGGAAACATCTACAGAATATTAATTACTTTTTTCATTACGCCTGAAGAAATGCTTGTGAGTTAAGAAGATAATTCTCACTCAGTTTTTTAGTCATGCATGAAATGTGTATTCTCAGCATCACACTCCACAGGCTTCTGTGATATAGTCAAACCACTAGAGGGGAGCATAGCCCTTTAAATTGCATTATGCTTGTTTCTTTCCAATACAGCCTTGAGAGTTTTGCTATTTATAACACTTAAGGAAAATGAAGTTTTCTGCCAAAATCAAATGAGCCCTGCAGGATCTACACACCAGAGTAATAGAGTGTCCTTTAATTTTAAAATCTTAGCACCCTATGGATGTCTCAACCAGTCTTCCCTCCAAGCAGGGAACTGATAAAACAGATATGAAGTTCTTGAACTTTCTCCTCTTACAAAAAAACTCCCCTTTTTTCTCTTTTCTACCATCAATTGTTCTCTCTTACCAAAGCCAATGAACATGTGCAGAATATTCCTTTGTGGTATTGAAACCAGTCAGTCAACTTGGCTTTCTTTTGAGATACCCCATTCCATTCCTTCCTGCTTGTCTTTCATTCTTTCTACTTCAACAGACATTCAGTATTATAGTACTAATCTTGCTCAGTTCTTGCTGGGCTGGTTGGGAGAGTTGTATCCTGTTCTCTAAACATTTCCCCCTTTGGAAAAGCTGTGTTTACCCAGCCACACCTTCACATGCATCTTGTTTCTCAGGGACCCTCTTTTGACTCTACAGATTTTCTAAATGGCACCTGAGTTCATTATTAGAAGATAAACTGGTTCTTGATAATATTGGTCTTGAGTTTATAATGTGCCTTCAACTTGATTCTGACTCACAGGAGTCCTGTCCTGGGTTTCACTTGGAAATATTTGTTTAGGGCATGATTCCCATTGCCTTTCTCTAATGACTTCATCACGTGGGCTTTCTTATCCATCGTAGGGTGCTTCCAGCACAGTTCAGGGATGGAGCCCACCAGATCTCATTAAAAAAACACATAGCTACTTCTGGTGGGACTTTCTACCTGAACTGTGCTGGAAGCCTTCTATGATGGAGCAAGGAGAACATAGTTGCCTTTTGTGTTCTTGTTGCAAGCAACAGGGACAATGCGGGGGGGGGGGGGGGGAGTTAGGCAGTGATGCTTTCCTCTGTGTGATGGAGAAGATAGCAATGTGGGGCACAGGGCAGCAGATTCCCCCACTGCCCCACAAAATTACTGCAATGCCTGGTGAATCCACTGTTGCCCGTGTTAGAGCACTTAATGTGATGAGGTCCTAAGTGTGTGACTTGCCCTCAAAATCACCCAATGGGTTTCCGTGGCTAACTGGGGCTTACTCTCAGCCTACTCCAACATATCATGCTGACCCTTTGGGAACATATTATTACATAGGGCACACATATTACATAGGAAGTAAACCATAGGTGAGAGACAAATGCCCCACAAAATGAATATGGTCTGATATCTAACCTAATTTGACACATCTCTATAGCAAGCTACATAATCTTTTATTCCATCTGTACAGTAATTCTCTTGAGATGTGTATTCAAGCTGTAGTGTTTGCAGCATGTATTTCCTCCAGACGCCTTGCTTTTCCACCAAAACAATGAGAGCATGGATAAAAATACATGATATATCTCGAGACAAGAGTAGGATTGCTATATCTCCCTGACAGTCAGGGAACAAACAATGATGAAGACAAGACAGGTGATTTGGAGTATAGTATGCATTACAACTATTTCTTTACTTCTTTATTTCTATGTTCTTCTAGTTGAGAGGAATGCCATATACTTCTAAAATGTAAACTCTTTCAGCAACTACAGGCATGAGGGTGTTGAAAGGATGATGTAAAGTGAATGGAACATAGCTGAAACATTGTATTAATAATTATTTTTATTTTATTTGTTACAACAAGGTATAGCTTTTAAAGTTTTGTGGAAGGGAGGTAGATTTTTGCAGGTTAATCAATAGAATCTATTAACTATCCTTGATACCTGAGAGTATCCAGCCTGGCAGATTGACATATTTTAGCTTAAGCTTTTCTGGACTGCAACTCACATCATCAGTTGGGAGATATGGTTAGGGTGGCAGGATGTAATGAAAGAGATGAGAAGGAATATGAATGTTAGAAATGCTAACATTTATCGTTACCTTAACTGTCATTAAGAAAGATAATGGGATGAGAGAACAGGCATCCTATCATAGATGAGCTGCACAGCATGTATAGCTTGGTGAGAAAAATAGATGGGACAGTTGACATAGCCTGCTTTTTAATTATAATAAAATATTTGTTCTGTACTTCTAAAAGAAAACAGACCGCATTTTCTTCCATCAGTTACTGCCGTTTTTCCTTATTTTATTCTGCAACTTACACTGTGACTCAATGGCAGTAACTCTTAATGCTTTCTGTGGTATTTTAATTACTCTACCCTTTTTTCATCATAAGTGAAAAATTAATGGTAGTGATGATGATGATCCAATGAAACATCACTGAAAGTGACTGTTCATGACAAAATGATAATATTTTTGTTCTTTTGTTTGTACTGCATTGGGAACATGCATATCCACTTTTCATGTTTTTGTTGTTGCCTGCCTTCTCATCATTTCTGACCTATGTAAACTCCAAGGACCTCATCACATTAAGGCTGGGATTCACCATGCATCGTGGCAAATTCAGCGGGGCCCAGCAGGGGGATGGAGAACCCCTCGCCCCACATCACACACCTTCCCCCTCACCCCAACCCCTGGAGGGAAGCGTCCATCACCCAGCTTGCCCCCGTTTTTTCCTATGCAACATGGGAAGCCTTCCGTTTTACCGCCGTGGCGGCTTACCACGCTTCCACTTCACTTGCGGCCAGAAGTAGACCGACATCATGGGATGGGAGCCAGCAGGCTCCATGCCACAAGTGAGTGGAAGTGTCATACAATGGGCAATTTTGCCTGTCTGATGAGGCTGTAAGGCAAATCTATCACAGAGCTTTTCTAGCAAGATTTGTTTGGGGGGGGGGGGGGTTGCCATTGTCTTCCTCTAAGATTGAGATAGAGAGACTTGTCAAAGGTATCCAATGGATTTCATGGTCATACAGGCATTCAAATCTGGTCACCCGAGTCATAGTCCAATGCTTAATGCTCAAACCACTACAGCTTGCAGGCTTCTCTTTCTTTATTAATCTCCACAGCACCATGGTAAGGCAGCTTTCCTGAGAAGTAGTGGTGGTCCAAAATCACATGGTGAATTCCAGGACTATGCAAACATTTAAAATCGAGACATTCCCCCCATTCCAGATCCACTACTTTAAACATTACTGTATACTGGCTCTCTATAAATATGATATGACGTTTGAAGCATAATGAAAAATATGAAAGCAAAAGTACAATGAATGGAAAAAAATGGAATGCAAGTCCAAGTAGTTTGCATAATCTGAATCATCTTCAGAACATCAGGAAATAATTGCCAGGTCCAGTAGAATATGACAGAAATCAGAACCCTTTTGCCATCTGGCCTTTTTGGAGGAATAGAGTGGAGTTTGTGGCTTGTGATTCTTTTAGGCACTGTAACCCAAAAGCACACTCAGCCATCTTTTGATGTCAAGACTGGTGAGGGACACTGATATCAGAAAGTCCTCTGAGTTACAACATCCAACACCAACATCACCCTACAGTCCAGAGAAAGAGGCAGAGAAAAGAAGAATGACAAAAAATTTATAGTCACTACACAGGATCATGCTTGGAAGAGTAGAGAAGAACTGTGGGGTCACTTAGGGAAACTGTAAACCTGATTCTATATTTTTTGGATCAACAACCTTGATAGAAAATAGTTCACCATACCTGATGCATTGTGAATTCCATCATGAAATGTGGAGTTGCAAAACACTTCTCCAGTCCTAGTTGTTCATATTGAAGTTTGAAATATCCAATAGTTTTTGGCCTGAAAGCAAGTCAGGAAGATGAAATGAGTTGCTACACAGAAAATATAGGAACACCAACTCCTGCAGTGCTAAACAACCACCACCACCACCAAACAGAATGCCACATGTTACATATGAAGATGTTTCAGCCATTCTAGCTATTATCAAATGTTGGAGGTCTTGCTGCCAAGTTTATTACACACATTACAGTGTCACCCAGAACTTTCTGCAATGGAGTAAAGTAATGGAGGAGAACATATCTTTCACAGAGGTTCAATAAAAATCAATCTCATACCACTAACTAAGAATAAAAATGAAACAAAACATTCATTCTTATTTTGTTATTAGGACGGTCTGCATCTCAGGATATTCTCGTAGATCTCATGGAATTCGATGAAAGGATCTCCAAAATTGAAAAAGGTACATTTTTAAAACTCTGCATAATTAAACAATAGTGGTTTGTTACTATTCTTTTTTAAAAAAATTAATGCACTTCGAAAGACTGTGAGCTCCAGTGTTTGCCAAGTTACAGCTCAATTCATTGAAATCAAATAATTCTGTAGAATTTTCTATACTTAAGATGCAGGTCTTTACATTTTGCATTCCTGTGTGTGTGAATGAAAATGGTTTTGTTTTCTCTAGGCACGTTTTTGGATTTTTCAATTGTCATTATACCTGGGAACTTTTTTTGGCAAAAATGTATTCTGACTATCAATTCTACAATTGCAAAAATCTGTTCTGTCAACAAATTCTAAACACAGTTGAGCATAGACTGGAGGCATATCAACACTGATCATCTAGGTCATATGTGCCTCAGGCAAAACCCAAACAAAATTGATTGCATATGTCCCCGCTGCTATTCTGCATTGACTTAGCTTCAATAGTCCAGGAAAATGGGATAGCAGTCCCCTTCCCACAGCCCTCCAGTGACCCTTTGTTAAAGCAATCTCTAGCTGCAACAAAGGTTTTATCTGTTCACTGTCATTTGCCATGACGTTGACTGAAGCAACAGGGAGTGCTGGGAAGGGAGGAGGAGAGGAGACGGTGTTCCTCCTCTCTCCTTTCCCTCAGTGCTGTGTTCTCTGGCCCAGCTTACTTGTCTGAACTGTCTCCCCTACGAACTATCAAGGACCTTAAGATCATCTGGGAGGGCCCTGCTCTCGGTCCCGCTACCATCGCAGTCACATTTGGTGGGGACGAGAGAGAGGGCATTCATGGTGGCCCCTTGGCTATGGAACTCTATCCCTAAGGAGGTTAGATCTGCTCCCTCCCTCCTGACTTTTCACAAGAAACTAAAATCCTGGCTGTGGGAGCAAGCCTTCGTAGAATAGACAGATTTTATTGAGGAAGATGAGACTTTATGGACCACAATTTGACCTGATTTGGAGAATGTTTTAAACCTGGCAAACTGTTTTTAAAGTATATTTATAATCATTTTATGTGATTGTGTATTTTATTGGTTGCTTTTATATTGTATTGGAATCGAATTGTTGCCTGCTGGAAGCCACCCTAAGTCTGTCTTCAGAGGTTGAGAATAGGACGGGATATAAATGTTCTAAATAAATAATAAATAAATGATGTCATGACAAGTGACCAAGAACAAATAAGAACCATGTCATGGCTGCCAGGACTCAGGAAGACAAATAGGGTGGCTGCCCAGTGGCAACAAACCATATTCAGCGATGCTGAATTATAGAGACTCCCTTCCCCTCCACAGTAGCTATAGAAATTCCTGTGGGTATACTATCTACCTAGGGCTAATCCAGCATCAGCCACCCCAGATCAGTCCCTCAGTATGTGTCAATATAGATCCATTCTGAAAGGGCACTGAGCTTCTCTAAATTTGTGAGGAAGACATAGTTCTTTCCCATATATCATTAATTTTATTAGACGAGAGCTGTCCTCCTCCTATTATTATAAAAAACAAAGGCACAAGAACATCTCATATGGTCTTAAAAGCATTCAGTCTGATGTGTCAACATTTCAAAGCACCACTTCTTCTCAAAGACCAGGAAATCAAATATAAATATTCTTTGCATTTCTAGTCTGAAGTGACTGACACCCTCTTCCATTTTGTTTTGCAGCCTTGACTTTGAATGGAAAGATTGTAATAACTGGTGATAAGCTGTTTGCCAGCACTGAGAAGACAGCGGATTTTGATGGCACAGTAAAAATATGCAAAGCAGCGCACGGCTCCATTGCAGCCCCTAAAAATGCAAAAGAGAATGCTGCTGTTATGCGCTTTGTGAAACAATTTAATACATATGCATATTTAGGCATTACTGAAGGGCATATTCCTGGGTATTTCAATTACCTGACTGGGAAACCCCTGAATTTTACAAATTGGTATGAAAATGAGCCCATGGGCAAAGGTACAGAAAAATGTGTGGAAATGTACACTGATGGCACCTGGAATGACAAAGTGTGTAGCTATTCCCGCCTCACTGTCTGTGAGTTTTGAACTAAACCTCATTGCAAATCTTAACAACATGAAAATAGTTTTGCTACAGTCCACTTAATGAAGTATTGCATCTATACCCCAGAACAACTGGATGTTTCTTGCAATGTAACTTGACATGTCTGTGATTATTCTGTTGTCAAAGGGGGATGGGGGGACAATTAAACATGAATGCATTTCACTTTGCTTTGCTCTTGTTTCTTGCAGACAAAGACTAAGTTCCTTCTAAACCAACAAGATCAACATCAATTTAATAAAATTACAGAAATGCAATTTTTGGAATGAAAATATAAAAACACAACAATATGTCATAATTGCCATAAAAATCTGCTTTCCTCTAATCTATCTATCTATCTATCTATCTATCTATCTATCTATCTATAAATGCTCTGTGCATAATGAGTACCTTAAAAACAAAAGAACCAATGAACGAAATCACATCAAATTTGGCAACAAAATGTCTCACAACACAAGGAGTGACCATCACTCAAAAAATTATGATTTTGTCACTTGGGAGTTGTAGTTGCTGGGATTTATAGTTCACCTATAATCAAAGAGAATTCTGAACTCCACCAGTGATGGAATTGAACTAAACTTGGCACACAGAACTCTATGACCAACAGAAAATACTGAAAGAGATTTGTGGGCATTGACCTTGAGTTTTGGAATTGTAGTTCACCTCCATCCAGAGAACATTGTGAACTCAAACAATGATGGATCTGGACCAAACTTGGCATGGATACTCAATATGCCCAAATGTGAACAGAGATGGAGTTTGGGGGAAATAGACCTTAACATTTAGGAGTTGTAGTAACTAGGATGTATAGTTCACCTACAATCAAAGAGCATTCCGAACCCCACCAACGACAGAATTGGGGCAAACTTCCCACACAGAACCCCCATGACCAATGGAAAATACTGTTTTCTGGTGGTCTTGGGTGACCCTTCTGACACATCCCTGGTGACCCCCCACCCCCGGGGTCTTGACTTTCCAGGTTCAGAAATGCTGCCTTAAGACCATCCAGTCCAACTCCCCTCGCCAGGTCAAGAAAATATAATCAAAGCCCTCCTGACAAAGAGCCATCCAGCCATTCACACACATACATATATGTATATGACAGATGCAGTATCAAAGATTTGAAAGGGACCCCTAAAGAAAGACAATTATATGTTGCATGTTCCAAAGTAGGCAAACCAGACAATCTCCACATCAACACTGGCAAAGAAACAGCAAGAAATACTGTTTACCCACAAGCATAAAGACATTACATATATTAGAAACCAACACTTTCTCATTACTTTATTTTCCAGGCCACCAGACTGGGCCACAGCAACACGTGGCAGGGGATGGCTAATATATATATATATATATATATATATATATATATATGGAAAGAGTGTCTTTACAGAAAGGGTGGAGATAGAAAGCTGTATGTCGCTTTGTGACAGATCAGAATTGGGGAAAACCTGAGAAGATCCATTGATAGGATCAAAATATTTTTGCCAGCTAACTTCAAATTTACGCCGGAGTACAATGGAAAGTGTGCTGAAAGCTGCTCTCTAGGCATTATGGGAAAGGTCAAATTAATTTTGGGGAAGGGCCAACAAGATTTTTCTCCCAGTGATATTTTCCTTCAGTACCTCAATTTCTAGTATTGTAGAGAGTGAGACATTGAAAATGGTTTGTACCTAGGTTCTTATACTCACTGTGTTTGCAGGTATCTTTGCCTGCCCTCTTTCTTGGGATGCCAAAACTCATTTTAGTTCAAATCTTGGGAAGGGGGCAAGAATCTGATTTCAAAGGAAGCAACGCCTTCTTTTCTCCCCTATCCCACACCTACACTTTAGGACAAATCCAAGACATTTTCTTGCCTTGGATGGTAGAATGAGTGTGTGCCTTCTTATTACATGCACAAAAACCAGTTGGACTACCAACTGATCTTTTCTTTGATAATGGCAATGGAACAGTGTAAATCAATGCACCTGAAGACAACAAGCTGACTTAATGTGTCCACATTGCATATAGATTTCTCCTCCATTGCATGTAGTTTTTTCCTTCTTTTTGACCTCATCGGATGGACCAAATTCAGTGGCATATGCCAGTTCCTCTCCAGTTTTGCCATGGAGTCCATCAGCTCCCATCCCATGATGTACATCTATTTCTGGCAGGTCTCTGTGGCAAAACTAGGGAGAAACCAGCAATGGAAACTTCCCCTCATAGGATACAGTAAGGGAGAAGCTGAATGATGCGGGGCATTGTGTGACGATTCCCCCCACCTCCCACCAGGCACTGGTGGATTTGACACTATCTGTGGTGATTCCAGAGGCAAATGTGATGAGGTCCTTTGCTTAAATGAGGACTGGTATTCGGTTGATTCTAAGATATTGGCAAAGTACAGTACATGGCCATATTCCTGTGCCTAACAATCTAAAATGTGTTTCTCTACTCCGATGCCCACTCCCCTACTTTGTATCTGGTAGCGTGGCGTCTGCTACAAAAATATACAAAATTGTTATATCCTTTAATCATACTTGAAGCAGAATAGCAAATGGTGTCCCTCATTCTGAATCCAGAAATTTAATGCCTAAGTTCGTTCAAGCTTGCTCCAAAACCAGAAAATACCCACAAATACCCTTGGGGTAAAAATACAACAATAATAACAATAATTGATGAAAAGCTTTTTGTTTTTTGGGGGTTTTTTTTGGGGGGGGGCTGCACTAAGGTTCTTCTGCCTATTGACAAATCCTAAGAGAAAGGGTGCTTCTACACAGACATTGTAATCCACTTTGGAAATGGATTAAAACAGACCACTTTTATTAAACACTGACTACACAAACATCCCAGAGACCATTTCAAGGTTAGGATGGTGGCCACGGTATCCACTGATTGTGGGTCAGAACGGAACCCAAAAATATTTTTTCCTACTGAGATGTGCTAATGTACATCTCCGTGTCCATTTGTGACCAGCGCTGGACTGTGGCAGGGCAGAGGAATGGGAACAAAAGGGCGGAAAGCAAGAGTTGCCTTGAAGATTATGTGGTTTCCCTCCTGGGGGAGTAATTATTTACTTTCCGACCAGCTATATTTTGACTGATGTCCCCTTAGCCTATATTCTATGCTTGCCAAGATTGTTTTTCTTTCTCACATAAACATTTAAAAGCCCATTTTTGTCAGAGATAAGTCCTGCATAGCACTTATGATGCTGCTACGAAACTGTAATAATCTGCTAGTGATGAGGGATGATGGGAATTGTATTCCAACAACATGTAGAGCCCACTTGATTCTAACAGTAGGAGGATGGAAACCCTACTTTGGAAATATTCACAGCACCATAATTTAAAATTAGGCTTGCCTCTTTTTATTAGTCATGCTTTCCCCCATTAGCTCTGCATGTTGAATTTTAGCCTCCCATGCAGCTATTAAAATATGGAATCAGTTTTAATGTTCCTGCAATAAAGCTGAACTGCACTGATTGTTATTTCCAAACAAGGCTGAAATATTTTACTAGCTTTTTCAGCTATGCCTTTAATAAGAGCCTAATCTGCAACAGTGAGGGAAATGATATGGCCATATAAGTGTTGATATGGAGATCATCCCATCAGCTAAAACCAACATAGCCAATGGTGAGGAATGTTTGGAGGCTCATCAAGGGAGGCATATACCATTCTTTCCCTAATGTACAGACTAGAGTTGGATAGGTTCAGTTCAGAAAAACCTAAAAGTCATAGAAACGTACCAAATTTGGGCTTCCGAAACAGTTTTGAACCATGCAGGAAAAGTGGGAGGGGCAAATCCAAATTTGAACCACTTTTTTTTTCCGGAAATATTCCATAATGTTTGGATTTCTCCCAAGGTTATTTTATTCCTTTCTTCTCCGGTTTTGCCCTTCTTCTTGTTCTTTTCTCCACCAATTTAACACAGTTTGTGCCACACAAAGTTTCTGGAGTGGAACAACTACTTTCAAGGTAAAGGCCACCCAATGAAACAGGAAATAACATTTTCAAACCATTAACGAAACAACTTGGAAGTCTCAGAAGTTTCAAAAAGTTTTGAATTCTTTTTCTGTGAAGATTGGAATTGACTTTAGAATCGAACCACTAGTGCCCCCTACACCTGAAATGAGTTTTGAACTTTTTTTTTTTTTTTTGCTTTGTGGTATGTAAAAGCCTCACTTGCTGATTTCTGCAGCTCAGAAAACATGGTAGCAGACTGGGATATTATTTTGTTCCATTGGCAACACTTCCTTTTTGACCCTTCTCAGTGTCCATTACTCAAATTGAAGAAACACTATTGCAGACTACAAACACAATTCAAACACCTCCCAACCACAGATAAATCAAGATGAGATGAAATGGAACAGAATGGAAACCACCGTGAATAAGCTATCTTAATACCATCTGGTTCTTTTGCAAACCCACTGGCAGATGTTTTCTACCTGTTCAGCCTGTTGCTGCTCGGGCATTGCATTTCTGCTAAGAGTCAATCAATATTACAGCCATTTAATGACACATAAATCACCAGTTTGTTTGAACCTGATCTGTTTACTTGAACTGGGATTTTTGACTGTTTGTTCATGTTAGTTGCTAAATATTGAAAAAGACAATTTCCTGTTTGGACAAACTGGCATCTGTGTTGGCATTTGCACAGCTTTTCAGATGATTAACATTGATACTATTGTGCTTACATATCATTTTTGTGTGTCTGTACATTATGTTTTATATCATGCATGATCTAATTGGTGTTTAATATAACTCATATTGCTTCATTTATCAGAGCACTTCATTGGCATGACTGGTCATGCTCACACTAGTGGCCCACTGCATGTAGAAAATGCTGGATTAATTGCTCTTCTTATGGTAGCAGCTCAAGACATTTTGTTAGCTCAATAAGCAGAAAATCTTTCCCATAAGTCAAGAAACAAAGGATACTTAGGCCCAATCCACACAGCTGAATAAAATTCCACATTGTCTGCTTTGAACTGGAATATATGGCAGTGTGGACTCAGATAACCCAATTCAAAGCAGATATTATGGGATTATCTGCCTTGATATTCTGGGTTATATGACTGTGTGGAAGGACCCAAAGACATTATAGAAGGACTGAAGTTTGACACACTTTAATTGCTATGGATCAAGCTATGGAATCACGGCACTGCAATTTTATATGGTTTCTCCTTCTCTACCAAAGTGTGTGCCTCAGCAAACTAGAAATTCCAGGGTTCTATAGCATCAAATTGTGCTGCTTTGAACTGGAATATATGGCAGCTAAAGTGGTGTCAAGCTACATTCATTGTACAGTAGGTATACACCCATAGTAACCAAGGCCTTTCAGGTTATTTTTGCACCACCCCCCTACAAAAATATATATTTACTAGGCCTGTTTGATTTAAAAATGGTTCAAAACTCATTTTGGGCGCTGGTGTTCAATTCTAAAGTCAATTCGGATTTTCACAGAAAAAAATGTTCAAAACTTTTTGAAACTTCCGAGATTTCCAAATCCTTTCATTAATGGTTCGAAAGTATTACTTCCTGTTTCATTGAATGATCTTTACTTTGAAAGTAGTTGTTTTACAGGAGTGGGGAAAAGCAAGTGGAGGAAATTCACCCTTCTCTGGTTTAAAACTGGCTTCTCTGGCTTGAACCAGAAGCGTGGGGAAAGCAAACAGGATCTCTGGTTTATAGCTCACTTCTCTGGCTTGAGCCAGAAGCAGAAAAAGCAAATGGGAGGAAATTTAATTCACCCGTCTCTGGTTTATAACTGGCTTCTCTGGCTTGAGCTGAGGCCAGGGACCAGAAGCGAGGGAAAAGCTGAACCATTTTTGACTCACATCCTGAGTCAGAAAAAAAATGGTGAGACTAGCTTCAGAAGAGCAAGGGGACTTTCATTTTCCAAAATGAAATCACTTCAAAAAGGTAATCTTCCCGACTTTATTCCAAATAACAAAGATTCCAACTGAACCTAACCATGGCTAATATTTACAATACATTAAAGAACAATTTGTTTCTATTTCTTTACTCTTTCATCTCATGTAAAGTCGTAACACCTTCACATCATCTGTGTAGTTCAGGGGTCCTTAAAGTTTTTAAACTCCAGCAATATATCCCAGAAGCATTTTATCGGAGTTTTAAGATGGTCTGCACATTGCACTTACCCTAAAATCCTACATCCACCTGTCACACCCAGCACTTTTTAAATCTGTACCAACTACATTTGGCCCGGCCCTAGTTTTACTGTGTTATGGTGTATTGTTTTATTGTTTACTGCTATTGTTTTAATGTTTGATTTGCTTTAAGTTACGTGTTTTGTTATGCTGTTGTTTTATTGAGGCCTTGGCCTGTGTAAGCCGCATCGAGCCCTTCGGGAGATGCTAGCGGGGTACAAATAAAGATAATAATAATAATAATAATAATAATAATAATAATAATAATAAACAGAGAGCCAGGTCACTGTCTCTCAAACTGTTGGAAGGCTGGATTATAATTTGAAAAAAACTTGAATTAATTCCTATGCACACTGCACATATCTTATTTGTAGTGCAAAAAACTACTTTAAAACAATACAATAATTAAAATGAAAAATAATTTTAACAAATATAAACGTATTAGTATTTCAATGGGAAGTGTGGACCTGCTTTTGTCTGATGATATAGGATTGTTGTTGTGTGTTTTCAAATCATTTCAGACAGGTTGACCCTGAGTGAGGGCTGGGTAAATGACCGTATCCGGCCCCTGTGCCTTAGTTTGAGGACCCCTGGTCTAGTTGGTTTTGCATGTACAAGAGTTCACATTTCAAAAGCAGGTACCTTGAAGATTGTGGCTTTCAACTTTGTTTCTAACAATCTATCTTTGGCTTTCAGGATGTTTCAGTTACATTTCTCCATGTCATTGGTTCCAACATGCATTTTACCTAGAACTCAATGTGCAATATCTAAAACCTTTCACACAGACAGACCGTTCTTCATACAGTTCACCTACATCAGTCTCATCTACCTAAATCTCGAACCTGTGATGCAGCACTACCACAGTCCTACCCTGTCCCCAGAATCATAAATCAAAGGCCCCTTCTACACTACCATATACAATCCTGATTATCAGCTTTGAACTGGATTACATGGCAGCATAGATACATATAATCCAGTTCAAAGCAAATAATGTGGATTATCTGCTTTGATAATCTGGATTACTTGGCAGCGTAGAGCCATACAATCCAATTCAAAACAGATGTGGCTTATCTGCTTTGATAACCTGGATTGCATGGCATTTTAGAGCCATATAATCCAGTTCAAAGCAAATAATGTGCGTTATCTGCTTTGATAATCTGGATTATATGACAGTGTAAAAGGAATTTAAGAGGGCTTTTTACTCTTTCTTCAAATGACACTCATCTTCTCCAAGACCCTCCTTCTTCTTGATTGTGGAAGAATTTTCTGCCTAGGCCTGAGTTATCAATATCATATTCCCCATTATTCTCTCTGCCTCTCTCAGTTTCTCTGGGTCAACAACCTTGACTTCAAGGAAACCTATTCCCTTAGGCTCATCAGGATCATTTTCCTGCGCATACATTCACAACTTCAGTCCAGTATGTGACTCTCAGTGCAATAAACTAGATGGTTTCCATAGCCATACAGGTGTTCAACCTGTTAAGCTGGTTTTTCGCATTTGTATTTGGTTTTCTTGTTCGAAAACTAAGTTGCATACTAGCAGAAGACAGGAGCTAATTAATCACTATATGGTACATAGATTTTTAACCTATGCATGATATTTCCTTTTCTTTTATTGCCTGATGCTTTTATCACTGAGGCAGAGATACTTCTTCAATGGGCACTCAGTCAACTGGATTAGCTCCCAAGCCTGTTCTAGTTTTAAACCCTGCCTACCTTTTTTTTAATAAACTGCTATAGAAGCGAATTACATCTGAAGGCCCATTTAAAAAAATAAGGTTATCATTCAGCTGCTGGTTTGTACTAAACTCTAGTATGGAAATGGTCAGCTGAGTCCTTAGGGAGCATCTGTTTATTAGGGAGGAAGACAATAGATAATGGATATGTGAAAAATTGTTCTTGCTACTGCTCTTGTGTCCAATCAAATCATATCCAGCTGATGATGAACCTAAGGTGAACTTATCATTGAGTCTTCTTGAAATGAGGTGGACAGAGGGGGTTTTCATTTGCCTTCCTCTGAGGCTGAGACTTTCTCAAGATCATAAAGTGGATTTTCATGACCAAATGGGAATTCAAACCCTGGTTTACAGAGTCATGGTCCAATACCTAAACTTATTCTATCATGCTGGCTATCATATGGAAGTAAACCCCATCAAAATTGAAGGGACTTCATTTTGAATGTAAGTTTATACATTTGTATTGATCCTCTATTATCCAACTTCAAACAATGGCCACAAGATGATACTGTGAAAGTAGGATATGATAACAATATATTTTTTCTATTCTGTTGGTTCTTCAGCAACTGATATTTTGATGAATTTAAGAGATTTTGATTAATTTAAGGGGTAGACTGCCTGGAGGTTCCCGTTATCCATAATTACACAGAATAGCAGAGTTATTCTCCATATAAATGTGATAGACACTTTGATAACTAAGACCATTCTAGAAGATTGTGTTTTCTATTCTAATTTACCTTACTACCTCTGTGAATTCTAAAAAATTCTGTTAATGTTGTGAATGCATTTATTTGTTACAGCCAATTTGAGAGGCTGAGTTGGGCTTGTACTCAAGGAGACCAGGGTTTACAAAGGCTCAATCTACACTGCCCTATATCCCAGGATCTGATTCTGGTTATCTGCTTTGAAATGAGTTATATGAGTCTCCACTGATCTTGAGCAAATCAGCTTTTCTCGATGTCGCCAGAAGGAAATATCAGACTTCCTCTAAAAACATTTTGGTCAGAAAACCATAGAACAGCCTCACCATAAGTCAATGTTGACTAACAGCAAAGAAGAAGAAGAAGAAGAAGAAGAAGAAGAAGAAGAGGATATATAGACAAGTTACATCTACATTCTTTAAGAGTGGATACCTTATGGCTCCCCATAAGTAATTGGACTACAGCTGCCATAATTATTGGCCTTGCCAGATAGAGCTGATGAAAGCTAAAATGTAATATTATCTAGAACAGTGGTTCTCAACCTGGGGTCCCCAGATTTTTTGGCCTACAATTCCCAGAAATCCCAGCCAGTTTACCAGCTGTTAGGATTTCTGGGAGTTGAAGGCCAAAAACATCTGGGGACCCCAAGCTGAGAACCATGGATCTAGGAGGAAATGGGTGTCTCATTTTACTGTACAGAAATCAGTAACATGCTTTTCTACATTCTATTTTGATATAAATCAGAAGTTAAAACATGCATTGATCCAAAGAATTCTATGACTGTCATTTGTAGCCCTTTTACATGTCTCTTGATAGTACACAGGGGCAGCTCAACCATTATGCAAAGTAAGCATTCGCGGTATAGTTGATTTTACCCAGGGGGTGCTCTTGAGGCCCTCTTGGGGGAAAATAGACCTTGACATATGCAAGTTGTAGTTACTGGGATGTATAGTTCACCTACAATCAAAGAGCATTCTGAACTCCACCAATGGTGGAATTGAACCAAATATGAACACAGAACTCCCAAGACGAACAGAAAATATATATCAGTGATTGGTTGGGGGGGCGAGCGCCAAAATACTGTTTGCTTACTGTTGAAAATTACCTAGGGCCGCCTCTGATAGTACAACATTAATTATAACAATAATGATTTTGAAAACAACAACAGCAACACCTAAACCATTCATAGAATAAATCAGTGTTAATGGCGAATGTACAAATGACTGTTTTGTCTCTCTTGTAAAACCTCTGAGAGATGCTAAAGCCAGTGTGAGCACTATTCCATACAAGCAAACTGAACAAAACTATATTTGCATGGCAATTTCCTGAAAAGGATAATGTTGCTTTAAGAACAACCAGATGGGAGGCAGTGCAGGCACTTACCTGTTTGTACTGTTATGTCAACTATTTCCCCAGTCTCGGTGTGCTAGAAATGATTAGTTTCCCTTGCTTTTTGACAGCTGTATTAAACAAGTGGGACAGCTCCTTTTAAAGAAAGTGAGCAGGTGGAGGAACGTCTTTACTCCTGGCTGACAGCCCTGAATGGAAACCTATGAGGAATAATTCGAGTTCACTTTGATAGAATTTGGAAGAAAAGAGGTTTTATAGAAAGCAGGTAAGTCCTGAAAAACCAGACTTGTAAATTATATTTTGTCTGCCATGCCCTGTAAATTGTCTCTTTTTGCTACCAGTGTGAGAACCAAAATCAGACATGAGGGGAAGAAGAGCTTTAACTTTTCCAAAGTAACAGCTTTAGAAGAAACATATGACCAGATGTGACCAAGAATAAGATACCTGTGCCCTTAGTAATGGCAGAGAGAGTAGAAATGTTGTTGTTGTTTGTTTTGTTTTTTTTGTCATGTCAGGAGTGACTCCTGGTGTGAGAGAATTGGCCATCTGCAAGGACGTTGCCCAGGGGACTCCCAGATGATTTGATGTTTTTATCATCCTTGTGGGAGTCTTCTCTCATGTCCCCGCATGAGGAGCTGGAGCTGATAGAGGGAGCTCATCCGCCTCTCCCCGGATTCGAACCTGCGACCTGTCGGTCTTCAGTCCTGTCGGTCTTCAGTCCTACTGGGGGCTCCCAGTAGAAATGGGTACATGTAACTAAGGCTTAGTAAATATGCTCCTACTGAAAATCTATCAGTTAAAAAACAGTTACAAAAAGAAAGAGAACTTTCTCTTGCTCTGCATCTCAACTCTCAACCCCCTTAATGGAGTGTGAATATTTCACTTTTTAAAAAGAGCAGCTTATGTCAAACCTATCACATTAGCTTTCTATTTTCCACCCTTATTCTTAAAAGATGAGCACATTTCCTAATGTAGCATTGTAAAGTTATTAATTTAGATGGTGTTGGTGGTGCACATAGTGACCACAAATGTGAGAAGTGAGCTGGAAAGATCCTGAGAAGCAATTTTTCATCTTCAGCTGTGCTGTAGATGTCCATTGGCAAGTAACTAATTCTTCCAGGTTCTGTTTCATCTACAAGATGGAAACAAAAAGATATGCCTTTCTCAAAGAATTATCTTCCATTATAAGGACAGTGTGTCCAATGCTTTGTGTGGAGTGAAGTAACAGACATGAAATGCTCTGAACACATGGAGTGTGCCATCATTATAAAAGTTATCAAAGTAGTTGGAAGTTCTCTTTCTTACATTACAGTTAACAACAACTGGGTTATACTTCTGGCTAAGAATGTTATGGGAAAGAATAATCCATCAAACCCATATAATTTGGGGGGGGGGGGGATAATATGCAGCAGTACAGTGGCCAAGGCAGAGAAAGCTATTAGCTTCCTAACAGCTCTCTCTGATTAAAATACATTCTGTGAATGGTTTTCAAAAACTGCCTTCTTATAACATCTTTAGCTTTGAGGACCCACCTAGAGTCCAGGCAATAAGAGTTTCTTGCTTTGCCTCATCATTCCCATTTTTTTTTTACTCCTGCCAACCTTCATGACCACCACCTATTCTGACTCAATCATGCCAGACAACAAGGTCTTCACTCCCACATTTACAATATTTCAATGTGTTTGAAAGTAATAATAATAATAATAATAATAATAATAATAATAATACTTTATTTGTACCCCGCTACCATCTCCCAAAGGACTCGGTGTGGCTTACAAGAGGCCGAGCCCAAATGCAACAATAAAACAACAACAATAATAATACAGCAAAACAAATCAAAAACAAAGCAATAACATTAACAACACACAATGACGCGATTTAAAACTATGGCAGGGCCAAATGTAATAATTAAAATTAAAATTAAAAAGTGCTGCATGAACAGGAGAAAGGGTGGGTGTTTGGAGAGGGATGGGTATTCAGATATCCTAAATCTCTGATAAAGTGTGTTGGGGACAAAATGCTTGGCGTTTCCTTATTCTGGGAAAGCACACTGGAACAACCACATTTTCAAGCTCCTCCTAAAAATTGCCAGCGTTGGGGCATGCCTGATGTCCTTAGGGAGAGAGTTGCAGAGTCGAGGAGCCACCACTGAGAAAGCCCTATCCCTTGTCCCCACCAATCACACTTGCGATGCAGGTGGGATCGTGAGTAGGGATTCTCCAGATGAACGAAGAGATCGTGTGGGTTCGTACACCGAGATGCGATCACACAGGTAGGCAGGTCCCAAACCGTTTAGGGCTTTGTAGGTAAACACCTGCACCTTGAATTGGGACCGGAAAATGAATGGCAGCCAGTTGAGCTCCTTCAAAAGGAGGGTTGACCTCTCTCTGTAAGGAGCACCAGTTAACAACCTGGCCGCCGCCCATTGGACCAATTGAAATTTCCGAGCCATTTTCAAGGGCTGCCCCACATAGAGCGCATTACAGTAGTCCAATCTGGAGGTGACTAAGGCATGGTCCTTCCTGAAGCTCTTTAAGGTAAGCACAAAGAACAGTTTTGTGCAAAGAGTTGTCTGGCGTTGTCTATGGGAAAAAATTAAAGGGTTCCTCCTCAAATGAAATTTTCTTTCACTCTAAATTTTAAATTAATTCTTAAGTAATTGTTTTATTTTGCATGGACAATTTAATTTACAATCAAAATAATAATAAAAAAGAAGACCTCCCACAAAAAGAAGAGAACACAAAACAAATAGAGTTTCAACCTTCCATACTGACTGCAATGAAAATAAGAACAATGAAAAATATTATTCTATAATTACAGATTCAACTAAATAAGCCTATTAAAATTACTAATAACCATAGCTATGAATTATTATTTCACTAAATTTCTGATTGCCCATAAACAGTTTCCAAACTTTAAAAAAAGTTATCAATTGGTATATCCTTTAATTTGGCTACTTGGGCCAACCTAAGATCTCAAAGGCTGGATTTCAGTAGCATGCACCAGCTCCGCCCTACTTCACCCACAGAGCCTGCCAGCTCCCTTCAAACGATGCTGGTGGGGTGCTCCATAGGTGATGTGGGGTGGAGTTGGCACATGCCACCATCGCAGCAAGATGGGAGGCTTCCCATTTTGCCATTAGAAGCACACTCCATGCTTCCCCCCACCAATGGGATCACCGAAAAAGGGATCTGGGTGCTGCAGGGTATGGGGCGCTGGGTTTCCCATTCCCCCAATGATGCAGGGTGATTCCGGCAGCTGTTTGACAAAGTAGTAAACTATCTTAAAAATCCACTTCTACATTTGAGCAAATAGCATTCTTGCTTTTGTCATATATTGAGGAAGTACTTCATAGTTTACTATCTACTATAATACCCAACAGAAACATTTCTGGTAACATTACAAATATTGTTTTATATACACAAATCTTAGACCAGTAACTTTTCATTTTCATACAAGTCAATTACATATCTTGACATCTCCACATTGGTTTGAAAAAAAATCTGGGAATTACAAATTACAAAACTGTATCATAGAGCAATCATCTCCTATTTTTAACATATTCCTGAAAAACACCTTTCAGCACTGAGGTAGCTAATATTATCTTAAGGGGGAGGAATCTGTTTATATTTGAACTAAACTGAAAGGCTTTGTAATACAATAATTTCTAAATTCAGCATATGTCTTAACTTTATTTTCCAAAGAAAACCATTGCAACCAAACTTTCAGTTATGTCTTTCAAGTTCCAAGAATCTCACATCTCTAAATAACATCAAATTTATTATTATTATTATTATTATTATTATTATTATTATTATTTATTAACTTTATTTGTACTCCGCTACCATCTCCCCAAGGGACTTGGTGCGGCTTACATGAGGCCGAGCCCAAACACAACAATACAAGCAATAAAACATCAATACAGGCAATTAAAAAACATAGACAATAAAATACACATTATAAAAAAGAATACATAATTAAAACAGTGGGAGGCCAAATGTAGAGTTAAAATTGGAAATAATGCTGGGCCATGAACGCAAGGTGATACTGGTGTTTGTGGAGGGCATACAAGCAGACTCAGGGAAATGTAAAGTGCTTTGGAGGACAAAGTGCTATGGGATCATTATTCTGGGAAGGCACATTGGAAGAGCCACGTCTTCAAGCTCCTCCTGAAGACTGCTAGAGTTGGAGCCTGTCTGATATCTTTAGGGAGTGAGTTCTAGAGTCTAGGGGCCACCACCGAAAAGGCCCTCTCTCTCGTCCCCACCAAATTTTTGAATAAAAATGTATACAATTTTTCTTCAATTGTATAAAAAAGCAATACAATTTGAAATTAGGAACACTCATACTGTTCTTTGCCTTAGCATAATAATAATAATAATAATAATAATAATAATAATAATAATAACAATAATAACAACAACAACAACAACAACACTTTATTTGTACCCTGCTACCATCTCCCCAAGGGACTCGGTGCGGCTTACATTGAGGCCGAGCCCAAACACAACAATACAAGCAATAATAAAAACAATACAAGCAATTAAAAAACATAAACAATAAAATACACAAGATTATCAATAAGACAACACACAATTAAAAACAGTGGGAAGGCCAAATGTAGAGTTAAAATTGGAAATAATGCTGGGGTATGGACGAAAGGTGATACTGGTGTTTGTGGAAGGGCATATGAGCAGACCTAAAGAAATGTAAAGTGCTTTGGAGGACAGGTGCTATGGGATCATGCAGTATTTTACATATTATTCTATATTTCTTAGCCTGTCAGACAAAACTAGAAATCTCTTTTTGCTATTGCACACAATGTCTTCCATTTCATATAATAGGGTTATTTGAAAGAGGAATACAAGCCTTGATAAAACATTTGCGTTATCATGTTATTTCTGTCCCAGAGGAATAAATGTAACTTTTCTAAATCAATTTTCATTTATTTTCAGACTTTGTCATAGTTGTTTGAAAAATAATAACTGGTACTTTGCAACTCATAAATATTTAATGCTTTAAAACTTGAAAGCGCCGTTATTTCTCTGCCCTCTTTTAAAGTCATATTTTAGAGAGCAATTTTGTGATGTCACAGTTCACCTTAAATCCAAACTACTTATTTATTTTTTTCTGAAAGAACCTGCCTCACCAATTTAGAAAAGAGTTCTGACCCTATATAGCTATACCAATAAGCAAAGGAAAGTATTCAGTTAAGGTACCTTTTGTAAAATCAAAGATCACTTTATGCTTCAGGAGACTATAATAAATAATTATAGGGTGTTTTTTTAATAATCATCAAGTGTGCATTTTTGTTTGATATATTTTTAAAAGGGAAGAAAAGCATACAAATGTACATTTACCACAAGCACAGCTGTTTCCACAAGCACGGGTTCTCACTGTTTGCTTTTTCCTGATAAAATCCCAGTCTTTTGTGGAAGAGAAACATCTGTGATTACTCAAGAAGGAAGCAAAAGGCAATGCTTTATACTTCAAGATCATCATTGTTCAAACGTGGAGATGAAATATGAAATGCATAGGTTTAATGTGTTTCAAAAGTAGAAAACAAAAATTTGGGCATCTGTAGCTTTTCTCCAGGGAATTGTCAAGTTCTCAACCAGCTAAATCTGTAGGTTTAAGCATCCAGCCAAATTTGCTAGTTAAACCTATATTCATTGGTAGGATTTCTCTCCATTCCATGCCGTGACTCAGGATGTCATCACTTACCAATGTAAGTGTCCTAAGATGCTTCCTCATCAACACAGGAAGGCTCCAATGTTGTGCTGGCTCCATTGGAGCCTGCACACTTCTGCTTTGGTTGAATTATGCTTCCCCCATGTGATGGTGAAGCATTGCCATACCAGCCATTTTACCACACTTGCTTGTTATAAAGTCCTAACACTATGTTTTATTTCCAGACTTCAATGAAGCTATCAGAGGTGCCGAATGAGGTCATTTCCATCAGCTGCCACTGATACAAAGAGCCTACTCATTGCTTTTTATTTTCAGCCTAAACTGCACTGGAGGAAGATCAGAAATTCTCCTTCTGACCCATTGCTCCAGATATGGCTGTTTTAGAGCTTTGCTTTTTGTCCGACTCTTCCTCTCACTACCTCATCACATTGATGAGGGAAGGCATGGGTGACCATCCCCTTAAGACACTGTTTCTTAAAGGGAAGGCATGGGTGACCATCCCTTTAAGACCTTTAAAGTGGTGTCAAAGGGGTCGCCAAAGACCATAAGAGAAAACTGTGTTTTCTGTTGGTCATGGGGGTTCTATATGGGAAGTTTGGCCCAATTCTATCGTTGGTGGGGTTCAGATTGCTCTTTGATTGTAGGTGAACTATAAATCCCAGTAACTACAACTCCCAAATGTCAAGGTCTATTTTCCCCAAACAACACCAGTGTTCGCATTTGGGCATGTTGAGTATTTGTGCCAGGTTTGGCCCATATCCATCACCGTTTGAGTCCACAGTGCTCTCTGGATGTAGATGAACTACAACTCCAAAACTCAAGGTCAATGCCCACCAAACCTTTCCAGTATTTTCTGTTAGTAATGGGAATTCTGTGTGTCAAGTTTGGTTCAATTCCATCATTGGTGGAGTTGAGAATGCTCTTTGATTGAAGGTGAACTATAAATCCCAACTCCCAAATGACAAAATAAATCCCAACTCCCAAATGACAAAATCAACCCCCCTCAACCCCATTTGGGTGTATTGGGTATTTGTGCCAAATTTGGTCCATTGAATGAAAATAAATCCTTCATATCAGATATTTATAATACGATTCATAACAACAGTAAAATTACAGTTATGAATTAGCAATTAAAATAATTTTATGGTTGGGGGTCACCACAACATGAGGAACTGTATTAAGGGGTTGCAGCATTAGGAAGGTTGAGAAACACTGCTTTACAAGTATAGAATCACCCCTTTTATATCATCATCAGTCCCATTTTGAGTTCTGCCTTTCCATCACACTCACACTCACACATGGAGACTTAAGAGCTGGCAATAAATTCACCTTTTACATTCATCACATGCTCAGTATTACTTTTTGAAAAATTAGGAGAAACAACAATATCCAAAAACCAAGAGATCTATTGCCCTGTCCAAAGCCCCTTACATAAAAGGAGACTATAATAAATAATAATAACAAAAAACCTTTATTTATACCCCGCTACCATCTCCGGAAGGACTCGGTGTGGCTTACAAGAGGCCGAGCCCAAGTACATCAGTAAAACAACAACAACAGCAATACAGACAATAAATAAACTCATAAACAAAGCAATAAACAGTAACAATAACACCACGACGCATTAAAAACCTATGGCAGGGCCAATGTAATAATTAAAATTTAAAAAAATACTGGGCATGACCAGGTGACATATAACTAGGATAGGTATTTGGAGAGAGATGAAGCGAGCAGACAATCCTAGATCATTAGTAAAGTGTGATTAGGGACATGTTGCTTAGGGTTTCCTTATTCTGGGAAGGCACAGTGGAACAACCACGTTTTCAGGCTCCTCTTAAAGACTGCCAGAGTTGGGGCATGCCTAATGTCTTTAGGGAGTGAGTTCCAGAGTCAAAGGGCCACCACCGAGAAGGCCCTGACATCAGTTTAAAACCACTTGCTTTTCACAAATGCTTTACCTAAGGATATTTCCTTTTTTACATCACCCTGACCCTTTAGAATCTGACTGCTACACAAGTATTAACTCCAAATCTAAGGCATAATTATTGCAGCCAAATAATGTTAACTATGGATTTTTTTGTTTTGTTTTGATTTTTTTAAAAGGTTGCCCGGTGAAATAAGGGATGGGACTACTTTAATAGTTCTGTAGAAATTTCAGCAGATGTTGTTTGAGTGACAAGCAACACATACAACTATGAAATGGACACAACCCTAGTTAAACACCAGGACACCTGAAATTCAGTGTATATTTCTATTTGCCAGTACCTCTTTTGTACCATTTTATCTTATCAGCTACAAGGGGTTTCTCCCACACACACCTCCAACCCTTTCTTCCTTGGAAAGATGAATGGCCATTCAAAGAAATATATTTGTACCAAATACAATAACTTATCACTGTAGTGACAGAGGCTAGATAACATTATCCAGCTAGGCATATTATGGAAACAGTGAATTAATACTTTCTTTCAGATATCCTTTGCTGGCCAGACTCTCTATTAGGATGATGCATTAGTGTGGGGTTTTTTTTCAGACACTCATAAAACTATCTGACTGTGAGAGCCGTTCAGCAGTGGAACTCTCTGCCCCGGAGTTTGGTGGAGGCTCCTTCTTTGGAAGCTTTTAAACAGAGGCTGGATGGCCATCTGTCAGGAGTTATTTGAATGCAATATTCCTGCTTCTTGGCAGGAGGTTAGACTGGATGGCCCATGAGGTCTCTTCCAACTCTATGATTCTATGATTCTATGATTCTATCTGCATATGTAACTGGCAGGCTTTGTTCCTGTGCAAATTATTGGCAATGTTTCCAACTGGCATGATCTAAAAAAAAATCAACATCCATAGCTTGTTTACTTGATCTGTTTGCTCTGAAGCTTGCAACGGACAAGTCACAAGTTGTCAGTAAGATGTCACTATTCCTTCTCCTAATCAGAATAAAAAAAGTTATCTTTTTTAAGAAGTCACTATCTAAAAACAATATAAGGGAAAATGAAGTTACTTTATTGGATAATGAGCAATATTTTCCAATTAATTTAAACATTACTTCTTATAATAGATTTTTAACAAGAAGTATTTTACAATACTTATTTCATGTTTTATATTATTATTTTCTTCTTGGAGGTTAATTAATAAAAAGAATTAAAGAGTGAAGAGTAACAACAAATCACTGTGTTGTGTGGATTTCTGAAGACAATAACTAATGAAACCAAATTGTTTTAATATACGTTGAATAAAGAGCATATTAAAAGTACTTGGTCTAATTAGTTTAGATTCAGAGTTTTGATTTGGGATTACACCCACAACTATTAGGACGAGGCATCTATTTGGCTGTTCAGAGGCAGCCATACCATCACTATCAACCCATTCCACCTAAGTCCATTTAATTCTCTTGGATGCCATACAATAGTTCCACATTTACTTTGGTCGGATCTACATTGTCATATAATCCAGTCTCTGATCCCAGATTATCTGCTTTGAACTGGCCTTTCATGATACCCAAGATCTGATTGGAGTTTTTTTGTTTTTTTGTTTTTGTTTTTTTTGTCGTGTCAGGAGCTCAAGTCGCTTCTGTTGTGAGAGAATTGGCCGTCTGCAAAGGACGTTACCCAGGGGATGCCCGGATGTTTTGATGTTTTATCATCCTTATGGGAGGCTTCTCTCATGTCCTCACATGAGGAGCTGGAGCTGATAGGGGGAGCTCATCCGCCTCTCCCCAGATTCAAACCTGCGACCTGTCGGTCTTCAGTCCTGCCGGCACAGGGGTTTAACCCACTGCGCCACCAGGGGCTCCTGATATTGGAGATGACTCATGATAGCCATATATAAATATGTGAGGGGAAGTCATAGAGAGTAGGAGCAAACTATTTTTCTACTGCCCTAGAGGCTAGGATGTCGAGCAATGGCTTCAAATCACAGGAAAGGAGATTCCACCTGAACATTAAGAACTTCCTAACTGTGAGAGCTGACCAGCAGTGGAACTCTCTGCCCCAGAGTGTGGTGGAGGCTCCTTCTTTTAAAGAGAGACTGGATGGCCATCTGTCAGGGATGTTTTGAATGTGATTTTCCTGCTTCTTGACAGGGGTTTGGACTGGATGGCCCACGAGGTCTCTTCCAACTCTATGATTCCATGATTCTATGAATTCCTTGACAATTGTAGAGCTGCCCTTGGCACTCCTCTTCCAAATTATTGTGTACAAGCAGGGCTGGAAAATCCCATTTTTGGTCAGAATTATTGCTTGAGATTTCTTGGCCAGTTGCTGAGACCTTAACAGTACCTCATCCATACAGGAATATAGCTACCCCTTCCACTGTGTCTAATTTTTTTTTAGTCTAGTGATTAATTTCATGCATGACATCTCTAATTCTTAAGTGAAAATGTATTGAGAATAAGGACAATTTGGGTTGGTGGGTTGTCCATTTACCATCCACCACATAAGCATTTTTTTTTCTGGAATTAGTTACAGGTAATGTCATTATGCAACAGCAAAAAAAAATAGTAACATTATATGAGCACTTGTATCAATAGTAACAATAACCTTAACAACAAATGCAAATTCAAGGTCAAACCTTTAGTTTGTCCTTGAATTTGTGAAAATTTGTGAAAATGAACACAAGTGTACCTTATGTCATCTTTTAGACAGGTCATGCTGCAGTTTTCAGATGATTGGTTTCCAGATTGGTCGTAAGTGATGCTTAAGACTGGATATTGGATGTGCTCATAAGAAGGAGTGCTTCTACAAGGCTCATTTGCTAAATCCAATTCTGTGAGTCATGGTCCTTTAAGGTTATATTTAATGCATACAGCAAGTTATCATCCTGTCATTAAAGTAAGACTCAGTAAGGTGGTCCATTCCTGTCCTCCTACTTGAAATACATTAGTCAGTAACAAAGCAACCATATAACCTTTAAAGCCCTCAAAATAGCCCTTTAGAGTTTAAAAGTAGACAAACACAAGAGACATAGAACATTGCAGGTCGAGTATCTCTTATCCAAAGTGCTTGGGAACCAGAAGTATTTTGTATTTTGAATATTTATTTATGTATTTGTTTGGATTTTAAAATGCCTCTTGTTACATATAGGTAAATAATGAGATATCTTGGAGATGAGACCCAAGTCTAAACGCAAAATTAATTTAAGTTTCATATACATCTTTATACACCAAACCTAAAGTCAGGAGCGGTTCAACCCATTACGCAAAATAAGCATTTGCAGTATAGTTGATTTTGCCCAGGGGCACTCTTGAGGCGCTCTTGGGGGAAAATAGACCTTGACATATGCGAGTTGTAGTTACTGGGATGTATAGTTCACCTACAATCAAAGAGCATTCTGAACTCCACCAATGATGGGATTGAACCAAATATGGCACACAGAACTCCCATGATGAACAGAAAATATATATCAGTGATTGGGTTGGGGGGGGGGGGGCAAAATACTGTTTGCTTACTGTTGAAAATTACCTAGGGACGCCTCTGCCTAAAGTTATTTGGTTTTGTTGAAATGAATGAAACAAAGTTTGTGTTCACTGTGTACAAAGTCTATGTTCAAAGTTTGTGTTCACTGAACCATCAAAAAGCAAAAGTGTTATGATCTTGGACACCAATGTCATATTTTTGGATATTTCAGATTTCTTGATAAGGAATGCTCAACCTGTATGGCCTTTTAAAAAGAAAAGCTATACATGGGGAAAATTTAAGTAGAGGAAATGAAGAAAGAATTCAGTTTTTTTATGTAAAATTCAGGGAGATTTGCATGAACAATGCCTTCTGGACACAATGGTGTTTGGGTAGTTAAGTCCAACTAGCCAAAGGGGTTCAAATGCCATCTCCAATATTTGTTCTTACCTTTTCCCCCGTTTTGTTACTCTTGATTCAGCTCTGTTGGAGGAAGGTCTCGCAGAACCATGCTGAGTGAGAAATTGTGTGCCTTTCACTCATAAGTTCATCATGATGTGTTTGTTCCCTCTGGCAATTTCTGAGCACTTTGTGTCAAATGAAGATGCTTATCATGAACAGTGAGGACAAGAAAAACACAAAATGGTGACATATGATGAGTTAGCTCTGTTTGTATTTCTTAGAGATCACTATGACAGCAAGAGTCAGTTAGCTCTGGCCAGCCTGGCATTGTGACATCATCCCATCCAGTGAATGACTAGACTCCTCTATATAAAAATAATAAAGATGTAGAAAGAAGAAATAAACATTTCCAGACACTCCTTGCTTTCTCAACACTATTACCCCCCCCCCGCTCCCCAGCCACATTGGTAGAATTGGTCACCATGGTATCTTGTGTATTATTATTATTATTATTATTATTATTATTATTATTATTACTTTATTTGTACCCCGCTAGCATCTCCCGAAGGACTCGATGCGGCTTACAAAGGCCAAGGCCTCAACACACAACATAACAATACAAAACCTAAAGCAAATTAAAAACAATTAAAGCAATATTAGACAACAAAACAACAAGCAATAACAATACACCAAAACACAATAAAACTGGGCCGTGCCAAAGTAATGGGTACAGAATTAAAAGTGCTGATGTGACAGGTGGTATATAAGGATTATAGGGTAAGTGCAGTGTGCAGTGTGCGGCAATCTTGGTTCTAATAAAGTGCTTCTGGAACTTGGTATTGGAGATTTCCTAATCTGAGAAGGCACATTGGAACAGCCAGGTCTTCTTTCTAAAGTTCTTTCTAAAGACTGCCAGTGTAGGGGCCTGTCTAAGATCTTTGGGGAGGGTGTTCCAGAGTTGAGGGGCCACCACAGAAAAGGCCCTGTCTTGTGTCCCCACCAAACGCGCTTGCGACGCAGGTGGGATCACGAGCAGGGCCTCTCCAGATGAACGCAGTGAACGCGTGGGTTCGTAAACGGAGATGCGGTCACGCAGGTAGGCTGGTCCCAAACCGTTCAGGGCTTTGTAGGTAAGCACCTGCACCTTAAATTGGGCTCGGAAAATAAACGGCAGCCAGTGGAGCTCCTTGAACAGGAGGGTTGACCTCTCTCTGTAAGGGGCCCCAGTGAACATCCTGGCTGCTGCCCGTTGGACCAGTTGGAACTTCCGAGCCATTTTCAAGGGCAGCCCCATGTAGAGCGCATTACAGTAGTCCAATCTAGAGGTGACCAAGGCATGGACTACCCCGGCCAGATCAGCCTTCGCGAGGTACGGTCGCAGTTGGCGCACGAGTCTCAATTGTGCAAAAGCCCTACCGGACACCGCCGACGCCTGAGCCTCAAGTGTAAGCGATGAATCCAGGAGTACTCCCAAACTGTGGACCTGTGGCTTCAGGGGGAGTGTAACCCCATCCAACATAGGTTGCCACCCTATACCCCGATCCGGTTTGCGATCGACAAGGAAGACCTCTGTCTTGTCAGGAGCTTGTTCCTCCTCATCCAGATAGACACAGTGGCCAGGCACTCGTCCAGCACCCGAGAGGCCTCCTTGGAATTAGGTGGAAAAGAGTAGTAGAGTTGTGTGTCATCTGCGTAGAGATGGCACCTAACTCCAAAACTCCGGATGACCTCTCCTAGCGGTTTCATGTAGATGTTAAAAAGCATGGGAGACAGAATAGAGCCTTGTGTATCAATGGAAAAGCTGGGGAAACCTATTTGTTCAGACAACAGCTTTCAAAATGTTCCAGCCACTGAGAATAACAGTCTTAAAAGGCAATTTTCTTTGTTCTGACCTACAAAATGCCTATGGCTCATGTATTACTGATAGAATGAAGCCTTGAAAAATTAGAACCCAATGCTTCCCTAGGCAGAACGGAAAACAACACTGAACATGATGAGTATGGAATTCATCATCCTGAAATTCTCAACTGTTGAACCACAGGAAGACAACTCAGTGGTTAAAATGTTATAAAATTAATGGTGTGAGTTAGAAAAAGGAAACTAGTTTGCTTGGCAGTATTCCAAAGCAAGCAAATGTGTGCCTACCAACTTGCCAATATACTATTTGTATTTATGCCCCAGGATTTAAACTAATCACCAGTAAGGAAATTCTACTTCCTTAAAAATGTTGTTACACAATCTGATACTACAGTTAACTCAACAGGTAAACTCAGCAATTGAGAAAGTTCCCTTCCTTCCCTTCAGTCCCTGCCCACAAAGACTGGTTAGCTCTTCCAGTGAACTAATGTAACAGTGAACAGGATCTGTGACCATGCACTGCAGGAACACAGTGGTTCAGAGATAGGACCGAATTAGTTAAAAGTAATCACTTTAATGTTACATTGGAAATTAATATATTAGTTACATTTATTTTTAAAACCAATTCACATGGGTTGCATTTTCTCATTAAATTAATTGCATTATTAAGACATTAACTATGTTAATGATTAACGAAGAGAGGAACAATGCTTGGGAGACAACAAATTTTACACCCCCCCCCCCTCCCCTGAAAACCCAGTTGTTTTGCACTTTGCTAAATTGCTTAGTTTTTTGTGAGTATTTCAGGTTCCAGGAATTACAACTGTAAGGATTCAAGATGCAAATCAAATATTCTTATTGTTGATAAGAATATGTTCTCATAATTCACTCCAAGACTAAAATATTTTAACCAAACATTAGGAAAAACCCTGCTACTGGTAAGAGCTGTCTGGCCATCAAATGTGCTGACTTGGAGTTTGATGGAGTCTGCTTTTTTGGAGTTTTTTTTGAACAGATGCTTGCTAAGCCATATGTTGAGAGTGATATGATTGTGTATTTCTGCATGGAAGAATGGGGTGACTCATGTGATACTATAAAATTTTACAGAAAAGTAGGAAAGAGATGTATTTTTTTTGTTTTGTTTTGTTTCTAGCATCCCAATGATTTTCCTGTGATCTACACAAGACATTGCATAAAGTTGCCTCATTCAATCCAGCAAACTGAATTCTGAACCCTTTATCACTGGGAGCCTTTCTAAGGTGCATTCAGGAATCTGAAGATAAATGCCTCCTCATCAGTAGAGCCATCCTCCGTCTTTCTCTCTGTCAAACATTCAGACATCCAGAGATAAAACAACACTAGTTATTCACAATGCAAACTTGCATGATACTGAACCACCCTCTCTCTTCTCCTTCCAAAGTATCTGCCTGTCTAAAGACCTCATCACATGGACGTTTCCCACCATTTGCCTACCAACCCCCAAAATAACAAGACCACACACCAGTATTTGGGTTTAAATATGGGCAACTTTTATTAATTGTTACCTATTAAATTTTTACTGGATCTAAACCTATGGATCCTGAACTTGGTGGCAAAACTGAGGTAGTGTCCCCGCCCGGCCTACCCTCAGCTAGTTAGGGCGAAACACCCGGGTCCCCGGGGAAGCTAATCCGGGCAACCTCGAAGGGAAATGTGTCGGAGAAGTCCCTCCCAGGGTATTTGTGACCCGACTCTCCCTATTCCTAGGCCATTAGAATTCCCCTCACCTCATCAAATTGAACCTTAGGTGAGTGTTTTTTAGTCAATGGCCTTCCCCCCTGAAGGGGATGTCTTGGGCATATACCAATTTTTAGCTTTTCCTGTTTACCGTGATCACCTATTTAATGACACACCATCCCAATTTGCCCTGCAACAGTATAGGGTAGGCGAAAAAACCCTCCTATAGTATAAGAGGGGAAATAATTCCTACCTGGCCCCTTAACGGCAACCCTAATATATTGTTTAATGGGCGGGAGTGGTGGGTCGATGCTTGGTTCCAGAATGAGGAAAGGGGGCGGGCCAGGCAGAGGGCAAGGCTCCGCCCCATTCCAAATAGTTCTACCGGAACTCAAATGTTCTCTCCTCGGGGGAGTGAGGCAAACTTCTCTCCCTTCGCTAGCTTCGCCAGCGTGGGAAAGGTTTTTATCCTCCATTTTCGCACACTGGCAAACCAGAGTCCCACAAGGCCATCTTATGATGCACAGCCACTACCGGTGGCCACCCATGGAAATCTATCTTGCCAGCATGCTGCAAGGGAGAGAAGACTCTGCTTTCAGGAGACAGGTAATACCTGACTCAAGAAAATGGAGTCTTATCTCCTTGATTCCAAAAACAGGGGGAAATGAGGGAAAGTAGGAAGAAGACAGAGAAAGATTGTGAGATGGCTGGCCATCCCTGAAGATGAGTCTTCCCAGGAGATAAAAGGATAAGGTGGTTTCTCCACTCTACCCAACACTTTACTAAGAAATCATGTCACAGATTAAGTGAAAATTTGAAGGCGGTTTCCATTTCAAATCTTGTGGCAGAGGGGGAATTTCTCATTTATTGAGTATTTGTATGTTTTCAATGAGTGTTTCTCCCATTTGTTCTTTTTCTTAATCTTTTTATAGATTCGGTTAAAAGACAGGAAGATCACAAAGCAAGAAGGCCATGATGCAAACAGTCCTAGCTGTGTGGGCAATTGTCTTGGTGATTTTTGCTGCAGTACTGATAATGAGCTTTTTCATGTTTCTCCCTCCTGCTGTTGTGTTGATCTGGAGAATGAAGGCAGTGTCGCAGATTTCTTTGGATGGAGCTGTGTAACCTCCAGTATTGCAAGGGACTATCTGAATTTCAAGATCTATGTGACTGCTGCTTGAGTGATCCCAGTTTGACTGCAGAGGCCTAAGGTGTACATATATGAGAGAAACAATGGATGCCAATATTGAAGAGCCTGGATATAAAACCCTGGATAGCCAGCATTTATCCATCCATCCCCTTTGCTCTATTTTTTGCTTGGGATAATTCAAGATTATGAATGGAAAGGAGACCAAAGAAAAGAAATGGGTTCTTTGATTCAATTTAAGCAGCTACCCCACCAAAATTCCTAGAAGAGCGCTGTGTAAAATGATGTCCCATGGATTGCTGTCATCATATAAATCTTCAGCTGCCAAGATATGACACGTTTCTGGGCATAACATTGCCTCCATGACCCACCACAGTTGAAGACTCCAATGATTTTCAATTTACTGATGTCGGAGAAAACCCTACAGAGTGCAATGGTGTTATTTTCTAAGTGGATGTGAATAGGTTGAGCTGTCTTGATTATTGCCCAGTGAAGTCTTCTGTGTTTTCAGTGTTTGATTTTATATTGCCGTGTCCTTTATTATGTTGGTTTTGCATTTTATGGATTTTTTTGTTGCTACTATGTTTTTGCGTTATATTGTGTATACTGTATTGATGGGCTTGGCCTCATGTAAGCCGCACCGAGTCCCACTGGGGGAGATGGAGCGGGGTATAAATAAAGTTTTATTATTATTATTATTTCGCTTACATGCAGTATTAAGAAGAAATAATGCAAGCAAATGGAATGTGTCAGATGTAAGTTTGTATCTTTGTGCCAATCATGCCTCCATGTATTGCTTTGACCTCTACTACATTGACACTACATGCAGCTTGGAGCTAGTGTGAGAGGAACTGGTTTTGCTATGTGGGCAATCATCTTGCCATGCTTGGAACCAGTTTGAAGACAAGGAAGATGGCAACAATTTCCACAGAACCTGATCTCAAACCAGTTTCAGTTTTTTTTAAAAAAAAAATTTATTTCTAGGAGAGATGTGCAACAGCTCAACGGAGGCATACTGGGTGGGGGGAAAAGGAGAATGACAGCTACCAGCAGAGGAAATCAATTACCCCTTCTCAAAATATTGATTCATCCCCTGAGTTTCAGCGGGGGCTTTTTGCTGAACAGATTTTGCCCTGGATATACTAGGATCCTCTGCAGCGCATTATATGACTTGCATTGGACCTTCTTGTAACTTTTTTTAATTCATTGCTTCTCGTTTGATTCATTGAGGCAGCACACATTAAATACTGTGGTCTTGAATCTTCTTGGAGATGTATTATATGGTCAGTATAGATAGGTCCTTTATGCTAGCACAGGGCCCATTGGGCTTGTGGTTGTGTTATTTTGGAGCTGGCATATGGTATTTACAGTTTTTATGGTGCAAATTGTTGATGCATCATTAGGCAACAGATTGCAAAATTTCTTGTGCTAGTCCTTCCCATAGTTTCTTCATACACAAACATGGAATCTAACGCAATTGCCCCAGCATGGATTTTTGCCTATTTTAAGTTAAATTTAGACCAGTATGTCTGTGTTCATAATGAAACTCAATCAAATATTGTATTCATTTAATGCAAGTTCATATCTACACTATATATAGGATGATGAAGGTCCTTAAACAATAGTCAAACTTGCTTTGTTTATTCAGTATATTTCAGTTTTCTCTTGAATAGGTTTTACAATAATGAGTCATTTGCTGTTAATGTCTGGCCACATTATGCACTTTATTAAAAAAATAAAATTATTTTTCCTATTTTGTTATCTGAACTTTGGAAGATAATTTGATAGAAATCTTGGTTGGTGTCACTATGGTTTAGTTTTACAGAGAATTGTTTTGGTGGTGGGTTGAGAATGGAGAACAGCTATCAATATTCATCAACTAATTCTGGGGCAATGCTTAGTGCTAGCAGATAGAAAACCATAATGTCGGTGATATGGTCAACCCACTCTGGCTTTTAGTCTGAACCTTAAAGTATTGTTTCAAAATTCTGAGCTTACTTAAGAGATAGATAACTCCTTTATCGTTTGGACTAAAACTCAGAGCCAGGCATGTAGCCGGGGGGGGGGGGGGGGGGGGCTTGAGGCAGCCCCCCCCCCTTGAAATTCTCATGATGGTTCGTGAAACGCCCTTACTGGTACATTATTTAAACTGTTATGTTTATTCATATCATGATCTGATCACCATACTCAATATATCCCATATGCATGGGGGTATTGGGATAACGATACAAAAGGTTTGCTAGGGTAGACCTTCTTTCACTCAGACTCGCCCCCCCCCCCCCCGAAACAAACTCACCCCCCCCCCCCCCGAATTGAAATCCTGGCTACGGGCCTGCTCAGAGCACATTCTTTCTCCCATGGATGTGGAAGCCAGTACTGGCTACATTATGAATGGGGCAAGATCTGATTGGGTCCACAACATTTACTTTTCCCATTGACTCCTTTCCGCAATCACAGACAACATGCTATGTAGATCTTGCCTACTTGAATGAACAACAGTGGAGATTTGAGATTTTCCCTTCCCTTTGGTGTCTCCACTGCTCAATGCCATGTCACTATCTCTTCCTTGGCTCCTGTGAAGTGTGAGTGGCTATTGCTCTTAACTGAAGAATAATTCAATCTTCCTTCTTCTGGATACTCACCAGGCAAAGGGGAATAATTCAAGAATGTGGCCAGGATATATAATATCATGCATGGGTGATTGGGAATGAAGTTATATTAAGCTTTAAAAAAGTTCTTTGGAACCTAAAATTGGTCTCAAAAGCTGGCATTCTGTTGGGGATTTATGCATATTAATATATATATATATATAATAAAATAAAACTTTATTTATTTTTCACCCTATCTCCCTGAGGGGACTAGTATGTGAATGTGCATTGCATCTTTGGATTTATATTACACATTGCAATTGCTTAACAGGTTTTTGCCTTGACCGTTGATCCATATACATTGCACTACATTGGTATTCAGTACAGGGGTTGCAGAATGCATATGTAATATAACTCCACCAGTTGGAATTTATTACATTACACAAGCAATGTAGAGACTTGATGATAGTTTCTAATTTGTTGGGGAGTTCGAAATGGCAGAAAACCATTCTATTTTGTTTTGAATTTTGGGTGTCTCCCACATTTGGTTTTTGAGAAGATTCTGGGAGATTAGGACAGGATGCATTCGGATTCATACTTCAAAATCCCAATTTTGGGAACCAATCACTTTTACGGCTATCAGGATGAAACTTAGCATAAAGGCACCTCCTTCCATGTTTGGGGACTTGTAAGGAGGTTTAAAAAATGGGAAAATGTGACCAAAAAATTAATAAAATTATTTCTAAAAGGGTTAAGAAAAACCCAGAAATATGCCTACTGGGCTTGTTTCAAGAGAGAAACAGTAAAGAAGATATAGAAATTTACCAATATAGTTTTGTTTCTGTGAGAATAACAATAACAAAGTCTTGGAAGGGGAAAATGAACTATACATTAAGGATTGGAGAAGAAAATTAGTCGAAAATATTCAGACAGCCAAGCTCTCAAATGGCATAAGGGCTGGAAACAATGACGAGTTTGTTAGAAAATGGAGACTTGCCTTTGGGTATTTAAAAAAGAAGATAAAAATAGATATTGAAATAGCTGCACAAGGAATTTATTAATATAATGACGGGAATAGACTGTAAGTTTGTAGAAATTTTAAGATTTCTTTTCAATTACAATCTTTTTATTTGGGGTGGACTAGATGGCTTCTGAGGGTTCCTTTGGGAAACTTGACAGGCTTGTTTTTCTGTCACTTTTAGGGCTACCAGGATGAAACTTGGGACACTTGTATGACACATTTATGCCTGTAAGTCTGCCAAGTTACTCATCCACTGATTTTTTTGGATTTTCTTTTACAAGTAACTTTTTTTAAAAAAAATCAAAAGGGTTGTCTTTCAAAACTTTGCCCATAGTGACAGCAAATGAAAAAGGCATAATTATTGCACAATTTTAGAATGTTTTGCTCATACACTGATTTTTGGGAACGTTTTGATTTTCTCTCTTTCCTACTGAAAGGAGACAACTGTGATGGCGCAAGTGGCACCACCTATGTGTAAAACTGTTAGTTGCAAGATTTAAGCTGTTGTATCATGCTTAATCCTGCCCCTTTTACCCTGCTTATGTATAGTTGTATGGATTGGTTACTTATAACTGTCAATCAGTACTGTTTGGCTCCACCCCTTCCTGCAGGAGAGGAGAGCTTCCTTTTCTTTCTCATTCTGCCATCAGAGTTCCTACCATATGGACGTGAGTAAGAGACTTGACTCTAAAAGACCCTGATTTAAGTTACCTCTTAGCATCAACTCTGAGGTTTTTTACCCTTGGGGCTCATGCTTTATGTCCAGATCGTCCTGGACAACATTGAGGAGCCTTCAAAGCGCCTTCAAACTGTTTCTTTTGGCACCAAAGGAAGATCCTGAGTGTTCAAAACATAGGCCATCTGAACTGGGGTTGTGGTTTGCTCTGGCATTCACAGCCATTGAGGAAAGAGGAAACTTGGTGAGGCTTCTCAGCTTCAAACCCCTTGGACCCAGGACTAATTAAGACTGCAACATATATTTTTCTTCACCCCTCTGAAGTTTTCCAGCTCATTGCTTTAAAG